>NC_090371.1:47766312-48126103 GCF_036365525.1 Heterodontus francisci
GTCCCCTCTACAATGGGGAGACCAAACGCAGATTGGGTGACTGCTTTGCTGACCACCTCCGCCTAGTCTGAAAGCATGACCCCGAGCTTCCGGTTGCTTGCCATTTCAACAGTCCCCCCTGCTCTCATGCCAACACTTCTGTCTTTGGCCTGCTCCAGTGTTCCAGTGAACATCAACGTTAGCTCGAGAAGCAGCACTTGATCTTTCAATTAGGCACTCTACAGCCTTGCGGACTGAACATTGAGTTCAATAATTTCAGAGCATGACTAGCCTTTTTTAAATATTGTATTTTTTAACCATGTGCCTGCTTTTCATGTAGTCAGAGCTGCTTATTATTCTGCTGGTAACAGTCTCTCTGGAATAATGTTTTGTCTTTCACCACAAGCATTAACAAACTCTTTGCCTTTGTCCCAGGTCAGCTTTGTTATTTAATCTCTCCTGCCCTATCAAACACCTTCCCCTTTGTTCTCTTCCCCCACCCCACTCCCCTTCACTTGCTTAAAACCTAATTCTTTTCTAACCTTCGCCAGTTCCGATGAAAGGTCACAGACCTGAAACATTAATTTTGCTTCTCTGTCCACAGAGGCTGCCAGACCTGCTGAGTATTTCCAGCACTTTTTGTTTTTGTGACACTGAAAGAATTAGAATTAGAATTAGAACATTACAGCGCAGTACAGGCCCTTTGGCCCTCGATGTTGCGCCGACCTGTGAAACCATCTGACCTACACTATTCCATTTTCATGGATATGTCTATCCAATGACCACTTAAATGCCCTTAAAGTTGGCGAGTCTACTACTGCTGCAGGCAGGGCGTTCCACGCCCCTACTACTCTCTGAGTAAAGAAACTACCTCTGACATCTGTCCTATATCTATCACCCCTCAACTTAAAGCTATGTCCCCTCGTGTTTGCCATCACCATCCGAGGAAAAAGACTCTCACTATCCACCCTATCTAACCCTCTGATTATCTTATATGTCTCTATTAAGTCACCTCTCCTCCTCCTTCTCTCCAACGAAAACAACCTCAAGTCCCTCAGCCTTTCCTTGTAAGACCTTCCCTCCATACCAGGCAACATCCTGGTAAATCTCCTCTGCACCCTTTCCATAGCTTCCACATCCTTCCTATAATGCGGTGACCAGAACTGCACGCAATACTCCAGGTGCGGTCTCACCAGAGTTTTGTACAGCTGCAGCATGACCTCGTGGCTCCGAAACTCGATCCCCCTACTAATAAAAGCTAACACACCATATGCCTTCTTAACAGCCCTATTAACCTGGGTAGCAACCTTCAGGGATTTATGCACCTGGACACCAAGATCTCTCTGTTCATCTACACTACCAAGAATCTTCCCATTAGCCCAGTACTCTGCATTCCTGTTACTCCTTCCAAAGTGAATCACCTCGCACTTTTCCGCATTAAACTCCATTTGCCATCTCTCAGCCCAGCTCTGCAGCGTATCTATGTCCCTCTGTACCCTACAACATCCTTCGGCACTATCGACAACTCCACCGACCTTAGTGTCATCCGCAAATTTACTAACCCACCCTTCTACACCCTCTTCCAGGTCATTTATAAAAATGACAAACAGCAGTGGCCCCAAAACAGATCCTTGCGGTACACCACTAGTAACTAAACTCCAGGATGAACATTTGCCATCAACCACCACCCTCTGTCTTCTTTCAGCTAGCCAATTTCTGATCCAAAGCTCTAAATCACCTTCAACCCCATACTTCCGTATTTTCTGCAATAGCCTACCATGGGGAACCTTATCAAACGCCTTACTGAAATCCATATACACCACATCCACTGCTTTACCCTCATCCACCTGTTTGGTCACCTTCTCTAAAAACTCAATAAGGTTTGTGAGGCACGACCTACCCGTCACAAAACCGTGCTGACTATCGCTAATGAACGTATTCTTTTCAAGATGATTATACATCCTGTCTCTTATAACCTTTTCCAACATTTTACCCACAACCGAAGTAAGGCTCACAGGTCTATAATTACCAGGGCTGTCTCTACTCCCTTTCTTGAACAAGGGGACAACATTTGCTATCCTCCAGTCTTCCGGCACTATTCCTGTCGACAATGGCGACATAAAGATCAAGGACAAAGGCTCTGCAATCTCCTCCCTAGCTTCCCAGAGAATCCTAGGATAAATCCCATCTGGCCCAGGGGACTTATCTATTTTCACACTTTCCAAAATTGATAACACCTCCTCCTTGTGAACCTCAATCCCATCTAGCCTAGTAGCCTGAATCTCAGTATTCTCCTCGACAACATTTTCTTTCTCTACTGTAAATACTGATGCAAAATATTCATTTAACGCTTCCCCTATCTCCTCTGATTCCACACACAACTTCCCACTACTATCCTTGATTCCTGTTCTTCTTTGAATAGTGCAATAGGAACATTAACATCCACTTGAACCACTGGAAGTGGCAGATAAGATTTTAGTTTAATGTTTCATCCAAAAGACGGCATCTCTGACAATGCAGAACTCAGTGCTGTACTGGGCTGCAAGCTTAAATAAGGTACTCAAGTTCCGTTGGGCTAAAACCAGCAACCTCCTGACCCAGAAGTAAAAGTACTACCAACAAAACTGAGCCAAACTAGCAGTCATTACCTAAAAAGATTCATTAAAGAAGTATAAAATCCGCATCCCAATAGTTTGTACTCTCCAAATTTTACCAAATGCTATATGTGAATTTTACTATGGACTAATATTGCAGTTCAGAAACACATCACTTGGAACAGGTGGCTCCACAAATTGAATATATTCCAATTTTCAAAGATTTCCCTTTGGAGAAAAGAAATATAATTTCCTGCCAGTTTGATTTCAATTTTGGGGAAAACAGTAATGAATCAATGTCCTGCATCCAGTAGACTAAACAGCACAGTCAGCACAGCAGTTCCAAAATTAGATGAACTATATATATGAACTAAGTGGGGGGTGGGGAAGAAAGGTGATTAATTCTGTTTTTGGCACAGGAAGCTAATATTTGGCAGCTTGCAATCCAAACAAACAAAAATAAAACACCACCTGGTGCCTTAACCGTGCCACAGATGGAAGTGTTTGGCAGTGAAGGCGCCCTAACTGCGCATGCTCAGACAGCAATCTCGCACATGTAAAGGAAGATTTAATGAAAGGCTATTTACAGCATTTTTTGCAATAAGCACAACTACAGGCAGGTGTCGTCAAAGGCTTCTATCAAAGTAAAACCACAATAATGCAAAGCTGTGCTTGCTTTATGCTTTGTTATTCTAACTTCAGAACGACCAGATGTCATACATTAATGGTGACAGCCACTCATTTAAAGACATAACCTATTTTAACGTGACACTCTGAAAATAAAAGCAACATTCTGTATTTGACTGCATTTGTAATCTGTGACACTTGTTGATCATCAATCTAATATTTTCTCCAAATTGGCAATTCTGTAACCTTGATTTAGATTAAAATTAAGTTTGAATCCCCACCACGCAATAAACTATCTGTAGTTTTTAGCAACTATATATTGGCAGGATTTGTTTGACACTTTAATATTGAATCAGTTGATCACAGATATATTGTGAATCAAAATGTATCATTCAAACATGGCTGACAGAATGTGATATACGGTGATCTGGCAGTGCACTCAGTAAACACTCAGCTCTGGCTCATGGAAGGATGGGTGTTAATTTTAACAGGAAAATACTGAACAGGTGAAAAGGCAAGGGAAAGTTTTGTCTGTCATTATAATAAACTCTTAAACATAACAACATGATGCTGGGTTTCAAAGAAAAATTAACTGATCAAAAAAGTATTCAAACTTTGCTCAACAAACTCTCCCTACTGAAGGAGTCAGCTTCATTAAGAACATAGAATTAATTGAAGGGAATTTTTGTTATGTTTTAATAAAATTAAGAGTTGCCCGATAATCAAAATGTTCTCCTTTTATTGAAATGTTTATTATTCTGTGGGCTGTTGGGGTTTATCAGTGTCCCACCATTATGATGCACACACAGCAGCTCCTTTTTGGGGTCCAGTGAAACTTCAAACAATTGTATTATTATTTCAATCCCTCTTTGTCTTGAGATCATACTGAATAAAGAATAATGGGGGATTGATCGCTGGCAAGCCAGACATTCCAAGTTAGGATTAGGTTTCAGTTAAAAGTAAATTTGAAGACCTCTGAAGCTAAACTCTGACCCCCAAACACTTGTCCATATAGCTTGCGTCTTGCAAGCTGACATTTGCATTGTTATTTCCTGCCATTTGTGCTTCTAGATGAGATGCGCGTACCTGATCAGTGATACCAGCAGCAGCAGAAAGAGAGAGAGACAGAGAGCGGGGAACAGCATGGACCTTATCAGTGATACCAGCATCAACGGCAGAAGTTAAGAGGAAGAGTGAGGGAACAGCATGGACCTGATCAGAGACACCAGCATCAACGGCAGAAGTTGAGAGGAAGAGTGAGGGAACAGCATGGACCTGATCAGAGACACCAGCATCAACGGCAGAAGATAAGAGGGAGAGTGAGGGAACAGCATGGACCTGATCAGAGACACCAGCATCAACGGCAGAAGTTGAGAGGAAGAGTGAGGGAACAGCATGGACCTGATCAGAGACACCAGCATCAACGGCAGAAGTTAAGAGGGAGAGTGAGGGAACAGCATGGACCTGATCAGAGACACCAGCATCAACGGCAGAAGATAAGAGGGAGAGTGAGGGAACAGCATGGACCTGATCAGAGACACCAGCATCAACGGCAGAAGTTGAGAGGAAGAGTGAGGGAACAGCATGGACCTGATCAGAGACACCAGCATCAACGGCAGAAGATAAGAGGGAGAGTGAGGGAACAGCATGGACCTGATCAGAGACACCAGCAGCTGTGGCAGAGAATAAAAGAGAAAGAGAGTGAGAGACAGATCAGGGCAACAGCGGGACCTGACCAGAGACGCTAGTAGTGACGGTGGAGAATAAAAGAGAGAAAGAGGGCAGGGGACCAGAGTGGACATGTTCAGACACCAGCAGTGGTGGCAGATGATAAGAGAGAGAGAGAGAGAGAGTGGGGGAACAGCGCGGACCTGCTTTGTGTATTTTCAAAAAAGCAAGGAGTGGCATCAGAGGATGGCAGGTAGGAGATTGGTTGGTGAAGATTAGGTTGTTTTTTTGAAAAAAACTAGGGCAATGGTTTAAACTAGGGCCAGGAACCTATAAAATACTGTATTAAATTTAGCGCTTAGCTAGTTAAACTAATTAATAAAATTTCAATTGGGGTAAGTATAACAGTGAAGGAATTAATAAGAGTATTAGCACAGAGCAGATCTAGAGGCATTAATTAAAATTAGTACTAACTGGATTCTAAAAGAGGGAATAGAGATTTTTTAGACCATGGATGGGCAGCTGAGACCTGTTGCTTGCATTTCCTGTGCCATGTGGGAACTTCAGGACACTTCATCTGTTTTTGGGGACCATGTTTGTAGGAAGTGTCTCCAGCTGCTTGAGCTCAAGCTCAGAATAAAAAAGGTTTAAAATTGATAAGGAGAACACATTAGATAGGCTGTCAGTACTTAAAATGGATAAAGCACCAGGACTGGATGAGATGCATCCAAGGATACTGAAGGAAGTGAGGCTGGAAATCATGGAGGCACTGGCCATAATTTTTCAGTCTTCCTTAGACTCAGGGGTGGTACCAGAAGATTGGAGAATTGCAAACGTTGCACCCTTGTTCAAAAAAGAGTATAAAGATAAGCCCAGCAACTACAGGCCAGTCAATTTAAACTTCGGTGGTGGGGAAACTTCAGGAAAGAATAATTTGGGACAAAACTAATAGCCACATTGACAAATGCAGATTAATTAAAGAAAGGCAGCATGGATTTCTTCAGGGAAAGTCATGTTTGACTAACTTGCTGGAATTTTTTGAGGAGGTAACAGAGAGGGTTATGGAGGGCAAAACAGTTGATGTGGTGCACATGGACTTTCAAAAGACATTTGATACAGTAGCACAGTGACTTGTGAACAAAGTTATAGCTCACGGAATAAAAAGGACAGTCACAACATAGATACGGAATTGGCTGAGTGACAGGAAACAAAGAGTAGTGGTTAATGGATGTTTTTCAGGCTGGAGGAAGGTTTGTAGTGGAGTTACCCAGGGGTCAGTGTTGGGACCCTTGCATATTAAAGACCTAGACCTTGGTGTACAGGGCACAATTACAAAGTTTGAGGATGATACGAAACTTGGAAGCATTATGAACTGTGAGGATGATGGTGTAGAACTGCAAAAGGACATAGATAAGTTGGTGGAATGGGTGGATAGGTGGCAGATGAAGTTCAATGCAGAGAAATGTCATGCTGTTCATAGAACCACAGAACTATAGAAAAATTACAGCATGGAAGGAGGCCATTCAGCCTGCCGTGTCTATGCCAGCTGAGAAGAAAAAAAAAGAATCTAATCCCACCTTCCAGCACCTGGTCCATAGCCTTGCAGCTTGCTGCACTTCAGGTGCATGTCCAGATACCTTTTAAAAGAATTGAGGATTTCTGCCTCCGCCACTGTTCCTGGCTGTGAATTCCAGACATCCACCACTCTCTGGGTGAAAAAGTTTTTCCTCAGGTCCCCTTTAATTTTTCTACCAATCACCTTAAATCTGTGGTCCCTGGTAATTGATCTCTCTGCGAAGGGAAACAGGTCCTTCCTGTCTACTCTGTCTAGGCCCCTCATAATTTTGTACACCTCAATTAAGTTACCCCTCACCCTCCTCTGTTCTAAGGAAAACAACCCCAGCCTATCCAATCTTTCTTCATAGCTGCAACTTTCAAGCCCTGGCAACATTCTTGTAAATCTCCTCTGTACTATCTCCAGAGCAATTACATCCTTCCTATAATGTGGTGACCAGAACTGTACACAATACTGCAACTGTGGCCTAACCAGTTCCAGCATTACATCCCTGTTTTTGAATTCTATACCTCAGCCAATAAAGGAATGCCTTCTTCACCACTCTATCTACTTGTCTTGCCATCTTCAGGGACCTGTGGACATACACTCCAAGGTCTCTCACTTCTTCTACTCCTCTCAATATCCTCCCGTTTATTGTGTATTCTCTTGCTTTATTTGCCCTCCCCAAATGCATTCAGCACCATTCGTGACTCCTCAAATACTGAAGCAGTCTGTGTAGAAATGCAGCAAGACCTGGACTATATCCAGACTTGGGCTGATAAGTGGCAAGTAACATTCGCACCACACAAGTGCCAGGCAATGACCATCTCCAACAAGAGAGAATCTAACCCTCTCCCCTTGACATTCAATGGCATTACCATCGCTGAATCCCCCACTATCAACATCCTAGGGGCTATCATTGACCAGAAACTGAACTGGAGTAGCCATATAAATACCGTGGCTACAAGAGCAGGTCAGAGGCTAGGAATCCTGCGGCGAGTAACTCACCTCCTGACTCCCCAAAGCCTGTCCACCATCTACAAGGCACAAGTCAGGAGTGTGATGGAATACTCTCCACTTGCCTGGATGGGTGCAGCTCCAACAACACTCAAGAAGCTCGACACCATCCAGAATAAAGCAGCCTGCTTGATTGGCACACCATTTACCACCTTCAACATTCACTCCCTCCACCACCGACGCACAGTGGCAGCAGTGTGTACCATCTACAAGATGCACTGCAGCAACACACCAAGGCTCCTTAGACAACACCTTCCAAACCCGCGACCTCTACCACCTCGAAGGACAAGAGCAGCAAATGCATGGGAACACCACCACCTGCAAGTTCCCGTCCAAGTCACACACCATCCTGACTTGGAACTATATCGCCGTTCGTTCATTATCGCTGGGTCAAAATCCTGGAACTCCTTTCCTAACAGCACTGTGGGTGTACCTACCTCACATGGACTGCAGCGGTTCAAGAAGGCAGCTCACTACCACCTTCTCAAGGGCAATTAGGGATGGGCAATAAATGCTGGCCTGGCCAGTGACGCCCACATCCCATGAATGAATTAAAAAAAATCTATTTCTTATCACCCTGTGCTCTATTTGTGTGTATGATTCTCGTGTGCTTGTTTGAGTGAAAGTGTAGTGTTATTTTATTATTTTATCTAGATCGGGTTTATTTTTTTGTTAAGTACAACAAACTCACCTTTTTCCTTTTTAAGCTCAGGCAAACCTGACTGATTGGTTCTTTACGATCACAACAAAGGTAAAAGGTGAAACACTCATTGAAGTTATAAGCATAACTACTGTTTTAAAAGAGAATAAACCCTGTTGCGGTCAAAGTTGGAGGACAAGAGGGGATGGAGCCTTGTGAACCCCTCCTCACCTGATTGTAACAATACGATTCTGGTGCCTGGAACATCAGGTGGCGCCCTCCTAAACCCTTCTGCAAGCATCTCGATCATTGTGGCGAGCTGCTTTGCTATCCATTACATGGCCTTCCAGAGAGGTGTGGACCTTGAGGACAATGAGGCCCTGGTAGGAAACAGCTCATCGGAGGATTAGCAGGAGGAGGTTAGAGAGGAGGCGGAGGGAGATGACGCTTAACAGGGAGATGCCCCCGCTGCATGACAAGGTGACCTCCTCCTTCGACCCTCTGCGAAGAGGATCTCTCTCTTCTCCCTCATGGCCTCCAACATTATATCCAGGTGGCATCAATGAAGCCAGGGGCAGCCCTGTTCAGGATGCCAGGTGTCCGGCTGTCCTGCTACATCTCACTTCCCTCTGGTGCTGTGGAAGGCTTTGACACAAACAGCAGATCTCTCCCTTAGGACAACCAACAGCTTCAGTGATAGCTGCCATGGGAGTCCAAATCAGTCCCACACTTCATTTGACCTGCCTCTGTTCCCGTCCCCACCTGGTCTAAGTGGACAGGATACCCGTCTTCATACCAATTAAAGATTTTCCCATGTGGAAACCTTAACTTAAATCAGTTTCCCACCGGAGGTGGGTTTCTGACCTGAAAGCAAACCCAGCTTCTGTTGCCCACCTCCGTGGCAAAAATTCAGCCCTAATACTCTAAGTATTCCCACAGACACTGAACATTTTAGATTGGGAATTGGAGATGTGGGCACATGTAATATACTGTCTGAGAGTAAATAATATATGCACAAATAATATTTATCCCAGCTGCAAAAACTATGGTAATAATAATCTGCTGCAATAATTAACTTTTTAACAGAACACACACGCACACAGAGATATTTGAATATGGTTATTCAACTTGTACATTATGCACAATTTACACTGAAATAAATGACCATCAAAAGAGCTAAAATTCATACCACGCTCTGGCCCTAGACTATTAGATTGTTAACTACAGCAGGAAACTGGTCTCAGTTGATTAGAAAGGGGAAGTTGGAACAGGGAGGAAACCTGGACCACGCCAGTCGGGCAGCTATTCAATCAAGGAATGGCATTAACTGTGTCAGTAGAAATGGCCGCCGGACCAATCATTCTGACTGATGATACAGGAAGACCTGGAACATGAGCATAATGTCGTTTAACTTACCAAATAAATGATTAACATAATTAACATACTAAACTTGGCAGATAATTTTGAGTGTTTTTTCTTGGTCTGAGTGTCTGTTGCAGAATACAACCTTTCAAATCTTGTAACCAATAAGCCAGTATCGGCTGACCTTCCCTCAATTTTCTCCCCTCCCATCCTGAAGGAGATGATTCATGCTGCAGTATAGTTCCACAACCACCTGGTACTTCAAAAAAAAAACACTCAAGATGTGGGCATAGCTGAACTGAAGGGGTTTCTAAGCAACTTTAGAGGGCAATGAAGTTTCAACCATATTGGTGTGGGAACTGAAGTCACATATAGGCCAGATCAGGCAAATAAAAACAGAAAATGCTGGAAATACTCAGCAGATCTGGCAGCATCTGTGGAGGGAGAAATAGAATTATGTTTCAGGTTGATGACCTTTCATCAGAACTCATAGCAGCTTTCCTTCCCTAAAGGACACTAGTGAACTCGCTGGGTTTTAACAATCAAATGTCATGGCTGCAGTTTTTTTTCTGATATTAATTTTTTATTTACAGATTTTTTTTAATAAACTTATTTCAAAGTACAAACTGCTATTATGGGATTTAAACTCACATTCTCTGGTTTCCTAGCCCAGTAACATATCATACTGAATGAGTGGATAATTTGCATCTATGACCCCAGTGAGTGTCAACAAAATACTTGACTACTAGGTGGATCACTATCGAGCCTGATCCTGTTCTCACTCAACAATCATACACATGTACTCTCTAACTGAAATCACGGCACAATGACCAGAAGCAGGATTTATCACTCTAAAGTGTAGGAAAACTGAAGCAAATTGAAACGCTCCAGCACATTTTCAATACCATTCTAAGCAGTAAACACAATGACAACACTTGATGAGGACGTTGATAAATTACTTCTTAACATTAAAAATTTGCTCAAAACCTTCCTTTTTTGACTGAGCCTTTGGCTTTCCTGCCACAACTTTTCCATTTTCTTTCCTACAATCTATAGAGTGCTTTGAGGTGTCTTCCTGTATATGGAGAGTGCTATTAAAGTGCAAGTTATTGTTAAAAAGGAGTGATATATTGCACGCATCTTATTGTTGCAGTCTAGGTACTTCAATGCATTTAACTTAGCACTTTGTTTTGTATTAATACACAATGGCATCTATTCACGTTTGCTCAACCTTTTTATCCATAGTTCTGTGTGTCACCCACCCACAAAGAGTAAATGCTACATTGAATTATAATAATTAAATATAGAGCCCAAATGTAAATTATTAAATGCAAACTGCAGCACCTTTCAACAGTAACAAAGCAGGCTGGCAACGTCTTTTAAAGGAATCATTGATTTTCTAAATTCAGTTCAACGACAAGTGACACAACAAACACTTTCTTGCTGCACCTGAATTATTTATTATGGTGCTATCTTAGATCTTTGATGCAGTAAAGCAGAATTTATTGCCAGCAATACAGATTTTAAATACAAGGAGCACATTTCCAAAGTTTAGAAATTTGATTTTAATAAATCAAAATTATCCAGCTTCTAATTTGCAATACTGTGTTGGGTCTTAGAGAAGATCCCTTGATCTCCCAGTCAGATTTTAACTGAAATGTTCATAAACAACTAAATAAAATGATACACTAAATCTATTTTTACAAAACTGGATTCAGAAAATGCATTATTTGTAAAGATTTAAAAACTAGTTGAAACAAACTCTTGAGGTTTCCCATTTCCCATTCAAGAAAATATCACTCCTCTTTATCTTAATAAAATTCAGAACTGGAAATATGAATTTACGTATTGGTGTAATTTAACTGTTTGATTGGTACTGGAGTGTAGTGATTATGTTACTGGACTAGTAATGCAGAGGCCTGCAATAATAATCCAGGGAGCATGAGGTCAATTCCCACCATGGCAGTTTAAGAGTTTGAATTTGGTTTTAAAAAATCTGGAAATGAAAAGGTGACCATGAAGTTATTGAATTGTCATAAAAACAAAGCTGGTCCACTGGGATCCACCAGGGCCACTCAGCTCCTGACTTCGTTACAGTTGGTCCAAACATGGACAAAAGAGCTGAACTCCAGAGTTGAGGTGAGAGTGACTGCCCTTGACATCAAGGCAGCATTTGACCGAATATGGCATCAAGGAGCCCTAGCAAAACTGCTGGAGACAATGGGAATCGGGGGGAAAACTCTCTGCTGGTTGGAGTCATATCTAGCACAAAGGAAGACGGTTGTGATTGTTGGAGGTCAATCATCTCAGTCCTAGGACATCACTGCAGGAGTTCCTCAGAGTAGTGTCCTAGGTCCAACCCTCTTCAGCTGCTTCATCAATAACCTTCCCTACATCATAAGGTCAGAATTGGGGATGTTCGCTGATGATTGCACAATGTTCAGCACCATTTGCGACTCCTCAGATATTGAAGCAGCCCCTGTCCAGATGCAGAAAGACCTAGACAACATCCAGGCTGGGCTGCTAAGTGGCAAGTAACATTCACACCACACAAGTGTCAGGCAATGACCATCTCAAACAAGAGAGAATCTAACCATCTCCCCTTGATATTCAATCGCACTACCATCGCTGAATCCCCTACTATCAACATCCTGAGGTTATCATTGACCAGAAACAGAACTGGACCAGCCACATAAATACTGCGGCTATGAGAACAGGTCAGAGGCTGTGAATTCTGTGGTGACAAACTCACCTCCTGTCTCCCTAATGCCTGTCCATCATCTACAAGGCACAAGTCAGAAGTGTGATGGAATACTCCCCACTTGCCTGGATATGTGCAGCTCCAACAATACTGAAGAAGCTCGACACCATCCAGGTTAAAGCAGCCGGCTTGATTGGCACACCATTCACCACCTTCAACATTCACTCCCTTCACCACCGATGCATAGTGGCAGCATTGTTCACCATTTACAAGATGCACTGCAGCAAATCATCAAGACTCCTTTGGCAGCACCTTCCAAACCCACGAGCTCTATCACATAGAAGGACAAGGGCTGCAGATGCAAGGGAACATCACTACCTGCAAGTTCCGCTCCAAGTCACACACTATCCTTACTTGGAACTATATCACCGTTCCTTCACTGTCACCGAGTCAAAATCCTGGAACTCCCTTCCTAACAGCACTGTGGGTGTACATACACCCCAAGGACTGCAGCAGTACAAGAAGGGAGCTCACCACCACCTTCTCAAGGGCAATTAGGGATGGACAATAAATGCTGGTCTAGCCAGCGACACCCACATCCCATGAACAAATAACAAAAAATTAATGTCCTTTAAAGAAGAAAACCTTGCATCCTTACCCTGTTTGCCTATATGTGACTCCTGTTCCACTCCAATGTGGCCTAGCAAGCCACTCAGTCGTACCACACTTCTATAAGGCAATTAGGAATGGACAATAAATTCTGCCCTTGCCAGCGATGCCCACAACCCAAGAAAGAGTTTAAAAAAGGCTTCATTTAATTTCCACAAGCTGCTACCACAAAGAGAATATTCAGCAATTATTACAGTCCCAGGTTTTGTAATTGTATTTATTTAAAAAGCTTCAAAAGTCCCCACCCAGCATTTGGCAGCACAATGGGCCATGTAAGGACTTATCACTCAGATCTCTGCAGATTTCTACAGCTTACAGGAAACTACAAATTATGTAATGATCATTATCAAATTTCACCAAACCATCAGCATCAAACATTCCTTGAAGGTTGCACCAATAATTAAAATTTTCCAGCAAAAATAACCCAATACCAAATAAATAAAATAACATCCAGTAGATGAGCCAGCAAGCATTGACCTCTGATAAATTCTCAAAACATGCAACACCTAGGGCTGGATTTTTAGCCTCCGCCGGGTTGGGATTGGAGGCGGTTGGGCAGACGCGGAATTTTGCACCACTGGCCTGCGTGACAGTACCCCGGCTCATCTGTTCCCAGGCCAATTTCCTGGAGCCGGGATGGGAGTGTCATCAGGGCGACATAGCTTCAAGCGGTGGGTAGCCAATTGACCCAATTAATGCCTATTAAGGCCTGTTAACAGTGGCTGACTGGGATTTTCCCATCCAGCTGATTCTCTCCACACGTTACACACAATTTTTACTTCATGAACTCCACTCAATAGAAGGGCATCAACTAATTAAAGGTAAAATGTCTATAGAAGTTCTCCCCATCCCCAAAGGTAATTGAGAAAATCTTCAGAACATTAATTGAACTTTATAATGCACACTTAGGAACTAAGCAGTTGCACTCCAAAGGTGATTCATCCATGGTCCCAAAAGAACATGAACCATCATGTTCCATATTGCATTTAATCATCTTTATCCTTTCTCCTTCTGTGAGAATAGAATGGCAGTTAGCATAAAGGGGAACCTAAAAATCTTCCACCGGCATGTAAACAGTAATCGGGTAGTAAGAGGCAGGGTGAGCCTATTAGAGACAATTTCTACTTCATGGATTCCACTCAATAGAAGTAAAATTTCAAGGTAAAACGTCTATAAAAGTTCTCCCCAACCCCTAAAGGTAATTGCGAAAATATGCTGAGGTGCAGGGCAAGGCTCGGATACTTAATGAGTACTTTGTATCAATATTTACCAAAGAAGAGGATGCTGACAAAATACCAGTATAAGTGGAGCCAGCAGAGGTAATGGATGGGATGAAAGTTGATAGGCAGGATGGACTGGAAAGGCTGTCAATGCAGGAGTGGATAAGTTGCCTGCTCTGGATGGCTCGCAACACAAGATGCTAAAGGAAGTGGGGGTGGAGATAGCAGAAGGGCTTGACATAATCTTCCAAACGTCTCTAGATACCGGGGAGGTGCCAGAAGATTGGAAAGGCAAATGTGACACCCTTATTCTCAGAAGGGTATAAGGACACTCCTAGTAATCACAGTTTAAAATCAGTGATAGGTAAGATTGTAAAAACAATATTTAAGGAACAAATTAACAGGTATTTGGAGTTAATTGAGTTAATTAAGGAGAGGCAGCACAAATTTGTAAAAGGCAGGTAATGTTTTCCTTGGAGCAGAGAAGGCTGAGGGAAGATATGATCGAGGTATACAAAATTATGAGGGGCATTGATAGGTTAGATAGGAAGAAACTTTTTCCCTTAGCGGAGGGGTCAGTAACCAGGAGGCATACATTTAAGGTAAGGTGCAGGAGGTTTAGAGTGGATTTGAGGAAAAAATTTTCACCCAGCGGGTGGTTGGAATCTGGAACGCACTGCCTGAAGAGGTGGTAGAGGCAGGAACCATCACAACATTTAAGAAGTATTTAGATGAGCACTTGAAACGCCTTGGCCTACAAGGCTACGGGCCAAGTGCTGGAAAATGGGATTAGAATAGTTAGGTGCTTGATGGCCAGCACAGACACGATAGGCTGAAGGGCCTGTTTCTGTGCTATGGCTCTATGATTCTATAACTAATCTAATTGAATTTTTTGATGAAGGAACACAGAAGGTTGATGAAGGGAATGCAATGGATGTTGTCTATATGAATTTTAAGTAAGCATTTGACAAAGTACCACATAAAAGGCTGGTTAACAAAACTGAGGCTCATGGAATAGGAGGGCCAGAGTCAGCTTGGATAAAAAATTGGTTTCAGGCCATAAAACAGTGTGATAAATGGTTGTTTTTTTAGACCGGAGGATGGTAGAAAGGGTCAGTGCTAGGACCACTGCTTTTTTGATCTATATAATGACTTGGATCTTGGAATACAGAGTAAAATTTTATATTTGTTGAAGATGCCAAACTTGCAGATGTGGTAGACAGTGAGGACGATAGCAATCGACTACAACAGGACATAGATAGGCTAGCAGATGGAATTTAATACAGAGAAGTGTGAAGTAATGCACTTTGGCAAAAGGCATGGGGAGAGGCAATAGAGACTTAATGGCACAGTTCTAAAGAGTGTGCAGGAACAGAGGGACCTGGGGGGTTCAAGAGAATGGATCTTTGAAGGTGGCAAGGCATATTGACAGAGTAAATTTTTTTTTATTCATTCATGGGATGTGGGCGTCACTGGCAAAGCCAGAGTTTGTTGCCCATCCCTAATTGCCCTTGAGAAGGTGGTGCAGCTGCCTTCTTGAACCACTGCAGACCACCTGGTGCAGGTAAATCCACAGTGCTGTTAGGGAGTTCCAGGATTTTGATCCTGTGACAGTGAAGGAATGGTGATATATTTCCAGTTCAGGATGGAATGTGGCTTGAAGGGGAACTTGCATATGGTGGTGTTCCCCGCATCTGCTGCCCTTGTCCTTCTAGGTGGTAAAGGTCACTTGGAAGGTGCTATTGAAGGAGGCATGGTGAATTACTGCAGTGAATCTTGTATACACATTTCTGCCACTGTGCGTTGGTGGTGGAGGGAGTGAATGTTTAAGGTAGTGGATGGAGTGTCAATCAAGCGGGCTGCTTTGTCCCAGATGGTGTCAAGCTTCGAGTGTTGTTGAAGCTGCACTCATCCAGGCAAGTGGAGCGTATTTCATCACACTCCTGATTTGTAGAGGGTGGACAGGTATGAGGAGTCAGGAGATGGGTTACTCGTTGCAGAATTCCCAGCCTCTGACTTGCTCCTATAGCAACAGTATTTACGTGGCTGGTCCAGTTCAGTTTCTGGTCAATGGTAACCCCCAGGATGTTGATAGTTGGGGATTCAGTAATGGTAATGTCATTGAATATCAAGGGGAGATGGTTAGATTCTCTTTTGTTGGAGATGATCATTGTCTGGTAATGGTGTGGTGCGAATGTTACTTGCCACTTATCAGCCCAAGCCTGAATGTTGTCCAGATCTTGCTGCAAATAGACACTGTTATGAGAGTTTCCATTTATTCTTGTTAAAACTTGGAATCTGTATTTTAAAACTGAAAAGGCTGATCTTTGGGTGTATTTTTTTAAAGGAAGTTCAACAAAAGGGAAATGTAAACAAGTTTTGCTGGAAAGCGTGTGATTTCAAGTAAACACCATAAGGGGTTTGACTTAAGAACTATTTTGTGTTATGACAAGACAGAATTTCTGATTACCATGGGACTTGCTTGGAAAAAGTTTTGTTTCACTTTGATCTGTTAGATGCTGGTTTTTGGACTAAAAGAGGCAATTGGAATTTGTTTTTGGACTTGCAAGGAGTTCAGAAGAATCCCTGCTCTTGAAAAGCTAAAGCCTGTATGAAGTTGTACTGTTGCCTCCTGCATTTTTAAAGAAACCCTGAATATTTGCAGAAACCTTGCATCTTCAAATGAACTTTGCATCGAATGTGTGAGTACTGAAACCTCTGTTGCTGCACACGTGCTGTAAGACCTATGTGAAGCCTTCTGCAGTTGAATTTCTTTGAACACCTACCCAAATAGACTGTTCATCAACCTCACCTGGAAAGATTCCTAGTGGCAACCAACTATTTGATTTTGGGACACCTCGCCAAAACAAAGGCCTTACATATTCAGTATAAGTTTTTTTTGATTCCTTCTATTTCTTTGCAACCGCTGTAAACTAAAATCTTTTTTTTCCCAGTTAACCGGGTTTTGGATATATGTGAGGAGTGTGAGGGCTAAGATATAAAAAATACGGGGCTTTAATACGTCAATTTGTATATATATTTACTTCATTATTGTTTAAGACTTGGTTCATAATAAGTGGATAATTAAGTTGTTTATTAAAGAAATCTGGTTGGTGTGCTTTATTCTGGGGACATTCCATTTGCCACTTTTCTGTCCATTTGACCATCCCGTCTATATCTTCATAAATAGAGGTATTGAGTATAAGAGCAGGGAAATTATGCTAACCTTTATAAAGCTCTGGTTAGCCACAACTAGAGTATTGCGTCCAGTTTTGGTCACCACACTTTAGGAGGGATGTAATGGCCCTCGAAAGGATGCAGAGGAGGCTTACCAGAATGGATCCAGGGATGAGGAATTTTAGCTATAAGCTGAGGTTGGAGAAGCTGGGGTTGTTCTCCTTGGATCACAGGAGATTGAGGGGAGATTTGATCGAGGTGTACAAGATTATGACAGGTTTAAATAAGGTATACAAAGAAAAGCTGTTCCAATTAGCTGATAGTACAGGGACCAGGGGACACAAATTTAAGGTTTGAGGCATGAGATACAGGGAGAATGTGAGGAAGAACTTTTCTACGCAGCGAATGGTAATGACCTGGAACTTGCTGCCTAGGACTGTGATGGAAGCGGAGACAATGAACGATTTCAAAAGGAAATTGGATGGGCAATTGAGGGAAATAAACTTGCAGGGCTAAGGGGAGAGAACGGGGAAATGGGACTGACTGGATTATTCTGCAGAGAGCTAGCATGAACTTGAGGGGCCAAATGGCCTCCTTCAGTGCAGTAATGACTCTGTGGGAAGAACTTTATCAGCCCTTTAGGGATGGGCAGGATGGCATGGGGGACTATAAAATAGCGAGGGTAGGTTGGGGGGTGGAGTGCCCGTAGCCTTCCAGACACCATTCAATTCTGTCAGGGGCAGGGAAGGCAAAGGATGTCCTTCCCGCCCAGAGGCCAACTGAAGCCTTTTATTTGCCAATTAATGGCCTCTGAAGGGCCTCATCCCACTGCTGCTGGCATTTAATCAACGTCAGGGGTGCCCTCCACCACGAGGGGAGGCCGCCTAGTAACACCAGGCAGCCTCCCTATGGGCTGGTGGTGAGGATAGGGGCTCTCCTATTTGGGCAATCTGTGGCCCATGGAGTCCGCGGCAATAAAGGCCGCCCCTGTGGCAACACCCACTCCTCTGTCCTCAACAACTCACTCCCCAACCCTTACCAGGCCTGCCTGACTGGCCCCAGCGGCCCCACCCCCACTTACCTGCTCTTCGAGGCTCCATGGCTGCTCTAAGTCCCGGGCCTACTGCAGTACCAGCAGTGGCTGCAGTTCTTGGAGGCAGGATACTCCGCGGGGGAAAGCATAACATTTCCCACATTGTGTTTCTGCTTATATAAATATATAAATCAATGTCTAATCCTCAATTCCTAATACCAATCCTACTTTTTTGGACGGGTCATGCAATCTCTAAGATGTGCTGGTGCCCACTGTCCATTGCCCTTCACTGAAGATTTCAAAACATTTAGTCCGTTCATGGAGCCACAAAAATTTACAGCACACAAGGAACTCATTTGCCCCAGTGTGTCTGTGCAGGAGTCTAAAATGTCTCCAAGGATTTTTTTTATTATAATGTCTCCACGTAACTGACCAAGTTGCAATACTTCCAGTTCATGGAATACTTTGGGACTTTGCTCCACTTTGAACAAGTTTACAAATGTGGTCTGTTTAAAATGGCTGCAATGTTAAAAGCAACTTAAAAATGTTTGTGAACTTTTGAGAAACGGATATGTATGCCATTACACTGTCTACTTTTGGTGTAACAACTTGCAGTATAGCAACTTAAAAATATGATACAGTGTACTCCTGTTAATTATTGTCTATATTTTTTGTGCTAAAAATTAATTATCCAATAATGCGGAGTAAGAACGTAAATAAAATAGTAAGTGGGAACTTAGTGCTACAAAAATAAATTATCCGATTATCTGAATTAAGCAATTTGGGATTAACAGTAGATTGGATAAATAGAAGAACTTGGTCACACACCCGAGTGAAGAAATTATTAATTCAGTGTTTCTAATCTCTGTGGTTATGGTCTTGGGTTTTAGCATTAAACAACACAGCATTTACGAGGAGCATTGTCAGAGCTCAAGAAAGCTGCTCGGTGAGGTCGCCAAGGCAGTGGAGTATCTTGCCTGATGGGGGATAAAAAGCCTACCACATCAGCAGTAAGCTTCTCTGTGTTGGTTTAACATTAAAAGGGATACTCCAGATTATGTTCAGAGAAAAAACCTGTATGTGAGCCTTATCCACATCATTAAGAAAATTAGGTTTCAATTGACTTGCAGTTAGAATCAGGCCTTTTAATTCCACAAACACCAAACCTTCATATTTGAATGATTAAGACACTATGATAATCCTATGCAGGATGATGTGGTGCTGAATGCTGAGTCAGTGCTGATTTACTAGAATTATTGCATTGTCATATAACTGTACAGGGAATAGACAACAAAAATTAATTGCTGCTAACCTGGTAAAACGGACTTCACATATATTGCACATGTATGGTTTCTCCCCTGTATGTGTTCGCATGTGTCGTGGCAACTTCCCTGCTCCCTGGATCACTTTGTTGCAGATAGGGCACTGCTGAGATGCCTTGGGTCTCATCTTTTTCTCATATTCCAAAGGCCAAGTTGGATAGACTGCTGCCAAATAGGAAGGACCTAGTATATTCAGATAGGAATTAAAGTCTAGCTCCTCCTTTAATGTTCCAAGGTTATTATGGGCATTTTCCAGCATAATACCTTTAAAAAAGTCACAAAGACTTGTGGTTGAAGGAAGATCTTCCTTGACCTCCTCCTTGATCTTTTCCTTCTTCACGACTAGGTTAAGGGGCAATTGGTTCACATCTTGGTGTTCCACAAGTTGAGGAAAACCATTATAACCTCCATTCCAGAAGGGAGGAAAGAATTCTGGTCTGAGTGGAGACATGCTGGTCCTTCCATTCAGCAAATTCCCTCTAGAACTTAGCCCTTCTTTTAACAGAGCGTCTAAGGAGAAATCACGTACTGGTCTCAAGCATCCACCAGGATCATTAACCATAAGTTGGCTTAAGAACTCTCGAGGCAGTTCTGTGCATTGCTTTTCTATAAGCTTGCTGGCCAACGTGTTTTGAAAATCATATTCCTTATTCCAGTGGTGACCTTCTTGGAAATTTTCCTCTGATTCGTTGGTAGGCTCTTGAGGAGGTTCTCCAAGATCTTGTTGCAGAGGTTCTTCAAGACTTTGTTGGGGAGATTCCTTGAGACCTAATTGGGGGGATTCTCTGAAATCTTCATGGACCAGCTCATGTTGAGGATCTTGGATGGACTGTTTTTCTGGATCTCCTCTATCACTGCTCACCCCAGCACTTGACTCTATGATATCAACGCATACTTGGATAACACATTGGATCTCCAACAGCTGTGCTGCACTTAAAACATCCTTTACATTTGAGCTGCTAATAGTGAGGGTTGATGTATAAGCAAACTCCAAAATTGCAGAAAGTGCCTCTGGTGTCACAAAGTCAATCTGGTAAACATTATGTTGGTCTGCAAGAGTGTCTGCAGTGAACAGTGTCTTGAAATATTTGCTACATGCAGCAAGGATTGACCTATGGGTCTTGTATTCCTGATCCTTCACTATCAGGACAACATCACAGAGAAGGCCATGCTGCCTCTGTTCATTCAAACTACAAAGGAGCTCACTGCTATGGTCTGGAAATGGAATCCCAATGAGATCATCAGCCGCACTGGCCATCTTTCTGCAAAGCCGTCTGTCAAATAAAAGTGGAGAATAATCTAATTAGTGACAGTAACATTTTGAAAGTCAAATACCAAAAATATACATACAAATGTACAGACACACATGCGCACACACACTTAAGAGTGTTTATACCTCTTGGGAACATAGACATTTCTAGACAACAAGAGACCAAGGTCCATCTAAGTTTCACCTTCTACCATCGCATGATACAATGATAATGGAGTTGTTGACTAATCATAGCAATCAATCTCTGCAAATTAATCTACAACAGACCCAGATATGATGCAAGTGATGAGAGCTTTAGGAATCATAGTTGAGGACAGCTGTTCTTCCCAAGCATGCTACACTTACCACATGTCATGTCTCAAATTACTCATATTCACATATCTCAAAATTTGATTTTCCAAATCTATCAGATTTACATTTGAATGAATCAATACTAAGTGCTTTCACATTTCCTTTGGGACCCTGCTCTATAGATTGACCACTTGCTTACTGATACCTCTAAGACACTACCTTCGGTCACCTTCACTCATTTTAATCCTATGCCTGCTCAGATCAGACCGCCAAATGTGAAGCACCTTAACGTGTATTGCTACATTAAAAGCATTATATAAATTCTGCATTTGATGTTAAATTATTTTTCTTTGCCAGGACCATAATCATAATTGAATAATCTGTACAAGAAGCTCTCTTGAAAACTATTCCAGAGCTAGAAAATTCACAGTTACTGTAATTCAGAGGCTGTGCATTACTAGCTAGTCTAATTTAAAATGATAACTTGGAAAAAGAGAAAAATAAACTATTGTGAAAATTCTCTGCAACTTAACCAATATCTTTCTAATCACTAAATAGTTGTAATATAAGTGCCAATGTCACAAAAATCTCAACTTGCACACTTTTACCTGGTCTGGAACTTCTGGTCGTGAGATTCAGGAACAGCCAACATGGAACAAGAAAACCATGCAGATATACAAAAGCTCATAATTTAATTGCAAAATATATGGCATGGAATGTGTAAAAATGTCCTATAACTGCTGTCGACAGAGACTCTGAGCTTCACAGGACATTCCTTCTGGTATTTGATGTTCATCCAAATTAGTCTCCCTCTTTAAAAGGGAAAAAAACAATGAAGCAGAAGTATTTGAGGGAATGGAGAACCTCTGACCAGGTGGGAACAGCATCTTAGCTTTTGTGAAAAAAATAGCATCCCCCTTTCAACCTAAGTAACTACAAAAAGGCCCCAGTGTTTACTGGGAGGTGGGGAGGTGGGGAGGGTGCGGAGGAAGCCGAAATGGCAAGGCCGGGGACGGGAACGTCCTGCAGAACATAAAAACAGGACCCCTTTTTTTGTTCCATTTCCTGCCCGGTAGCCACCCGATTGACAGCCCAGCTGCTGGTTGGGAGGAAAAAACAGTGGCATGAGGCAACAGACGGAGATCTGTCAATCGGGAGAAGTGAAGGTCGCCGATTGAGCTTTGGGGTGAAAGCCATCAAGGCTGGAAAGGGAGAGAGGCCATTGGAACAAGTGGGAAAGAGGACCCACGTTTGACAGGCTTCCTTGAGGGCCCAGAGGGTAGTATCCCTGCTCATTCTGACCCACAAGAAGTACTGAAAAAGGCACTTACATTGTTGAACCAACAACTCTTGCCTCCCGTTCGCTACTGGGTTTCTCTGGAAATGGCTGCAGCAGCAGTGAACTTTGTTAAGCTCCAAATTGCACTGTGGGAGCCTGAATTAAATATGTCAATGAAGTGTCCAGCCTCTTGATGAGACACACCAGCATCTCAATATCCGCCACCATAAAAAAGGTAATGGCTGCGTGTGTGCCGTGTTGGTGATGCAATCTCCATAATTATGTCTTTAACCCACCTCGCAGACCTTCTTTCATCTGTCGTGGGAGGTGTGGCTAATACGAAGGCCAAATCCTCAGTGTTCCCTCATCCTCAAAAACACTACAGCATTTCTATGACTTTCTTCAGTGACAAACTCAATAATGCTAATCACAGCATATGGTCTGCTTTCCAGCAAAGGTTCCATTTGATATTTGTTGAATACAAAATATTTCACAATCTTTTATCTATATAGAGAATATTTTAAACTTCTTACATATTAATAGTTACTGCAATTCAAAAAGATTTTCATCATGGAAAATGTTGAGACATTTTGACATGAAAAGCACTACATGGGGTGCAAGTATTAATAACTATTTAGAAATTAGGACAGAGTTCATGTAATAAATCTAACCCAATACAAACTTGCATTTTACCTGCATGCACATCTAAACCTTTTCACATTTGGATGGGTATAAAACATTATTCATGTTACATTACTTAGGAGACATTAGTATGAGTAGTCCACAGCATTGAACTGATCTTTTCATCTGTTCTTACTTGCTTTACAACATTTCCATGAATGGGAAATGAGGGTAGAAACAATAAAACAATTTCTAAAGTAGTTTAAAAAGAATATGCATTGATACACAAATCCATCAAGTAATAACTTGCAGAGCTTCTACAGTGGCTCATGGTGCACTACGTGGTATGGCACCAAGGCATAAAGGCAAAAAAGTTCCTAAATTCAATCCTAGGTTTATAATGAGTTTATTGATTTTCACTGAGAAGCTACAGTTGACTTACAATAACAGAACGGTATAACACAGTAGGAGACCATTTGGACAATTGCGCCAGTGCCATGCGATCTAGCCACTGATTTCCACATACCCGCCCTTTCCCCATACTCTTTAATATTTTTCTTTTGCAAATATTTATCCACCTTTCTTTTAAAAGCTATTATAGATTCTGCTTCCACACCCATTTCTTTTTTTTTTTAACATAGAGGATTTCTTTTCATGCCCTCTAATTTCATCTAACTGAGAAATGGAAATAGTTTTTTTCCATTTAGCTTACCAAAACTGTACATACTTTTGAACATTATAGACTTATTTTTAACCTTTTCTGTTCTAATGAAAAAAATCTGTAATTTCTTCAGTGTTACTCCACAACTAAAGTCTCTTGTCCCTTGTATCAAGCTCGTGAATATCTTCCATACCTTCCTCAGAACCTTGACATACTTCTGGAAACTGGGTACGCAAAACTGTACAAAATCTCCTAATTGCTGCCTCATCAATGATTTCAGTAAGATTAGCACAGCTACAACTTTCACTGCATATATTTATCACTGTACTCCATTATTTCCTCAAAAAGCTTGATCACAGAAAAAGAAATCAGACAGAACTCCCATTTCTCATCACTGTATGTGGACATGGGGTGAAAACAGGATCAGAATTGACCAGGATTTCCTGCATAAAAACATAATAAAGAGGAGCAGAAGTAGGCCATTCAGCCCATCGAGCTTGCTTCGCCACTAAATAAAATCATGGCTGATTTGATTGTGGCCTTAACACTGCTTTCCTGCCTGCTCCCCATAACCATTGACTCCCTTGTCAAATAAAAATCTGTATAACTCAGCCTTGAATATATTCAATGACCCAGCCTCCTCTGCTCGCTGGGGAACAGAATTCCAAACACGAACGACTCTGAGAAAAGAAATTCCTCCTTAAATGGGAGACCACTTAATTTGAAACTGTGCCCCCTAGTTCTAGATTCCCCACAAGGGGAAACATCCTCTCAGCATCTACCCTGTCAAGCCCCCTCAGAATCTTAAACATTTCAGTAAGATCACCTCGCAATCTTCTAAACTCCAATGAGTATAGGTCCAACCTGCTTAAACTTTCCTCATAAGACAAACCCATCATCCCAGGAATTAGCCTAGTGAACCTTCTCTGAACTATTTCCAATGCAAGTATGTCCCTCCTTAAATAAGGTGACCAAAACTGTACACAATACTCTAGGTGCAGTCTCACCAATCCCCTGCACAGTTGCAGCAGTACTTCCCTACTGTTATACTCCATCCCCCTTGCAATAAAGGCCAACATTCCATTTGTCTTCCTAATTACTTGTTGCACCTGCATGCTGACTTTTTGTGATTCATGTACAAGGACACCCAGATCCCTCTGTACCACAGCATTCTGCAATCTCTCTCCATTTAAATAATATTCTGCTCTTCTGTTCTTCCTGCCAAAGTGAACAAGCTCACATTTTCCCACATTGTACTCCCATCTGCCAAATTTTTGCCACCTCACTTAACCTAAATATATCCCTTTGCAGACTCTTTGTATCCTCCTCACAACTTGCTTTACTACCTATCTTTGTATTATCAACAAATTTGGCTACAATACACTCAGTCCCTTCATCCAAACCATTAATATTGATCATAAATAGTTGAGGTCCCAGCACTGATCCCTGTGGCATTCCACTGGTTACAGTTTGCCATCCTGAAAATGACCCATTTATCCCGACTCTATTTCCTGTTAGTTAGCCAGTCTTCTATCCATGCTCATATATCACCCCCAATACCTCACCTTTTATGAGGCACCTTATCGAATGCCTTTTGGAAGTCCAAATACACTACATCTACCAGTTCCCCTTTATCCACCTTGCTTGTTACATCCTCAAAGAACTCTAATAAATATGTCAAACCCAATTTCCCTTTCACAAAACCATGTTGACTCTGCCTGATTGTATTGTGATTTTCCAGATGTCCTGCTACTACCTATTTTGGAAGATTACAACCAATGCATCCACTATCTCTGCAGCCACTTCCTTTAAGACTTTCGGATGCAGGCCATCAGGTCCAGAGGACTTGTCAGCCTTTAGTCCCATTAGTATTCCCATTACTTTTTCTCTCGTGATAATGATTGTTTTAAGTTCCTCCCTCCCTTTTGCCTCTGGCTTTTCTACTATTCTTGGGATACTTTCTGTGTCTTCTACTGTGAAGACGGATACAAAATATTGTTCAAAGTGTTATGAAAACACCACATGACAAATGGGAAATATTAATTTCATCAATTGGAACTTTGCCTAAGACTTTTACTGGAAGTTCTTACAAGTAACTTCTTTTAGAAAGAGTAACCTGGCAGTCAAGATGGCCACGGCAATTTACATACGAAACAGCAAAAGTAGACCGGAGACGACATGACTGAGGTAACCTAGCCAGAACAATGGGGTGCTCTCTGATTAAATTACCTGAGATGGCTTTCTCATCACGGCCATTGATACCCATTGGCGTAAAAAAGAGCCAACCCCCACCAAGTGTGACTGGACAGCCTGAGGGGGGTAAAGCCTTGAATCTCAGAGAAAATTCCAGAAGGACCCCATTAAACAAAGAGGTGGTAATGTCATGTGACTGCTTGTGCAACTCTGGGGAGATTGTGAGTTGTGGCTCAGACAGCAGACAGTAACTGTAAGCTATCAAGGGAGCAGCACACTGCTGTGATATGCGTGGGGGATATGCGTGGAAAGTTCTTTACGCAGAGGGTGGTGGGTGCATGGAACGCATTGCCAGCGGAGGTGGTAGACGCGGGCACGATAGCGTCTTTTAAGATGTATCTAGACAGATACATGAATGGGCAGGAAGTAAAGAGATACAGACCCTTAGAAAATAGGTGACAGGTTTAGAGGGAGGATTTGGAGCGGCGTAGGCTTGGAGGGCCGAAGGGCCTGTTCCTGTGCTGTAATTTTCTTTGTTCTTTGTTCACACTCTCTCTCTCCCTCTCTCCAGTACAGATCCAGAGAAGGCCCAGCTGCAGCTGGTAAAGCCACCACAACCAACAACTAGGCTTTAAGGGTCAAAACCCCCTGCTCTGCCTTCTGGAGCCTGAGAAGCAAGCCCGAACGTGCATGTGGCCCAGCGAGGACAACAATTTCAACTAAGGACTCTGGGACTGCTGAACTGTATTTAAATTCCATTTATTTCAGACTCTACTCCAACCATCCAACTGTGATTTCCCTCTGTAATCTCTTTGTGTGTGAATGCATAGCATATTTTAGTAATTTTATTTATTTATTTAGAGATACAGCATTGAAACAGGCCCTTTGGCCCACCGAGTCTGTGCCGACCAACAACCACCCATTTATACTAATCCTACATTAATCCCATATTCTCTACCACATCCCCACCATTCTCCTACCACTTACCTACACTAGGGGCAATTTACAATGGCCAATTTACCTATCAACCTGCAAGTCTTTTGGAGGTGGGAGGAAACCGGAGCACCCGGCGGAAACCCACGCAGACACAGGGAGAACTTGCAAACTCCGCACAGGGAGTACCCAGAACTCAACCCGGGTTGCTGGAGCTGTGAGCCTGCAGTGCTAACCACTGCGCCACTGTGCCGCCTGGTTTAGAGTGATAAGGATAATAAACTTACATTTTTCTTGTTTAAACTCAAGACAACCTGTCTGATTAGTTCTTTGGCAATTATATTGGAGGAACAGGAGCAAGTGCTCACTGAGGTGGTAAGTTCAGTCACTGCGTTAAAAAAAGATAAACCCTGTTGCGGTCAAATCAGAGAAAGGGCAGAAGTGAAGCCTGAGACCCCCTCCTCACCTGGTTGTAACAAAAGCCTCTGCCATTTCCTCATTTCCCAATATTAATTCCCCAGTCTCACACTCGAAGGGACCCATGTTCACTTTAGCCACTTTCCCTTTTTATATATTTGTAGAAGCTTTTACTGTCTGTTTTTATATTTCTTGCCAGTTTTCTCTCATTAGGTATGAGGAGAGGTTGGATAAACTTGGATTGTTTTCACTGGAACGATGGAGGTGGAGGGGCGACATGGTAGAGTTTTACAAAGTTATGAGCAGCATGGACAGAGTGGATAGTCAGAAGCTTTTTCTCAGGGTGGAAGAGTCAGTTACTAGGGGACATAGGTTTAAGGTGAGAGGGGCAAAGTTTAGAGGGGATGTGCGAGGCAAGTTCTTTACACAGAGGGTGGCGAGTGCCTGGAACTTGCTGCCGGTGGTGGAAGCAGGTACGATAGCGACGTTTAAGAGGCATCTTGACAAATACATGAATAGGATGGGAATAGAGGGATACGGTCCCCGGAAGTGCAGAAGGTTTTAGTTTAGGCAGGCATCAAGATCGGCGCAGACTTGGAGGGCTGAATGGCCTGTTCCAGTGATGTACTTTGTTCTTTGTTCTTACTCCAATTTCTCCCTTTATGTTAGTCATTCTTTGCTGGATTCTAAAATTTTCCCAATTCTGGCCTACCACTAATCTTCGCCGCATTTTATACCTTTTCTTTCAATTTGATACCAGCCTTTGCTTCCTTAGTTAGTGACGGATGGTGCATACTTCTGGTAGAGTCTTCCTCAATGGAATATATGTCCTGCGTAATGAAACAGCATCCCAACAATCACAATATAAATTCACATATGAATATTGTGTTTGATAAAGTACCACGTAATAGATGTGTTAGCGAAATTAAAGCCCATGAGATTAAAGGACAGTATGGATAAGAAATTGGCTAGGAGACAGAAAACAGAGAGTAATGGTGAATGGTTGTTTTTTAGACTGGAGGGAGGTGTAGTGTGTTTCCAGGGGCCAATATTAGGACTAGTGCTCTTTTCGGTATATGTTAATAGGGCCCTACCAAATTTACGGCCATGACAAATGCATCACAGACCATGAAATCTTGGGTCTTCCGTGCCATTGGCCATTTTGAGAACTTTGGGCATTTTATTCATTGACACAAGGCTCACCTTGCTGATTGCTGGGCATGTTGCAAACTTCGTGCGTTTTAGTGATTGACATGAGGCTCAACACGCTGATTGGTAGATGAGGGAAGGCTTCTGGTGGAGTTTTGAGAGAAGCAGTTTCAAGTTTCAAGCGAGCTGGAAACAGCGAGAGCGGAGCTGGAGCATAAAGAGACCGAGAGAGAGAGAGAGGGAGTTCATTCAGTGAGCGGGAAACAGCGAGAGCGGAGCCGGAGCATAAAGAGACCGGGCGAGAGAGAGAGAGTTCATTCAGCGAGCGGAAAACAACAAGAGCAGAGCTGGGGCACAGAGAGACCGGGAGAGAGAGAGAGAGTTCATTCAGCGAGTGGGAAACAGCGAAAGCAGAGCCAGAGCACAAAGAGACCGGGAGAGAGAGAGAGAGAGTTCATTCAGCGAGTGGGAAACAGCGAGAGCGGAGCCGGAGCATAAAGAGACTGGGAGAGAGAGAGAGAGTTCATTCAGCGAGCGGGAAACAACGAGAGTGGAGCCGGGGCACAAAGAGACCGGGAGACAGAGTGAGAGTTCATTCAGCGAGCAGGAAACATAGAGAGCGGAGCCGGAGCTCAAAGAGACTGGGAGAGAGAGAGAGAGAGAGTTCATTCAGCGAGCGGGAAACAGCGAGAGCGGAGCCGGAGCACAAAGAGACCGGGAGACAGAGTGAGAGTTCATTCAGCGAGCAGGAAACAGCGAGAGCGGAGCCGGAGCACAAAGAGACTGTGAGAGAGAGAGAGAGAGAGTTCAGCGAGCGGGAAGCAGAGAGAGCGGAGCTGGAGCAGAAAGAGACCAGGAGAGAGAGAGAGAGTTCATTCAGCGAGCGGGACACAGCGAGAGCGGAGCTGGAGCATAAAGAGACCGGGAGACAGAGCGAGAGTTCACTCTGCGAGCCGGCTTACCTTCCAGGAGCAGTTCCGGCGCGCCGGAGTTTTGAAAAAAATAGTCAACAGTGACGTCACAGGAAGGCTGCAAGGTGATTGGTTGGTGAGTAACTGCTGTTAGGGAATAACTCTAAATAGCTCAGTAAGTAACTAAAGTAAAGAGAAAGGTCTACAGTTCTTTTTAATATACTAGGTAGTGTTTTTTGGGGGTGAACCAAGGTTCCTAGTGTAAATCTAATTTTTGGGTAATTTAAGGGAGTAAAAACAGAGTGAAAAAAAAACAAAGAGTGATATCACAGGAAAACCATAAGTTCATTGGTAAGTAACTGCTAATTTGAATTACCTATTCTAAGTTGATTTCAGATTAAAGGTGAATAGAAGAAATATTTTACAGATTAAGAACTAAAGATCAGTCGGAAATTTAAAAAACAAATTAAAATCTAATTAAATAGAGATGCAGGGCCAGGCGATGTGTTGTACCTGCATGATTTGGGAGCTGGTGGATCCCATTGTGGTTCCTAGTGACCACATCTGTAGCAAGTGTTGGCTGCTTGAGGAACTCCAGCTCAGAGTTGATGAGCTGGAGTCTGAGCTTCGGACACTGCGATACAACAGGGAGGGGGAGAGTTACCTGGACGCTGTGTTTCAGGAGGCAGTCACACCCCTTAGATTAACTACCGTGAATTCAGCCAGTGGTCAGGGACAAGAGGGTGTGACTATGAGTGAGGCAGGTAGAGGGATGCAGGAGGTAGTGCTGCAGGAGCCTCAGCCATTGTCCTTGTCCAACAGGATCAAGATTCTTGCTCCCTGTGTGGATGAGAGCAGAGACTGTAGGGAGGATGAGCAAACTGACCACAGCACCATGGTACAGGAAGCCATTCAAGTGGGGGGAGAAAAGAGAAATGTAGTTGTAATCAGGGATAGTATAGTTAGGGGCATAGACACTGTTCTTTGTGACCAGCATAGAGAGTCCCAAATGCTCTGTTGCCTACCTGGTGCCAGGGTTCGGGATATCTCATCTGGGCTGCGGAGGAACTTGGAGTGGGAGGGGAAAGATCCCGTTGTCGTGGTCCACGTAGGTACCAACGATATAGGTAGAACGAGGTTAGAGGTTCTGCTGAGCGAATATGAGCAGCTAGGGGCTAAATTAAAAAGCAGAACCAAAAAGGTAATAATCTCCGGATTACTGCCTGAGCCACGAGCAAATTGGCAAAGGGTCAATAAGATTAGAGAGGTAAATGTGTGGCTCAAAGATTGGTGTGGGAGAAATGGGTTCGAATTCGTGGGACATTGGCACCAGTACTGGGGAAGGAGGGAGCTGTTCCGATGGGATGGGCTCCACCTGAATCATGCTGGGACCAGAGTCCTGGCAAATCGTATAACTAGGGCTGTAGATAGGGCTTTAAACTAAATAGTGGAGGGGAGGAACAGGAAACAGGAAGTTAAAGGAGAAGGTAGGAGTGCAGGTTAGTGGTGAGGCTGATTGTTACCAAACTGCAAGAAGTATACTGGTTAAACCAGAAGAGAGAAATAATAAACAGGCGAATAAAACATCAGTGTTGAAGGACAGGTTAGGGGGTATAGCCCAAATAAGAGTTCTATATACAAATGCACGGAGTGTAAGAAATAAACGAGATGAGCTGCAGGCGCAAATTCAGATGGAAAATTATGATGTGGTGACCATTGCGGAGACCTGGCTGCAGGATGGTCGGGACTGGGAACTAAATATACCCGGTTATAAAGTTTACAGGAGGGACAGGGAAAATGGCAGAGGGGATGGAGTAGCCTTACTGATTAGAAATAATATTACTTCATTGGTGAGGGAGGATATAATGAGGGGAAAGCATCCAGTGGAGACCTTATGGGTGGAATTGAGGAACAGAATAGGATCTAAAACTGTAATGAGTGTTGTGTATAGACCCCCTGGTAGCAGTTCTGAGGTGTTAGATTGTATAAATGCACAAATTAGGCAAGTGTGTAACAACGGGGGATTTTAACTTACACATAGATTGGGAGAAGCAGACCAGCACCTGTCAGAAAGGTAGTGAATTTCTGGAATGTGTCCAGGATAGTTTCCTACAGCAATATGTCCTAGATGTAACAAGGGGACAGGGAATATTAGATTTAGTTATGAGTAATGAGCCAAATTTAATTAGTAGCCTAACTGTGCGTGAACATTTATCAAATAGTGATCACAACATGATCGAATTCAAGGTAGCGTTTGAAAGTGAAAAGCACGATCAGCTACTTGAATTTAGATTTGGGTAAGGTTGACTTTACCAGGATGAGACAGATACTGTCCACGGTAAACTGGGTAGATCTGTTAATGGGTCAAATAACTGAAGAACAGTGGAGAATATTTAAAGAAACATTTAACGAAACACAGAGCGAGTATATACCCCTGAGAGGAAAAAGCTCCACTTCACAGAAAAAACAGACATGGACAACTAAAGAGATTAGGGATAGCATAAAACAAAAAGAAATGGCTTACAAAAATCAAAATGCAGCACAGATCCGGCCGAATGGGATCGATACAAAGACCAGCAAAGGGTCACAAAGCAGCTTGTAAGAGCTACTAAAAGAGATTATGAAAGGAAACTTGCAAGGGACATCAACATCAATAAGAAGAAATTTTATAGTTACATAAAGGGAAAGCAGGTGGTCAAGAGCAATGTAGGCCCACGAAAAGCTGAAACTGGAGATATTGTCATTGATAATGGGGAAATGGCAGACATGTTGACCAATTACTTTGCCTCAGCATTTGCAGTTGAAAAGGAGGATAACTTGCTGGAAGTCCTGAAAAAATTAATAGCCGATAGGGACAGGGACTTAATACAATTAATGTAAGTAAAACATCAGTAACAAGGAAATTAATGGAACTAAAGAGTGAGAAATCTCCAGGACCTGATGGTTTCCATCCGAGGGTGTTAAAGGAAGTAGGGGAGCACATTGTAGATGCCCTAACTATAGTCTTTCAGAGTTCCCTAGATTCAGGAGTGGTCCCTCTGGATTGGAAAGTTGCACATGTCACTCCACTTTTTAAGAAGGGTGAAAGGGGGAACCAAGGAAATTACAGACCAGTTAGCCTGACATCTGTGGTGGGCAAGTTGCTGGAGTCTATAATCAAGGATAGGGTGACTGAACACCTAGAAAAATTTCAGTTAATCAGGGACAGCCAGCATGGATTCATGACGGGAAGGTCATGCCTGACAAATCTCATTGAATTTTTTGAAGAGGTGACTAAGGTAGTGGACAGGGGAATGTCTATGGATGTTATTTATATGGACTTTGAGAAGGCATTTGATAAAGTCCCACATAAGAGACTGTTAACTAAAGTAGAAGTCCATGGAGTTGAGGGCAAATTATTGACATGGTTAGAAAGTTGGTTGAGTGGTAGGCGACAGAGAGTGGGGATAATGGGTAAGTACTCCAATTGGCAGGATGTAACTAGTGGTGTCCCGCAGGGATCTGAGTTGGGGCCTCAATTATTCACATTATTCATTAACAACTTGGATGATGGCATAGTAAGTCATATATCCAAATTTGCTGATGATACAAAGTTAGGCGGCATTGTAGACAGTCTAAATGATAGCATAAAATTGCAAAGAGATATTGACAGACTAGGTGAGTGGGCAAAACTGTGGCAGATGGATTTCAATGTGGGCAAGTGTGAGGTTATCCATTTTGGACCAAAAAAGGATAGAGCAGGGTACTTTCTAAATGGGAAGAGGTTAAGTACAGTGGATGTCCAAAGAGACTTGGGCGTTCAGGTGCATAGATCTTTAAAATGCCACGAGCAAGTGCAGAAAATAATCAAAAAGGCGAATGGAATGCTAGCCTTTATATCGAGAGGATTGGAGTATAAAGACACAGAGGTTATGCTGCAACTGTACAAAACCCTGGTTAGATACCCACTTGGAGTACTGTGAGCAGTTCTGGGCACCAGAGCTTAGGAAGGATATATTGGCCTTGGAGGGAGTGCAACGTAGGTTGACAAGAATGATACCTGGACTACAGGGGTTAAGTTACAAGGAGAGATTACACAAATTAGGCATATTTTCGCTAGAATTTAGAAGGTTAAGGGGTGATCTTATTGTAGTCTTCAAGATATTAACAGGAAAAGACAGGCTAGATAAAGATAAACTATTTCCACTGGTTGGAGATTCTAAAATTAGGGGGCATAGTCTAAAAATTAGGATCAGACCATTCAGGAGAGATTTTAGGAAGCACTTCTTCACGCAAAGGGTGGTAGAGGTTTGGAACTCTCTCCCACAAACAGCAGTTGAAGCTAGAACAGTTGTTAATTTTAAATCTGAGATAGATTTTTGTTAAGCAAAGATATTAAGGGATATGGGCCAAAGGCAGGTATATGGAGTTAGGCCACGGATCAGCCATGATCTCATTGAATGGTGGGACAGGCTCGAGGGGCTGAATGGACTACTCCTGTTCCTATCTTCCTATGTTCCTCTGACAAGTGGGAATGCCAAAATGAGCAAATCAAAACAGCCACAACCATTAGTGCGGCACATTGAGTGAAAGAATTTGGAAGCCAAATTTTCAATGTCAATAGTGAAATACTGTTTTGTACAAGCTGCAATATCTCGCTGGATCACACACGGCGGGCAACAGTTCAGCCCCACTTAGAGTCCGAAAGCCATCACAGCATTAAGAGAACAACCGAAACCGCACTGCTGGAAAACGAACACGCAAAAAAACAAGCAACGATTTCATCTCTTTTTAAGAAGTTGACAGAGAGCTCAGAAAATTGTCAGTTGGTTACAATGGAACTTGTGGATACTTTTGCAAGTGCCAACATACCTTGAGAGAAGCAGCGAAAGAGAGGATTTCAAAAGTGCGCCCACAACTGGTGACACGGAGAGAAGCAGTGGGAGAGGAGAGGATTTAACAAACATGTCAAAAGCTTAGAGATTCGGAGAGAAGCAGCAGGAGAGGAGAAGATTTAGAGTGTGACTTGAACAGAGTGCTAGGAGTTCGGGGAAGAAGCTAGCTGTTTGGTGAGTATCTGGTAAGTGGTTAAGGTCTATTCTATTCCTAAGGTTTAAAATAGTACAAGAACTGGTTGTAAGGTCAATAAAATATCTAAAAAGGAAAATAAATAATTGAATAAAATAATTAAATAGTTAATTAAAACACATTAAGGATGGCAGGACAGGTGATGTGTCACGGCTGCAGCAGATGGGAGCACCTGGATGCCAGTGTGATCCAGGGCAAACACATTTGCAGTAAGTGTTTGCGGCTCGAGGAGCTTTAGCTCAGAGTCGTTGAGCTGGAGACCAGGCTGCAGGCACTGCAACATGTCAGGGAGGGGAAAGTTACTTGGACACTTTGTACTAGGAGACGTTTACACCCCTTATGATAGGGTCTTCTGATTTGGTCAGTGGTCAGGGACAGGAGAGTGTGGTTGCAGCTGAGGCAGGGAAGGGGACGCCTTTGCAAATGTCCAACAGGTCTGAAGTTCTTTCAGCTTGTTTGGATGAGAGTGGGGGCTGCAGGGTGGATGGGCTAACTGACCATGGCACCGTGATACAGGATGAATGACTCAGAACTGATGCAAGTTCACAGATCTGAAACGTTAACTTTTCTTCTCTCTCCACAGTTGCTGTCAGATCTGCTGAGTATTTCCAGCACTTTTTGCTTTTATTTCATATTTCCAGCATCTGCAGTATTTTGCTTTTATTTTAGGGGGAAAACTCTCCGGGGTTAGAGTCATACCTAGCGCAAAGGAAGATGGCTGTGGTTGTTGGAAGTCGATCACCAGGACATCACTGCATGAGTTCCTCAGGTCTAACCATCTTCAGCAGCTTCATCAATGTTCAGCATCATTCGCGGACTCCTTAGATACTGAAGCATTCCGTGTAGAAATGAAGTAAGACATAGAAAATATCCAGGCTTGGGCTGATAAGTGGCAAGTAACATTCGTGCCACACAAGTGCCAAGCAATAACTATCTCCAACAAGAGAGAATCTAACCATCTCCCCTTGACATTGAATGGCATTAGGATCACTGAATCCCCCACTATCAACATCTTGGGGGTAAATATTGATCAGAAACTGAACTGGAGTAGCCATATAAATACTGTGGCTACAAATGCAGGTCAGAGGCTAGGAATCCTACGGCGAGTAACTCACCTCCTGACTCCCCAAAGCCTGTCCACTATCTACAAGGCACAAGTCAGGAGTGTGATGGAATACACTCCACTTGCCTGGATGGGTGCAGCTCCAACAACACTCAAGAAGCTCGACATCATCCAGGACAAAGCAGCCCGCTTGATTGGCACCCCATTCACAAACATTCACTCCCTCCATCACAGACGCACAGTGGCAGCAGTTTGTACCATCTACAAGATGCAGTGCAGCAATGCACCAAGGCTCCTTAGACAGCACCTTCCAAACCCGCGACCTCTACCTAGAAGGACAAGGACAGCAAATGCATGGAAACACCACCACCTGCAAATTACCCTCCAAGCCACACACTATCCTGATTTGGAACTATATCACTGTTCCTTCACTGTCGCCGGGCCAAAAGTCCTGGAACTCCCTTCCTAACAGCACTGTGGGTGTTCCTATCCCACATGGACTTGCAGCAGTTCAAGAAGGCAGCTCACCACCACCACCTTCTCAAGGGCAATTAGGGATGGGCAATAAATGCTGGCCTAGTCAGCGATGCCCACATCCCATGAATGAATCAAAAAAACTGTACTTAGATTTCCAGAAGGCATTTGATAACGTGCCACATCAAAGGTTATTGTGAAAAATAAAAGCTTATGGTGTAGATGGTAACATATTGGCATGGATAGAAAATTGGCTAGCGAACAGGAAACAGAGAGTAGGCATAAATGGGTCATTTTCTGGTTGGCAAAATATAACAACTGGTGTGCCATAGGGCCTCAACTTTTTACAATTTATATAAATGACTTGAATGAAGGGACTGAAGGTATGATTGCTAAATTTGCTGATGACACAAAGATAGGTAGGAAAGTAAGTTGTGAACCATAGAAAAGCTAGGGCATAAAAAGGAGCAATTCAGCCCATTGTGTCTGCGCTGGCTGAAAAAACTAGCTGCCCAATCTAATCCCACCTTCCAGCACCTGGTCTGTAGCCTTGCAGGTTACAGCTCTTCAGATGCAGGTTCAGGTATCTTTTAAATGAGTTTTGGAGTTTCTGCCTCCCTCACTGATCCTGGCAGTGAATTCCAGACATCCACCACCCTCTGGGTGAAAAAGTCTTTCCTCATGTCCTGTCTAATCCTTCTAACAATCACCTTAAATCTGTGCCCCCTGGCAATTGACCTCTCTGCTGGGGGAGGATATAAGGAGGCTAGGAAGAGGACATAAGGGGGCTACAAAGGGATATAGATAGGTTAGGTGAGTAGGCAAAGATCTGGCAAATGGAGTGTAATGTGGGAAAATGTGAAATTGTCCATTTTGGCAGCAAGAATAAAAAAGCATATTATCTAAATGGTAAAAGATTGCAGAGCTCTGAGATGCAGAGGGATCTGGGTGTCCTAGTGCATGAATCACAAATGGTTAGCATGCAGGTTCAGCAAGTAATTAGGAAAGCTAATAGAATGTTATTGTTTCTTGCAAGGGGAATCAAATACAAAAGTAGGGAGGTTATGCTTCAGTTATACAGGTGAGACCACATCTGGAGTACTGTGTACAGTATTGGTCTCCTTATTTAAGGAAGGATGTAAAAGCGTTGGAAGCAGTTCAGAGAATGTTTACTAGACTAATACCTGGAATGGGCAGGTTGTCTTATGAGGAAAGATTGGACAGGCTAGGCTTGTATCCGTTGGAGTTCAGGAAAGTAAGAGGCAACTTGATTGAAACATATAAGATCCTGAGATGTCTTGACAGGGTGGATCTGGAAAGGATGTTTCCCCTTGTGGGAGAATCTAGAACTAGGGGTCACTATTTAAAAATAAGGAATCACCATTTAAGACAGAGATGAGGAGAAATTCTTTCTCTCAGAGGGTTGTGAGTCTTTGGAACTCTCTTCCTCAAAAGGTGGTGGAAGCAGAGTCTTTGACTATTTTTAAGGCAGAGGTACATAGATTCTTGATAAGCAAGTGGATGGAAAGTTATCGGGGGTAGGTAGAAATGTGGAGTAATCAGTTCAGCCATGAACTTATTGAATGGTGGAGCAGGCTCGAAGGGCCAAGTGACCTACTCCTGCTCCTAATTTGTATATTCCCAAGCAATAAAACCGTTTCAAAATATGGTGCAGATTTCAGCAAAGTGTCTGCTTTCATTAGTGACAACACAACTTACATGACAAAATCTTTAAAAATCTGTGCTCCAAGGTGTAATGTACATATAATTTCTCTTTGCAGTGAGATGTGGAATAGCGAGTTTGGTAAAGTGGATAAACTGGTCAGCTACATTAAAAAGGTCTTCAAACACTTCCCGAGGCACAAGCTTCAATACAGTCAACAAATTGCAAATGAAGCTGAAATGGCTGAAATTGGGGAACAAAACATTGCTCTTCTTCCAGAGCTAGTAATTACAAATTGGAATTCTTAATTTCAGGCAGTACAGTATCATGCAGTTCACCTGAAATATTACTCAGACTTTGGGCTGAATTTTACCAGCCCCTTGACGTCGGGGGTTGTGATGGGAGGGCCCATAAAATTCTGCCGGGAGTGGCCCGCCACGACCCCCGACGCCGAGAAGGCTCCGCTGCATTTTACCGGCGGCAGCGAAGCCTTGGTGCGGCCCCTCCTGCCGCTTGACAGCGGGATCTTCATTTATATATTTAAATTATTTAAAACGAAATGCAAGTAAACTTACCTGGTCCCGGTGGCCGTCCCACATCGATTTTACGCTGCCAGTACTGAGGCGAGACACTAGTTGGGGGTGGGGGGGGGAGTGAAATTATCAGGTTGGGGTGGGGGGGAGCGGGGAAAACATTTTATTGGCTGTGTGGATGGTGGGAAGGGGTTGAAGGGCAAATGTGAGAAAGTTGGGGAGGAAGTTTGGGTTGTGAATAAAATAAGTTGTATAAATATAGGACAATAAAAAAAATCATTGGGGGGTTTGGGAAAGGGGCCCCATCTTCTAATTACCTTTAAATATTTAAATTTTTAGTAAGAGCTTGAAGCCCTTTAAAAATGGCGCTAGCGCCTGCACAGTGGTGTAGAGGGGGCAGTCACTCTGCTGCTCCATTTAAATAAGCCTCCGCGTGAAATATCGCAGGGGCTCAGCAGCAGTACTTCCGTGACGGAAGGCTGTCGACTTCAAAGTGCACCACCACGATGTGCGGCGCGCTAATAAAATTCAGCCCTTCATCTCAGAATAGCAGACGTTGATACCAAAAATATACTTTTTAACAGACATTGTAACCCTTCTAAATGATGCTGAGCTTAATGAGGAGGTTCAGTTTGCTGCCAAGAATGCTACGTGACTGATAGATTTAATCACTTGGTTTGAATCTCGACACGTCATAATCCACAAAGCTTACAATAAAGTAATGGGTGTACTGTTCTAGGCTGAAGCACAATCAAATGAAGAACACTCTTATGACACTGACAAATGCCTGTGCTCAACAGGTGTTTTCTTGCATGGCGACGAAGCTCAAACAATATTACTGCTACGGGGAAGAGTCAAGCGGTGAAGAAAAAGCGGCTTAGAGGTTAGAACAAACTTCTGTGGTGTTCCTGAAAGCTGTTTGTATCTTTGACCCCGCACAAATGTATCTGTTGATGATGGATTTAAACTCGTTTGGATGCGATGCCTGGCTTTGACAAGAACAGTTGGCTGGAGATTCCTGCTTATAAAAGAAAATTGCAAAAGAAGCAGATTGTACTTTGCCTGTGCTGCAATTTTGGAAGTCTGTGGAATGCAGAATCCCAAAGCAAGTATGAAGAAAGAGATATTAGCAGTTTGCTCCATGCTTACATTCAACCAATGACTTCAGCGGGTAAAGAATGTGACCTGTTTACAGTCAGCTTTTTACAATACTTTTTGAGTATACAATAAATGCCATTTGAAACCAATCCTTTGTATTTCTTTTGTTTTAAATAGATAATTTTCATGGTCTGTTGTGACACCGTGAAATTTACAATTTAAATATGTGAAATTGTCAAATTCACAATTCTTAAAACGCTGTGACTATGAAATTTGTAAAATTTGACTGATTTTGGTAGGGTCTGATATACATTCATGACCTGGACTTGGGTAGAAGAACATAATTTTAAATTAACCGACGACACGAAACTCAGATTTTATGTAGGCGATCGGGGTCTCAGCTGAAGAGCTGGCGAAAGCCCTGCATTGCCTCCTCTGGGGAAGGCCCGCCACATTACGTGACGATTAGGCACTTATGTGGACAGCAGCGGGCCTTCCCTGGGATTAAAGATCCCAACAATGGAAGTCCACCTGCTGAGCAGTGTCACCACAGAGGCAGTGGCTGCTGGCGGTAGAGCATCCACTAGTAAGCTAGGATCGTCGAGGGACCAAGGCCACAGCTGAATGATGGCGGGAAAGGTTTTGTGGGGTGGGAGTCGTGGGGGAGCGGGCTGTAGGGGGGGTTGGCAGCAAGGGTAGGGGAGTGGCTTTCAGCAGGCTCCCCCTTCCCGATGCTGGGTCACTCAATCAGGCACTGTGCCTTTTAACGAGGCCCCCTCCCGGAGCTGGCAAGTAACCCGCATGGTTTTGCTTGGTGTGTTCCCTGTGCTGAGCTAATACTGGTGGAGGTGGGATGAGGCCCTTAATTGGGCACTAATTGCCCACTTAAGGGCCTCAATTGGCAGCAGGGTGGGAAGGCCACCCTCGGGCCTCCCTGTCACGGATTTAATTCGGGTGGAGGCAGGAAGGTTGCGGGGTCCACCAACATCGTGTCTGATTAAATGCTCTCCCTGCCTCCAAACTTGCTGCGGGAAAGCATAAAATCTCCCCATAGTAAACAATGAGAAGGATAGTTAAAAAGTTACATTTATAAAGCGCCTTTCATGACCACAGGATTTCCCAAAGTGCTTTACAGCCAATGAAGTATTTTTGAACTGTAGTCACTGTTGCAATGTAGAGAACCCGGCACAAATAAAGTTCCCACAAACAGCAAGGTGATAATGGCAAGATTATCTGTTTTTGTGATGTTGATTGAGGGATAAATATTGGCCACTGGGGAATACCTCCCTGCTCTCCTTTGTAATACTGCCACATCCAAAAGATGGCACCTCCAATGGTGCAGCAGTCCCTCAGTACCACACTGGAGTGTCAGCTTAGATTTTTGTGCTTAAGCAATAGCAATAGGGGATTTAATCGTTAGGGGAATAGACAAGCATTTCTGCTCCACAGATGTGAATCCAGGATGGTATGTTGCCTCCTGGTGCCAGGATCAAGGATGTCACTGAACAGCTGCAAAGCACTCTGAGAGGGGAGGGTGAGCAGCCCCATGGTCCATATCAGCATTATAGGTAGAACGAGGGATAAGGTCCTGCAGGGAGAGTTTACAGGGCTAGAAAAGAAATTAGCAAGCAGGACCTCAAAGATAATAATCTCCGGAATACTCCCAGTACCATGCGCAAGTGAGTATAGAAATAGAAGGATACAGTAGATGAATACATGGCTGGAGAGATGGTGCAAGAGGGAGGCCTTTAGGTTCCTGGGACATTGGGACCCGCTCTGGGGAAGATGGGACCTGTACAGGCCGGACAGAGTGTAACTGAACAGAGCTGGGACTAATGTCCTTGTGGGACGATTGGCTATTGGAGAGGGTTTAAACCAACTTGGCAGGGGTGTGGTAACCAGGAGGAAATATGAGAGCAGAAAACAAAGGTGCACAGAGAATTGGGAGAGAAGATAGCACTACAGTAGGAAATAGCAAGCTATTAGGTGGGGTCAGGGTAAGAGGGGATGTAATAAGTCCAAATTAGGTTCGCTATGCATGTTTGTGAATGTGCAGAGTGTGGTAAATAAGGTTGGTGAGCTGTACGCGCAGGTAGCCACGTGGAAATATGGCTCAAAAAAGGGCAGGACAGGGTAATAAATATTCCTGGATACAAGGTGTTCAGGAAAGGTAGGGAAGGAAAGAAAAGAGGAGAGTTAGCAGTATTAACCATAGGGGTCAAGAACAGAATTTATATGGTTAGAGCTAAGAAACAACAGAGGTACTATAATATTGCTGGGTGTATCTATAGGCCATCAACTAGTGGGAAAGATGTAGCGGAACAAATTTGCAAAGAAATTACAAAGTGGGGCAAGAATTATAGAGTAGTTATAATGGGAGACTTTAATTATCCTAATATAGATTGGGATAGTTATAGTGTAAAGGGCAAGAGTTTCTGAAGTGTGTTCAGGAGAATTTTCTACATCAGTATGTTTCCAGTCCAACAAGAAAGGAGGCATTGCTGGATCTGGTTCTGGGGAATTAGGTGCATCAAGTGATCGTAAGAAAACATTTAGGGGACAGTTACCATAGTATCATAAGGTTTAGGTTGTTTATGGAAAAAGACAAGGAACAATCTAGAGTAAAATAATAATTGGGGGAGGGCCAACTTTAATGGCGTAAGAATGGATCTGACCCAGATAAATTGGAATCAAACATTGGCAGGCAAAACTGCAACGGAACAATGGGCTGCCTTTAAAGAGATAATTTGGGTACAGTCAAGGTACCTTCCCACGAGGGGAGAAAGACCTCCAGACCTCCCTGGATGACGAAAAGAGATAGAGAGCAAGATGAAGCAGAAAAAGACAAATGTCAGGTGGATAATATAATTGAGAACCAGGCTGAATATAGAAGATTTAGAAGGGAAGTGAAAAAACAAATAAGAAAAGCAAAGAGAGAGTATGAGAAGAGACTAGCAACTGACATAAAAGGGAATCCAAAAGTCTTCTACAGGCATATAAATAGTAAAAGGGTGGTAAAAGGAGGAGTGGGGCCAATTAAGGACCTAAAAAGGGATTTACACATGGAGGTGGGGCATGGCTGAGGTACTAAATGAATACTTTGCATCTGAATTTACTAAGGAAGAAGATGCTGCCCAAGTCATATTGAAAGAGGAGGTAGTTGAGACACTGGATGTGCTAAGAAGTGATACAGAGGAGGTATTAGTTAGACTGACTGTACTTAAAGTTGATAAGTCACCAGGACTGCATGAGATGCATCCAAGGATACTGAAGGAAGTAAGGGTGAAAATTGCCGAGGCACTGTCCATAATCTTCCAATCCTCCTTAGATACAAGGGTGGTTCCAGAGGACTGGAGAATTGCAAATGTTACACCCTCGTTCAAAAAAGGGTGTAAGGATAAATCCAGCAACTGCAGGCCAATCAGTTTAACCTCGTTGTGGGAAAGCTTTTAAAACTGATAATCCGAGACAAAATTAACTGTCACTTGGACAAATGCAAATTAATTAAGGAAAGCAAGCATGGATTTGTTAAGGGCAAATCAAGTTTAACTAACTTACTTGAGATTTGTGATGAGGTAACAGAGAGGGTTGATGAGGGTAATGCAGTTGATGCAGGTGTACATGGACTTTTAAAAGGTGTTTGATAAAGTGCCACATGACAGGCTAGTTAGCAAAGTTAGAGCTCATGGAATAAAAGGGACAGATGGGGAGGAACAAGACCACAGAAGGATTTATGAACAAGTATGAGAATTTTTAATTTAACCATTGGAAGATTGGGACATTACAGGGGGAATTTTACCCTGGAGGAGCATATGGGTTTTGGTGTGGGTGAGGGGTTAAATCCTCACAGCAAAAATGTGAATGCTCCAATGCTGTGACTTCTGCATTTAACTTGAACATATTAAGGTGGTTGTGCACAAACAAGGCAAAAACACAATGGTGATTGAGGGGGTCTGATTAGAACTCATGGAAATACTGCAATGAATACTCAGTACTCATAGCTGCCTTTTAAGCTGCTAGTGGGAAAGAGATTTTCACAAATGCTTTTGCTGAGAGTTTACTTCCTACACTTTTTCTGAACCACATCAGAATGGGTGGCGCCTTGGCTGCCTTACATTGAACCTTGGGCGAGGAGCAATATAACCAATACTAGCAGCCTACCAGCAGCTCTCAAAATGTAAACTTTGTTTCTCCCTTCACAGATGCTGTCAGACCTGCTGAGTATTTCCTGCATTTTCTGTTTTTATTCCAGGAGCCTACTATTGACAGACCGACAGCTAGACAGCAGAGAGGGGACCATCAGCAGCAGCAGCCTGCTGTTGAGAGACCTGCAGCTGGACAGATAAATAATACGAATAAAGTCAGAGAGTTATACAGCACAGAAACAGGCCCTTTGCCCCATCGTGTCTGTGCCAGCCATCAAGCACCTAACTATTCCAGTCCCATTTTCCAGCACTTCACCCGTAGCCTTGAATGCCATGGCATTTCAAGTGCTCACCTAAACACTTTTTAAATGTTGTGAGGGTTCCTGCCTCTACCATCACTTCAGGCAGTGTATTCCAGATTCCAACTACCCTCTGGGTGAAAATTTTTTTCCTCAAATCCCCTCTAAACCTCCTGCCCCTTACCTTAAATCTATTCCCCCTGGTTATTGACCCCTCCACTAAGGGAAAACGTCTCTTCCTATCTAACCTATCAATGCCCCTCATAATTTTGTATACCTCAATCATATCCCCCCTCATCCTTCTCTGTTCTAAGGAAAACAACCCGAGCCTTTTCAGTTTCTCTTCATAGCTGAAATGCTCCAGCCCAGGCAACATCCTGGTGAATCTCCTCTGCACCCTCTCCAGTGCAATCACATCCTTCCTATAGTGTGGTGACCAGAACTGTACACAGTACTCCAGCTGTGGCCTATGCAGCTCCATCATAACCTCCCTGCTCTTATATTCTATGCCTCAGCTAATAAAGGCAAGTATCCCATATGCCTTCCTAACCACATTATCTACCTGTGCTGCTGCCTTCAGTGATCTATGGACAAGTACACCAAGGTCCCTCTGACCTTCTGTACTTCCTAGAGTCCTACCATCCATTGTACAATCCCTTGCCTTGTTAGTCCTCCCAAAATGCATCACCTCACGCTTCTCAGGATTAAATTCCATTTACCACAGTTCTGCCCATCTTACCAGCCCATCTATATCGTCCTGACTTTCCTCCTCACTATTTACGACACCACCAATTTTCATGTCAATTGTGAACTTACTGATCATACCTCCTATATTCATGTCTAAATCATTAATGTACACTACAAACAGCAAAGGTCCCAGCACTGATCCCTATGGTACACCACTGGTCACAGGCTTTCACTCACAAAAACAACCCTCGACCATTACCCTCTGTTTCCTGCCACCAAGCCAATTTTGGATCCAATTTGCCAAATTGCCCTGGATCCCATGGGCTCTTACCTTCTTAACCAATCTCCCATGCGGGACCTTATCAATAGCCTTACTGAAGTCCATGTAGACTACATCAACTGCTTTACCCTCATCTACACATCTAGTCACCGCCTCGAAAAATTCAATCAAGTTAGTTAGACACGATCTCTCCCTGACAAATCCATGCTGACTATCCCTGATTATTCCCTGCCTCTCCAAGTAGAGATTAATCCTGTCCCTCAGAATTTTTTCCAATAGTTTCCCAACCACTGATGTGAGACTCACCGGCCTGTAATTACCTGGTTTATCCCTACTACACTTCTTGAATAATGGTACCAGATTTGCTGTCCTCCAGTCCTCTGGCACCTCTCCTGTGGCCAGAGAGGATCTGAAAATTTATGTCAGAGCCCCTGCTATCACCTCCCTTGCCTCACACAACAGCCTGGGATACATCTCATCTGGGCCTGGGGATTTATCCACTTTTAAGCCTGCTAAAACATCTAATATTTCTTCCTTTCAATGTTAATATGTTCAAGTATATCACAATCCCCCTCCCTGATCTCTACACCTACATCATCGTTCTCCACAGTGAAAACAGAAGAAAAGTAATCATTTAAAACCTCACCTATGTCCTCCGGCTCCACACACAGATTGCCACTTTGGTCCCTAATGGGCCCTACTCTTTCCCTGGTTATCCTCTTGCCCTTAATATACGTATAAAACGCCTTAGGATTTTCCTTTATATTGACCGCCAATGTTTTTTCATGTCCCCTCTTTGCTCTCCTAATTACTTGTTTAAGTACACCCCTACGCTTTCTATACTCCTCGAATGCTTCCGCTGTTTTCAGTGCTCCGAATCGGCCATAAGCCTCCTTTTTTCCCTAATCCAATACCTATATCCCTTGAAATCCAGGGTTCCCTGGAGTTGAAGGTCCTGCCCTTCACCTTAACGGGCCCATGTTGGCTCTAAACCCTCACTATTTCTTCTTTGAATGACTCCCACTGGCCTGCTGTAGACTTTCCTACAAGTAGCTGCTCCCTGTCCACTTTGGCCAGATCCTGTTTTATCAAATTGAAATCAGCCTTCCCCCAATTCAGTATCTTTATTTCTGGCCCGTCTTTGTCCTTTTCCATAACTGCCTTAAATCTTGCGGAGTTATGGTCACTATCCCCGAAATGCTCCCACACTGATACTTCTACCACTTATCCAGCTTTATTCTCTAGGATTAGGTCTAGTACTGCCCCTTCTCTTATAGGACTTTCTACTTACTGGCTCAAAAAGCTCTCCTTGGTGCATTTTAAGAATTCCACCCCCTTTGAGCCTTTTGCACTAAGACTATCCCAGTTGATATTAGGTAAGTTGAAATCCCCTACTATTATTACCCTATTATTTTTACACCTTTCTGAGATTTGCCTACATATCTGTTCCTCTATCTCTCCCTGACTGTTTGGAAGCCTGTAGTCCACGTCCAGCCAAATGATGGCCCCCCTTTTGTTCTTAAGTTATACCCATATGGTCTCATTTGAAGAACCTTCTAAGATATCATCCCACCTTACTGCAGTAATTGACTCCTTAATCAACAGTGCAATGCCACCTCCTCTTTTACCCCCTCCCCTATCACGCTTGAAGATTCTATACCCTGGAATATTGAGCTGCCAGTCCTGCCCCTCCCTCAGCCATGTCTCCGTGATAGCAATAATATCATAATCCCATGTGCTAATCAAAGCCCTCAATTCATCTGCCTTATTAGTAAGACTCCTTGCATTAAAGTATATGCCATCCAGCATTGCATTTTTCACTTGTGCCTTAACAGGTCTATATTTGCTTTGCCTTCCAGACTGACTTAGTTTCTCTTCTATATTTGGCTGTGCCTCACCCCCTACTGTACCTCCACTCTGTATCCCATCCCCTTGTCAAATTAGTTTAACCACCCCCCCCCCCCTCAACAGCACGAGCAAACCTCCCAGCAAGGATGTTGGTCCCATTCCAGTTCAGGTGCAACCCGTCCAACTTGTACAGGTCCCACCTTTTCCAGAAACAGACCCAGTGCTCCAGGAACCTAAAGCCCTCCCTCCTGTACCATCTCCTCAGCCACACATTCATCTGCACTATCCTCCTATTCCTATACTCGCTAGCATGAGGCACAGGGAGTAATCCAGAGATTACAACCTTTGAGGTCCTGCATTTTAATCTGCTACATAGCTCCCTAAATTCTTGTTGCAGGACCTCATCCCTCTTTCTACCTATGTCGTTGGTACCAATGTGTATCACGTCCTCTGACTGCTCCCCCTCCCCCTTCAGAATGTCCTGCAGCCGCTCCGTGACATCCTTGACCCTAGCACCAGGGAGGCAACATACCATCCTGGAGTCTCGTTTGTGGCCACAGAAACGCCTATCTGCACCCCTTACGATAGAATACCCTATCACTATAGCTCTTCCACCCCTTTTCCTCCCCTGCTGTGCAGTAGTGCGCTCCATGGTGCCACGAACTTGGCTGTCGCTGCTTTCCCTGGGAGGTCATCCCCCCCCAACAGTATCCAAAGCGGTATATCTGTTTGAGAGGGGGATGGCATAGGGGACTCCTGCACTACCTGCTCGCGCCTACTACTCTGCCTGGTGGTCACCCATCCCTTTTACGCCTGTGCAGCCATTACCTGTGGTGTGACCACCTCGCTAAACGTGCTATCCAAGATGTTCTCAGCATCGTGGACGCTCCACAGTGAATCCACCCGCAGCTCTAGCTCTGTAATGCGGGTAGTCAGTTGCAGCAGATGGATATACTTCCTGCACACATGGTCGTCAGGGACACTGGAAGCGCCCCTGATTTCCCACATAGTGCAGGAGGAGCAAATCACGGGGCTGAGCTCTCCTGTCATGACTTACCCTTAGATGAATTAGTTACTCCCTTAATTGAAAAATACTAATTATACTAGGGGCCTTGTTCTACCCACTACAATCTAAAGTCCTTAATAAGTTACACTGAATTAAAAAAACACACTTTAGTAGTATTCACCTTATCACTAGAGCTTTTGTTTTTTAAAAAAAACATTCCCCTTATTTTTTAGGCTATTTAAATGCACTAACAGCTGCTACTCACCCAACCAATCACCTTGCAGATTTCCCGTGATGTTGCTGTAAGTCTTTTTTTTTGAGTCTCAGCGCACGCCAAGAGAGAGAGCAGGTCTGTTAACCGCCGCCGCTCCTGTCTTCAAGTAAGTGAGGGCCTCGAGCCCCGCGCTCTCTTTTACAGCCCCCGCTCCAGATCAGCTTCCGCCCAGGTCTGCCAGCCACCGCCGCTCCTGTCTTCAGGTGAAGAATTGAAACTTCACAACATAACTTTTCCTCATACACCCATGTGCCTATCCTGTGCAACCACAAAGCTCTACTCTTACTTTTCCTACTACTCATGCCTGGTGCAACCCCTGTGGCCTGAGTAGAGTTATAGGCAGACTGTCAGATCCCTCTTCTGATAGCTAAGATACCTTTGGCCAATGACTGCTGGGTTTTGGATCTCTCTGCACCTGGGCATGGGCAGGCTCAGCCATCAAGATGAGGCAACATGTTGAGCACTGATTGGGGGGTGGGGCAACGGGTGAGAAGTGGAAGTACCTTGAGTAGGGCTGCCACTTACATATTCCCTTTCACCATCATCTCTCTCATGGGCCAGTCAGACTTCACTGCTATCGTTCTGCTGGACAGCACTTTGGCACAGGTCATTGCAAGATGCTTCATCAATGACCTACCCTCCTTCATAAGGTCAGAAGTGGGGATGTTTGCTGATGATTGCACAATGTTTAGCACCATTTGCAACTCCTCAGATATTGAAGCAGCCCATGCCCATATGCAGCAAGACCTGGACACATTCAGGCTTGAGCTGATAAGTAGCAAGTAACATTCATGCCAGGAATGACAATCTCCAATATGACAGAATCTAACCATCTCCACTTAACAGGCAACAACATTGCCATTGGTGAATCCGCAACTATCAACATACCATTGACCAGAAACTGAACTGGTGCAGCCACATAAATACTGTGGCTATCAGAAGCTGTGAATTCTGCTGTGAGTTACCCATCCCGAGTCCCCAAAGCCCGTCCACCATCTACAAGGCACAAGTCAGGAGTGTGATGGAATTCTCTCCATTTGCCTGAATGAATGCAGCTCCAACAACGCTCAGGAAGCTCAACACCACCCAGAACAAAGCAGCCTGCTTGATCGGCACCCCAACCACCACCTTAAACATTCACTCCCTTCACCACTGACGCAGTGGCAGCAGTGTGTATCATATACAAGATGCACTGCAGCAACTCACAATGCCTCCTTCGATAGCACCTTCCAAACCTGTGACCTCTTCCACCTAGAAGGACAAGAACAGAAGATGCTTGGGAACACTACCACCTGCAAGTTCACCTCCAAGTCATACACCATCCTGACTTGGAAATATATCACCGTTCCTTCACTGTTGCTGGATCAAAATCCAGGAACTCGCTCCCTAACAGCACTGTGGGTGTACCTACATCAGATGGACTTCAGCGGTTCAAGAAGGCAGCTCACCACCACCTTCTCAAGGGCAATTAGGGATGGGCAACAAATGCTGGGGCCTTGCCAGCAACACCCACACCCACAGAAAGAATTTAAAAAAACTACGTTTAATTCTGTTTCCAGTAGGATGCTAGGAGGTCACAAGCTCTCCATCTCCCATGGCTAGGGATGCCGAGATGCCAATGATCTCAGCACATTCTCTTCTGCAGTTGTTAACGGAATGTGGAGGCTTATCTCAATTCTCTTCCTTTCCCTTGCATTTTACACTTTTTTCTCCTGCATCAGGGAAAAAGCAGACTTATGTGTGTCTGTAATGGCATACCTTCACCCGATGGATGGAGTGCATATGGTGACTATTAGTGAGGCGTCAAATTGCATAATGATGAGGGTGAGTGGCAATGGTGTATGTATAGATGCCCTAATATTACCCTATGTGGCACAGTGTCTAATTTTGCTTTATAATGTTCCTTTGAAGTGTCTTGTAACATTTTGTTATGTTAAAGGCACTAGATAAGTTGTTGCGTTGTTTTGTTGGGATGTGAGGAAGTGCATAGAAGGATAAGGATGGGTATGTTTAACAGGAAAGCAGGCGTGAGTAGTGATGTGGTGGACTAGGCTTGACAAGGCAAAGTGAGGGGTGGGTCTGGTGATGCACATAGTAGGATGTAGGTAAATGTGCAACAGAACTCACCTTTCCTTCCCTTTGTAGATCATTAAAGCACTTCCTGCACTGAATCACTGACCTCCTGGACAACCTCCACCTGCACCTTCTTTGTGGCATTAGCAGGTTTCTTCCTCCCATTGCTGGGTGAGTATCCATCTCCAGCTCCTCATAGACCCCAGCAGTACTTCAAGGGAGATGTCAATGAAGCAGGATGCAGCCTTTGATCGTCCTGAATCCATTCTCACATTTTGTCATCTCTTGTTTTCAACTCACAATTTCTACAATTCCATCTTTTGATGGGCCCTTCAGATACTGGAATTGAGATCTCTTCATGTGGGTCCTCATCACGCCCGCTGCCATGCAAATGACTCCAAACCCGGAAGTAGGATAAATGATAATGGTTGGCTGCATTAAAATGCCACTGAGCAAAGCGCTGAACTGACTTCTGGGTTTCCTAAGCAATATCGGACACCCATGCTCCCAGCATGCCTCCAAGTTGAGTGGTTATCGAGGCCTTTGTAAGTCAGCAAGGAGATGATGAGTGGGTGAGACTTGGGGGGGAGGGGGGAATTTTACGCTCTCCCCCGCGTCGGGTTTGAAGGTTGGAGAGCACGTAATCAGGCGGGTTGATGGCGGGGCTGGGGGGTGGGGGAGCCCCGCCACCTTCCTGCCTCCATCCAAATTGTCTGCGGCGGGACAGCCTGTGAATTGCCTTCCTACCCTGCTGCCAATTTAGGCCCACAAGTAAGCAATTAATGCCCAATTAAGGGCCTCATCCTGCCATCGGAATTACACAGTGGTGGGCGGGCAGGCCTGTCGCTGCACAGGGAGCACCCCAAGCCAACCTGTGTGGGTTGCTTGCCAGCTCTAGTGGGTAGTCCCTCATTAAAAGGCACTTAGCACCTGAAAGAGGGACCCGGCATCTGGAAGGGAGCCCTGCTGAAAGCCACATCCCTGCCCTTGCTGCTGACCTACCTACACCCCTCTTCCCCATGACCCCCATCCCGCAAAACGCCTCCCACTGGGGCAAAACTGTAGCCTGGTTCCAGGGCCTTGGGTGAGTCGAGTACCAGCAGCAGCCAGCGCTTCCGCGGTGCTCAGTGAAAGAACTGCTAGCCTCTGGCCGGCAGCTCTCAGCAGGCGGGATTTCCGCCACCAGGGTCCTTGATCTCTGGAAGTCCCACCGCTGTCCACTTAAGTGCCTAACTGGCACTTGATCCAGCGGACCTTCCCGAAAGGAGGCGACGCGGGAGTCTCACCGGTGCTTTTGCTGGTGGTCAAAGATAAAATCCTTGCCACAGTGTGGGATAGTATACAGGCTGCAGAGCTTTGGATGAGCTGAAATATATGAAGGATAGGAGGTTAGCCAGGAGAGCATTAGAATAGTCAAGTCTGGAGGTGACAAAGGCATTGATAAGGGCTTGAGCAACAGCTGGGCTGCAGTAGGGGCAGAAGTCATGAGGGTAAATTAAAAAAGTATTGAATCAAAACATCAGCTTGAGTTCAAATGAGACAACAAGGTTTCAAACAGTTTGGTTCAGCCAGGGACTGCCAGAAGGAGAATGGGGTCAGTGATAAGAGTATGGAGTTTGTGGTTGGGAGTCAAAGATGGCTGAAGGAGTTTGGAGTGGTTGAGTGTGGAACAGGATGCAGAGAAGTTGAAGAGGATGAAAATGGATTATGTATCACTTTCATAGCCATAAGGAACGTAAATTGTGACTTTGGTTAGGGTCATTTCAGTGCTTTGGGCAGAGGTGGGGCATGGGCGGAACTGGACTGGAGGGAGAGATGGATACAGATCCTACAGATGACATGTTCAAATCCTAATCCTTCAGTCTGCCTGGACTTTTGCTTCCACTGTCAAAAAAGAGTAAGCAACTTGTTTTGTCTTTATGTTGTTTCTGGTTCCCAGATGTTGGAAAGAATCACACTTTAAACTTCAACTCTCAGTGTCACCTCCTTCACCTCATGGTTTACTGAGAGAATCTGCAGCTCTTCACAACTGTTCAACCCCAGGATAGCTGGACCATCTGTTTCTGTGACGTAGAACATACAGTTAACATCTGTTCCTTTGTGTGTCCTTCTGATTTGGGTTGTTCCTAGCTGTGGAATCTCAGTTCCCCCGTATGCTGTTAGCATGACATTGTTTGGTTTCAGAGCACCTTCCCTTGGATAACCATTTTTCTCCAAATTTTCAGGAACTATCTGCTGGTATAGTCTGAGCAGGATGATGTTACTCTGCGCTCCAGTATCAATCTTCACCTTCAGATTTATCATTTTGGGCTTATTTCTCAGCCTCTTCCTGATCTGAATGGTTGTGTGAATTTCTTTTCTTGGGAACTGTCACATCCAGACATTTCGTGCAATTCTATGGTTCCTATGTCTATCATGTTCTCAAATCTATCGCCATCTTCCAGCATATGGATGTTTTGGTTTCTTTCACTATTCCTTTGCCCTGTTACTCTGGCTCTGATGACTCATACCATCTTCTTGCCTTGTTCTGCACATCTTTTCCCAGCGAGTGGTCTTTCTGCAAGCTCTGCAGATTGATCCACATGCGAGACATTTCCTTCTATCTGTCAATTCATGTGGTCGTCCACAGCTCCTGCACGTCTTTCTCTCTGTTTGGTGTACATTCTTTAGTTGTTGTTTCACTGCATCGACCATGCTGCCTGTCTCTCGGCTTAACTGAAGGCTAGCCATTTGGGAGGTCAGAGTCTTCATCTGTCTGCTCGTGGTTTCATGTGCCCTGGCAGTGTCTACAGCCTGCGATATTGTGAGCTTGTCCTGTCCAATTAGAGCTTTCTGTACTTCAGGACGTGTAGAACCCCAAATGAGCTGATCTATCAGCTGCTCATCTGTGTCCCTAAATTTACATTTCTGGATGCATTTTTCAATCTTGCTAGAAAATTGTCAATAGGCTCACCTAGTTCCTGTCTGAAGCCTTGAAATTCATATTGGTATATCCGACGATTTGATTTTGGCTGCAGATGGGTGCTGAATCTTTCAAAAATTATGTGTGGGGTTCTACTGTCCTCTTTGCTTAGGTCCCAGCTAATAAATAAATTTAATGTTTTATCTCCAGCCCACAGAAGGATATAGCTGACCCTCTCCTCTTCACTAGTGCCTTTTAGGAAACTACTGAATGCCAAATTACACTTTTGTTTAAACTTCTCAAATGCCTCTATGACATCGTCAGCTCCTCAATTCATGATGGGCTGTAGCAGTGCATTCATTCCTGTCCTGGCTGACATTTTGATTTTTTTTAAAGAGTTTTCGCACGAGTCACTCAGTTTTTGTGTGTGTCTCTCTCTCTGGCACTAATTTGGGTCACTTTTCTCAATCTGATGCTTTTAAAAATGTTGTAGGTTTAGTCACAGACATTCGCTGCCACCATGTTTTGTCTTTATGTTGTTTCTGGTTCCCAGATGTTGGAAAGAATCACACTTTAAGCTTGGAAAAGGCTGGAGTCAGTCTTGTTTAATTCAGCACCATGCTTTGTTCTGTGGAATCTGGTTCAACTGGTTCTTGTGTTACATATAACATGACTCCCCAGTGCAGCCGTGAATGTGGCCCCCTACTGGAACACTTACACATAACAACTAGTGCCTAGCTAATTAGTTCCTAACACTTTACAGATGGTATAACAATAACTACATATATAACACAACCCATTCATGGACTGGAACCCTGCAGTTACAGACTTGCTGAGAGAGACAGGTTATCCTCATAATTTAAAAATTAACCTACAATATCAGCTGTCTCACCAACAGTCAAATAAAATGTGAAACATTACTTGCAACACAGTGCTGGATTACAAATTGAAAGTACAACCAAGCCAAGACCTTGTGTTCTCAGGAATATTTTTGCTTTCCACACTACCTTCAAGAGAATTAATTTTTTTAAGTACATTTCTCCCAGTGCGTGAAAGACTGAACAAAGTTTCACACTGTATAGCCGCATTTAGTCATTTATTAATCTGAATAAAATTTGTGAAACTGTAGGTTTGTGCACACTCCTGGAAACAAATGGAGTATTTGCATACAGTGATTGGTAACCATTGACATACCTGAGAAAATAAGACCTGAATGTGACTTTTACTCTTTCAAAGTACCCAGTCAATGTGACTCTTATCTGCAATCAAGTACGAGGATGCAACTCAGGGGTATTTGACTACAATTTGAAATAGGAGTTTTTAATCCTATATACATAATAAAAAAAACAAATATATGCCATACAACATGTGAAATTTTTGGCACCTGCCTATAAAGGTACAGAGGGATTAGAGAGGCTTAGACTAAGGTGACTCTGAGATTGAAATGATTACGTTACAAGCCTCAGGACATCACTGCAGGAGTTCCTCAGGGTAGTGTCCTAGGCACATTCATCTTCAGCTGTTACATCAATGACTTTCCCTCCAACATAAGGTCAGAAGTGGGGATGCTCGCTGATGATTGCACGGTGTTCAGTACCATTTGCAACTCCTCAGATACTGAAGCAGTCCATGCCCGTGTGCAGCAAGACTTGGACAACATTCAGGCTTGGGCTGATAAGTGGCAAGTAACATAAGCACCACACAAGTGCCAGGCAATAACTATATCCAACAAGAGAGAATGTAACCATCTCCCCTTGATGTTCAACAGCATTACTATCGCTGAATCCACCACTATCAACATTTTGGAGGGGGTTACCATTGACCAAAAACTTAACTGAAGCAACTATAAAAATATTGTGGCTGCAACAGCAGGTCAGAGGCTGAGAATTCTGCAGCCAGTAACTCACCTCCTGACTCCAAAAAGCCTGTCCACCATCTACAAGGTACAGGTCAGAAGTCTGATGAAATACTCTTCACTTGCCTGGATGAATGCAGCTCCAACAACAGTCAAGAAGTTTGACACCATCCAGAACAGATCAGCCCGCTTGATCGGCAGCACATCCACCACCTTCAATATTTACTCCCTCCACCACCAGCGCACCATGGCAGCATTGTGTACCATCTGCAAGATGTATTGCAGCAACTCACCAAGGTTCCTTCAACAGCACCTTCCAAATCCACAACCTCAAAGGCAATTAGGGATGGGCAATAAATGCTGGCCTAGCCAGCGACGCCACATCCCATGAGCGAATTTTTAAAAAATCTCTACCACCTAGAAGGTCAATGGTAGCAGACGCGTGGGAACACCATCACCTGCAAGTTCCCCTCCAAGTCAATCGCCATCAGACTTGAAACAAAATTGCCGTTGCTTCACTTTAACTGGGTAAAAGTCCTGGAACTCCTGCCCTAACTGCACTGTGGATGTACCTAAACCACACGGATTTCACTTTCTCAAGGGCAATTAGGGATGGGCAATAAATGCAGACCATGTCAGTGATGCTCACATCCCACAGACGAATAAAAAAAAACAAAGAAATGTTGAGACAATTACTTTGTTATTGGAGAAAAGTTTGTGAAATTTGAAAAACTGGATAAAGCCAGTAATCAGACCCGGGGATCGTGATGTCTGAATAACCCACAGCCATTTGTAGTCATGCAGCCAGCACATAAACTTCATGCTACCTGCTAATTTAAATGATAGTGGTGTGCAGCTTAGCACTAAGGGTGCCTCAGCATGGGGCTCAGGTTCATGCAAGCCTTACACCACTTAAAGCCAGACTGCACCTTTTAAAGGTGAGGTACATTCTGGCTTTAGCAAATGCTGGAACTGGCTAGGGAAATATTTATGAGCAGAAAGAGGAGTGGAAATGGCACAACAGGGCAGAGAACGAGTTCCAGGGTTCTCTGATGCAGCATCGGAGGCCTTGGTGCAGTAACTAAACAGGAGGAAAGAGCTCCTCTTCCCTCAGGGGACCAGGAGACATTATGGAGACAGTGGAAGCAGGTAACTGTCGCGATCAATGCCAGAAGTCTAATTCCGAGGAATTAGATGCAGTGCCGCAAGAAGTTCAATGACCTCACATCAGCGGTTAAGGTCATTGAGTGCATCTTCAGATGCCATATCCTTACAAATGAGCCACTAGTCTCACACACTGCTCAATTCACAGTGGAAGATACTAAAAGCATCCCAATAATAGTAGAAAATCAGGGGATGAAAGGGAGGGAGGAGCTTAAAACAATCATTATCACTAGAGAAAAAGTACTAGGCAAACTAATTGGATTAAAGGCTGACAAGTCCTTTGGACCTGATTCCCTGCATCCTAGGATCTTATAAGAAGTGGCTGCAGAAATAGTGGATGCATTAGTAGTAATCTTCCAAAATTCCCTAGATTCTGGAAAGGTCCCAGCAGATTGGAAAACTGCAAATGTAACACCCCTATTCAAGAAAGGAAGGAGTCAAAAAGCAGGAAACTATTGGTCAGTTGGCCTAACATTTATCGTTGAAAAAATGCTGGAAAACATTAAGGAAGTAGTAGCAAGACATTTGGAAAATTATAATACAGTCAAGCAGAGTCACATGGTATTATGAAAGAGAAATCATGTTTGACAAATTTATTAAGAGTTCTTTGATGTAACAAGCAGCGTGTATAATGGGGAATCAGCAGATAAGTGTATTTGGATTTGCAAAAGGTATTCGATAAGGCGCCACATAAAAGTTTACTACACAAGATAAGAACTCATGGTGTTGGATGCATGGACAACAAACAAAAATTAGGAGATAGACAGATTTTTGAACTATAGAGGGTTATGAGTAACAGGCAGGAAAATGGAGTTGAGGCCACGGTCATTTCAACCATGATCTTAATGAATGGCAGAGTGGACTCGACGGGCCGTATGGCCTACTCCTCCTGCTATTTCTTATGTTCTTAATTCACCACACTCCCTTCACTCACCTACCAATAGTCACTACCAAGCACAACTCATACCTAACATACATAGATTCACCTCACGCTCACATCCTACAGCTTTCACACACTGCCAGATATTCAACTGTAACAGGCACATCACCTAAACAGATTGCACCACACTTACAAACACACTTCCCTCTCTCTTGCAGGACAAGGTGGCCCATAATTGGAACCAGCAGCACTTGACCAGCAGGTTGTAGGCCCTCACCCGCATTGAGGAGGCAGTGCTGGTCATGATGCAGGAAGGATGTTCCCGATGGTGGGGGAGTCCAACACCAGGGGTCACAGTCTAAGGATAAGGGGTAAACCATTTAGGACTGAGATGAGGAGAGATTTCTTCACCCAGAGAGTGGTGAACCTGTGGAATGCTGTACCACAGAAAGCAATTGAGGCCAAATCAAATAAGAGAGGGCATCAGCTGGAACAGCAAGGTCAGAAATGACAGTGAAGGTATACAGTATTACCATTGCAAATATCATACACACACACACATATATATATGTCTGTCCTCCACAAGAACAATAGTCATATTCCCAACCTGCTTCCAACAGCCTTTATTCCCATAAATAAAAAATATATAGAATTCCTCACGTACTTCACCCCCATGAAAAGAATGTCCAGGGTTGAGTAATTTTTATTTGAAGATGATGATAATATGCTCACTAGAATATTGTTTTAACCGTTTTATAAAAACATTATCTTTCTTACTTACAAGGAGTCATTCAATCTTGCTGCTAGGCGGTCAGTGATATCACTGGCATCCTCATGCTTCCCAGAACTGCTCCATAGGAAATGATAGATCTGTACTTAGGACTAGTTTGAGAGTTGCTCTGAAGCTGTGAAGACCCATGCGAGAGATTGCACATATCCTTAGCATTCCTGTGAAGCCACTCTGGAATGCATGTACACTCCCTAACAGTGATATCAATGGAGTGATCTAGTAGAGGGGTGGGTGGGGGGGGACCCAATTCAAAAGCCAAAAGCCTTCAAGCAGCTGCCAAAAATCATCTTTTTATAAGAATGTCAAGAAAACATTAGCAACAAGATCATTTTGGCCTATAAAAGGGATGTATTTTGAACTAAACCAATCCCTCCCTCCTAGACGTTCTTTCCTACTCAATTTTTTTAAAGCCTTTCCTTGTGGGCCAGGATGAGCAAGAATGCACCTCTGTGTTCCACGAGGCAACTTTAGACTCCCCTTCCCTATGCTTTGCCCTGCTTCCCTTGGTCTCAAGGGCCTCTTGAAACTCCCTCCTTGCAACTTATCTGAGTGCCGTAGACTGTTCCTTTGGTCCCCACCAGAACCTCCTGCTGACCAGGTGTCTGCTCTTGCGCAGTTTTGACAAGCAACTGAGAGGGGGTATAAATATGCCGAGGAATTAAAATCGTCCAAACCTCACGCTGCTGAGGTCAGGGGAGTTTGCTACTTGCCTCAACCCCCATTCATCTGATTCCCACCTCAAGTTAAAATCAGTGCTATTATTTCTTGAAAGTGCAAGTTTAAGTCAATAAAGCAATCAAAAGGCAAACGGCATTTTAGATTTTATAAATAAGAGTATATGCGTCCGCTGCTATGTCCAGACTGGCCAAGAGAGTGTGGGAAAATGGCGCACTGACACAGAACACAAAAGTCCGAGTGTATCAAGCCAAGAGCGACGTCTCAATTCATTACATCTTCGCTGCCTCCGGAGAATCCTTGGCATCAGGTGGTAGGACTGTATCTCCAACGCAGAAGTCCTCGAGGCGGCCAACATCCCCAGCATATACACCCTACTGAGCCACCGGCGCTTGAGATGGCTTGGCCATGTGAGCTGCATGGAAGATGGCAGCATCCCCAAGGACACATTGTACAGTGAGCTCGTCATTGGTATCAGACCCACCGGCCGTCCATGTCTCTACTTTAAAGACGTCTGCAAACGCGACATGAAGTCCTGTGACATTGATCACAAGTCGTGGGAGTCAGTTGCCAGTGATCGCCAGAGCTGGCGTACAGCCATAAAGGCGGGACTAAAGAGTGGCGAGTCGAAGAGACTTAGCTGTTGGTCGGTAAAAAGACAGTAGCGCAAGGGGGAAGCCAACTGTGTAACAGCCCCGACAACCAATTTTATCTGAGCACCTGTGGAAGAGTCTGCCACTCTAGAATTGGCCTTTATAGCTGCTCCAGGCGCTGCTTCACAAACCACTGACCACCTCCAGGCGCTTACCCATTGTCTCTCGAGACAAGGAGGCCAAAGAAGAAAGAAGATAGAGTACAGAATTCGGCCACAGATACAGTACTCCTGCAGTTTTGGTCACCCCATTATAGAACAGTCATTAGGACTATAGAGAGGAAAAAGTGTACATTCACCAGGATGATGCCATGGATGGGAAATTATAATTATAAAGGCAGACTTGAAATACTCAGACTATTACCACAGGGACAGAGAAGGCAAAGAGGTGGTTTAAAGGAGTCTTTTAAAATTATGAAGGACTTTAATGGACTGAACACGGAAAAACTATTTCTTCTGATCAGAGAATCAGTGATAAGGGGCCAGTAAATTAAAATTGTCACTAAAAGAGAGGTGAGAGGGTTTAGGTAAAATTTATTTATTCAAAAGGTAATTGGAACATGGTGTGGCTGAGAGAGAATATTAGGAAAAGTAGATAAATATTTGAAACAGATGAAGATACTGGGTTATGAAGTGTAACTAGAGCACTCGGGTCAGTTTTAAATTGTACTAGCAAAGAGCTGGCAGGTGCACACTGTGCCAAATGGTCTATGACTGTGCTATAAATGTCTATGGTTCTATGTACAGCCTTGTCTATTCAGACTGACGAAATGCACATTTTCTTACTTCCCTTACTGGGATCACGAAATACCAAGGTGACTTAATCCAGCTGCAGTGACAATGTTTAAACTCTTAGGCAACACAGAGCAGGAAAAGCACTAAGAAGAATTATAGTTGAGGTCACATCTTTTGTGTGGCACTTGATACAACAGCAAGAAGCAGGAACTGTCATATTTATTTCCCTGTTTTGTCCACCTACAATTGTACAATAGTTCACTTTGTAACTGGCCAGTGATCCAACAAATGAGGGAGGGAGGGGAGAGAGAGAGAGAGAGAGAGAGAGAGAGAGAGAGAGTGTTAAATTCCTCCCAAACTGACACAGTTCCCTTTCTGAATCACTCAATCACATCTGTTGGCAGGGAAGTGGTACTGTTGTCGTCTATAGGAAACACCTCGGCAGTACAAACGTTAGGTTACTCGTGGTTCTGGGGTTCGTTTTGGCGGTATGTGACGCTTTGAGAAGAGATTGAAGTGAGTTTGGTGATGAAGACTTGTTTAATTTCAAGAAAGTCACTAGAGTGGAAAATCATTAGGCTGTAAAATGGGCCAAGCTTGTGTTTTCTCCAAGGTATTATGTGGGTAGGTTAGAGAGGACATTGAGCTCAACAAAAGTATCAAGCCAAGAAAAGTTATGTATGCAACAACTAGGCCAGGATGGAGGTGTTTAATGGAGAGGGGTGATCCTGTTCTTGTCCCTAATTTATCCAACATTCTTTCTGATTAGAGGTTCCCAGATTTGGTCAATAAACTTTCTCTGATTTAAAGACCAACGTTTTGCCACAGGAATCTTCTCGCAATATGACCATTTCTCTTCTTATTGCCTCAGTCATTCATAAATAGGTGCAGTTCAGTGAGTAAAAATGACAAATGATGTGGTATTGAACTAGACTGAACCATGGTTCAGTCCCTGGCCTATGCTGAGTGATGAGGTGCTACAATTGGTCTTATTGTCCCAGTCTAAGGACTGAAAAAATTGAACAGGATTTCTGCTCCAAAAACTATCAACTGTTCCTGTGGCTTTTGCTTGAATATTGGTGTGTGTGAGTGTAGGTAGACAGCAGGCAAAGACAGCATTGGATCTCACGGAGACTCCCATGGTGGAATAACAGGCCAATTCTCCTCAACAAGGGTTGCATGTGAAAAATGACTACTTGGCTGAAAGATCTGAGGCAAGTTGCTGCATGTGAACCATATCCAATCGTCAATTTCTTCAAGAGTGAAGTGGAAGGAAGAAAAGAAACAAAACATCCTAAAAAGCTATTCCAGTGCTTGATATTTTTCTTAGGAAAGGACACATAAAGTCGTCCTTAGAAAGAAATAACATTAACTATTAATATGATATCTCTAGTAATGAGTTCTAGCCTATTCCCCTGATGCATGCCAGCTTTTTTTGGAATAATATTGGGTTTCCAATTAGATCCATTTAATGGCTCCTCGTAATGTTACACATTTACAGTACTGCAGATCTCACATTAGCTTCTAAACAAGGATGAACTGCATGATTAGGTCCTGGATATGCTGTTTGTGGAACCTTGCTGTGCAAAAATTGGCTGCTGCATCTCCCTCATGCGAACATACAAATTAGGAGCAGAAATAAGCTATTCAGCCCCTCGAGCCTGCTCTGCCATTCAATAAGATCATGGCTGATCTGTTTGTGTTTCAAATTCTAAACTCCCATCTACCCCCGATAACTTTTGATTCCCTTGCCTAACAAGAATCTATCTACCTCTGCCTTAAAATATTCAATGACATTACCCCTACCACCTTCTGAGGCAGAGAGTTCCAAAGCCGCACAACCCCCTGAGAGAAAAAAATTCTCCTCATCTCTGTTCTAAAAGGATAACCCCTAATTTTAAAAGTGCCCCCTAGTTCTGGACTCACCCACAAGAGTAAACATCCTTTCCACATCCACCTACTCAAAACTGTTCAGGATCTTATATACTTCAATCAGGTCTTCCCTCACTCTTCTAAACTCCAGTGAAAATAAGCCCAGTCTGTCCAACCTTTCCTCATAAGACAACCCGCTCATTCCAGGTATCAATCTGGTAAACCTCCTCAGAACCGCCTCCAATGCATTTACATCCTCCTTCAATAAGGAGACCAAACCTCCTGGAACAGTGCCCAAACCTCAAAAGAACTTCATCAGCTGTGAAGCATATGGAATGGTCTTGAAGCAAAAGGTGTTATATAAATGCGAGTATTTTCTTTCTTTCTTGCCATACTTCTTGCAAATGTGGGTAAAGAATTTTTAACTTCATCAAATTCGGTTTGGAAGATCACCCATGATTTCCACAAAATCAGAGTTGAATATTTACCACTATTTCTTCAATCAATGCAATGCATTATTTTATCTGAAAACATTTGAAGCTGTGACAATACAAGGAACACAAAGTTAAAATGCCCATAACCTTAACTGTAGTTGGTAGGTAAGCTTACCAGGTAGACCAACTCGTGGCTACATTCGTTCAACAGGGAGTGCAGTAATCTTCTCCACTATTAGATTAGAGATACAGCACTGAAACAGGCCCTTCGGCCCACCGAGTCTGTGCCGAACATCAACCACCCATTTTTTATACTAATCCTACACTAATCCCATATTCCCAACAAACATCCCCACCTGTCCCTATATTTCCCTACCACCTACCTATACTAGTGACAATTTATAATGGCCAATTTACCTATCAACCTGCAAGTCTTTTTGGCTTGTGGGAGGAAACCGGAGCACCCGGAGAAAACCCACGCAGACACAGGGAGAACTTGCAAACTCCACACAGGCAGTACCCGGAATCGAACCCGGGTCCCTGGAGCTGTGAGGCTGCGGTGCTAACCACTGCGCCACTGTGCCGCCCTATACAACTGTATGCTGACTAATTCCTTTCATGTCTCTCTACAAGTACTCTTCCTCTTGTGAAATATTGACTGCACATTTCTACTGTAATTGGAGTCATTTTTTTCCAGTTGATCACTGTGCAAATTATTTTTTTTAAATAAAATTCAGTTAGCACACCTCCTCAATTGTACAATCCTCCATTTGCCATTCAGTTGAGTTTGCAAAAACCAGAAAAAACATTCTCATTATGTAGTGTATTCCTCCTTCTAATTAAAAGATCAATAAATAAATGGCCTTAATACATTCTGCCTCATCAACCCCTACGATCATTGCTGCTGATAACAGCGAATGTGTGGGAGCAAGCACACGAGGACTATGAGAACAGATGCAATCTCTCGAAAAACACAACTGAAGATAAAAGCAGCTACATTACCTTCAGAACTAAAGGAGTTCAGAAAGCCACATTCACTTGCATTTTGATTTACTTTTGGTGCAAAATGTAGAACAATTGCTTTGCATTACTAAAGTAAATGATCTATTCGGAAAAATAAATATATTTGCATGTTACCTTTACTTATCGCTGACCATTCAACATTTAATGTGTAATTTAAACCTGTTTCAGTTGATATTGAAGTTGGAAATTAGGAGAAAAACACATTTTTAAGTATAATTTTCTTTTCATTTTAAGTCTCTCCCCAAATCATGTACTATTTTCCAACTGAGACTATGGGCCACTGACCAACTCTTAGGTCTCAACCTTTACTGGGCACTAGTAGATACATAATTGGGACCTCAAGTGACTTCCTTCTTGTGGTGGAGGAGCCTGGTCTCCATTGGCTCCCTCCTTTGATAGCACATGAACACAAGAAATGTGCTTCAGGCATTATGGGTGCCCAGCTGCGTCATAACTACATTGTGACACAAAAAAGGCACAACACTAAGATACAGTACCAAAGCAGCTAGTGAGTTTTAAGTTGACCCATCACAAGTGTTTATTTCAGGTGATTATATTTCAAGAGCACCATGTTAGTGCCTTCAGATTCCCCAAGTGCAGGTCTTGTGCAGTCAGTTACAAGCTAAAAGTAACATTGCTGAGACTGAATAAGACCTTGTGCTGGGTAGACTTGTTTTTAGTTGATCTATGGGCTCGTGGTTTTAGGAAGTATTGGCAGTTTTACATTTGGCTTACAGCCTTTATGCAAAATGCACACTTGGGAAACCTGGCGCCACTAGTGCACTATATAAGCGCTATATAATCATTAGTTTCTCAACATAATCACCAGCAATACTCTATATGACTCAGCTTCAAATGGTTGACTTGGCTCCCAAAGTAACTACCACAAAATATAGCTGGGCTCCTAAATCAGGGTATCTGAGGTCAAGCATTAGTTTTGACTCATATAAAGCAGAAAATGCCGGAAATACTCAGCAAGTCTGGCAGCATCTGTGGGGAGAGAAACAGAGGTAACATTTCAGGTTGATGACCTTTCATCAGTTCTTCGCATAGCAAGTGCAGACGTATGGGTACTAACCCTCTAGGATTGTCCTGGAGTTTTCAGGAATTAAAGATCAATCTCCTGGCCACGGTTGTGAGCAACACAGGAGACAAATCACTGAGGCATTAAAGAAAAAGTGTGTTTTAAAAATTTTTCTTTGAACACTTAAATATACTGTCAGAGCAGTTGAAGGCAGGAAATCATGTGATGAAACTTTCAGGAATACATCCAACCAAGGTTGGCAGCCTTAGGCAGATGGGACCTCAGTTTAACATCTCATCTGAAAGACAGTAGCTCAAACTGTGCAACACCCACTCAGCACTGATCTGCGGTACTGACCTCTGAGCTCCATTGCTATCTTAATAGACTTTTAATTAAAGACTGGTCTATAATGACTGTGATACAAATTACATCTTTTTGTGATTTAATTAAAATGTATAGGGAGGTACAGTAATCTTTTACAAGATTACAGTAATGGACTGGGCACTCGAATATAGAAAGAATATTGAAGCCAAGGTAGAAGAGCAATGTGGATGCATTAGGATGATATTCAGGTCAAGAGAAGAGATCAAGGGTGAGAGAACTAAAACATTAAGAACGCATTTACTGGAACAGAGAGCATTAAGGGAAAATCTAATACAGTCTATACCTAATACTTAAAAAAATTCACTAAAATTTAGAAATAAACTAATAATTGAATTAAGCTTGAAGCATTAAAGGATAAGGTTTCAGAGGGTAAATTAAGATTATTTCCACTGGTTAATGAAGAAGGGGGCATAAAATTAGGATTAATACTAGAAGAGGAGGTTAGAATCTTTTTCATGCAACAGGTTATTATAATGTGTAATGCATTAATGCATTGTGGCTATTGAGGCAAATTCTATCATATTTAGGACAGCATTGGATGAACACAAAAAACATTGAAGGATACAGGAAAATGCAACAACAGCATGTACATCATGTGGCGCTACAGCGACATAGGCAAAATAGGCAGAAATAAGCTCCTCCTGTGCTTAAAGTTCTATGATGATGTAGGAATTGATAAATTGTTCACTACAGCAAAGAGTTCAACATGAGGGGAAAGAAGTTAAAAATTAGGGAAGCAGAGAAGTCAGGCATTTTTATTTCATCCCAAGGATAATAGCTGTGGAATTAGTTATTGGGGAAGACCACTGAAACAAGACAGTAGAAATAGGTTTAAGAAACAATGGAATGAATTTCTGGGCAAAGAGAAGGGATTGACGGATTTGGGAAGAAGGCAAATAGGTGGTTTGACCCTGAAAAACCAATGGGGTCATTGAGTCACTAGTCTTTTTCTATTTCTAAAAATTCTTATTCGCATGAAGCCAAGAAAACTTATGAGGTAGTTCTTGCTCACATTGAAGGATTGGTTTTAGTGTAATGTGTGTAGGTTTCTGTGGGCAAAATGTTCTAACCGTCTAACTAGGAACACAGAGTATGGAAGATAAGAACAAGAACAAAGAACAAAGAACAGTACAGCACAGGAACAGGCCATTCGGCCCTCCAAGCCTGCGCCGATCTTGATGCCTGCCTAAACTAACACCTTCTGCACTTCCGGGGCCCATATCCCTCTATTCCCTTCCTATTCATGTATTTGTCAAGATGTCAAGATAATGGGGAAAATAATGCAGCAGTGAATTCAGGCATATAAAGCCCAGAACAAAAAGATCTTCACCCATCAAATCCACTCCATCCAGTATCCCTAAATGATCATTCTATTATGAGCCTCCCCTACTGCCATTAAATGTTGACCCCTACTTTAAATTTCTTCCCTTATCTCCCCTGAAAAAATGTTTGAGAAAAAACTAAAATACACTGTTTTCAAAACAAATTCACTTCTGACAAAACAAAAGAGAGCTTTCATTTTTAAAGCAGCTTTTGGCTTCTTTTATGCTATTCTTTTAATTAAGATTATAGGAACTCAGCATTCTGGAGCTAGTGCCCACTGTTTATGCTGTTAAACCTAAATGTTGACTCCTTTGCCTCAGTTTTACTTCAGTCCAAGAGTCTGTACCAAAGAAATGGAAAACAGATTTAACTAAAAGTCTAGGAGTGACTTACAGATGCTGGGCTCCTGGAATCCAAAATAAAACAATAGAAAACAACAAAAAGAAAAACAGAAAATGTTGGAAGCACTCAGCAGATTAGGCAGCATCAAACAGAGAGAAAAAAGTAGGGTTCTGCCTTTTCACCATATCCCTCAATTCCTTTCAAGTCAATGACTTTTCAGCAGAACTAACGTTACAGAATAGGGCCATCTTATTCATGCAGGAAAAAGTAATTTATCATGTGGACTCAGCAACACCTAATCTGCCTGCTCGACTTAGTGGAATTACTGTTATTTAAATTAAATACAGGTGGGACTGTAAGAGGAGGCACTTTTCAGAGATAACCTCAAAAAAGTAGCTTAAAAGTTGAAAGGAATCACAGTAAATCAGACATTAACTATTTTAATCTACATAATGTGACATTTAATTAGACACTGAATTTTGAGATCCACCTAATGTTTTAGCTGAAGTGTTCATATGTTGTTTTGGACCTATGTTCAATGAGGCCAATCCTACTGAAAGCACAATGTGATTTGGTCCCAAAATTTGTCATAATGCTTAACGTGAAGAACTTGAAAAAGAATTATCAGACTGGAATGAATTAGTAAGACCAATGGGATTGTGTATGCTGGTCACTCATATCCACGTCGGTGGCTGCAATTTTAATTCCTTGATCTCAGTTATTTCAAGTTAACGAACTATTAAACAGGCATCCCCATGTAGCTCGTCAGATTAAGGCTGACCAACATTGGGCTGTCTTGACCATAACAAGTTAGATGCAGGGAGTAGCATTGTGATCTCAGCGAAGGAAGGGGCTTGGGCGTTGGGGGTCTTCCTGGCATGGCAGAGGCCCATATTATTTGAGAAATGGTTTTTAATTTAATTTTCCAGGACCTCTTCACCTCTAATCATCTGTTGAGCTGATAGAAACATGCACATCATATACACCGACCAGTTCCAACCTGAAATAGCAATTGGGGTCTTAGGACCATAATTTTCATATTAAAAGGGGATTACCGCCTGAAATAGGCAGCACTTTGGGCCAATGTTCCCTTTAAAATGTTATTTGTCTCAGCTAGTTTTTTTCAATTTAAGTAACGGAGGTTGGCAAATGGAAAGGTAAATCTAGCAGAGATCCCCTTCAAAAAAATATTCTGAATTCAGAGTAAGCAAACAACTTAAACTGCCTTCCTGTATTAAGTAGCAATAACGGTAGAGACACAAGGTTATTTATAAAAATTATAAAGGTTTAATGGTAAGAATGGTTTTAAATGATAAGATCTTCACTGAAAACCTCTGCATATACGAAGTGATGAAATAAATCTTTGCAGTACAAACAGCAGCATGTTTAAGATCAGAACAACTGGAACTTGCACGTTGATGTCATCTTTGCTATGATCTTTCATTCTAGTTATGAAATGACATTGCAATACAGCACGCAACAGTCGGCATTCAGGCTATTTTTCCATTTGACTTCCTCCACTGTTTTCTGAGTATCGATAAATTAATACTTGAGAATAGCATTACTCACTAATCCTTTGTCAGTGGCTAGTTTGCATGCCTCTCCCAAGAATGAACCATAGAGTGATGGAACACAAGGTTACCACCACAATTTATGATACAATGAGCTCCTGATTTGAATTCTGGCAAGGTGGGGAGTTGTTAAGTAGCTTCTTTCAACTGTGCTGTGGATAGCCTGGATAGCCAAAATCTCTAAAACATTCCCTTGCTTTTCGAAGAGATATTAAATCCATGCTCTGGCACCATCCCACAGTCAAATGAATGGAAATTCAAAGATTTATGAGACAATAAGTCTGTTAAAAGATATAGGTGAGGGGCAAACAGGCCTCAGATCATCTTCAAGCAATATCATATGTATTATTGCTGAAGATTGTATAATCCAAAGAAATAAAATCAGCATTATGTAGTACAAAGTAGCCGTCACCGAATTCAATTCCTCACTTCCTTTCACTCATTAATATAATCGTAAGTTACTAAGATCAATATATGTATATTTTGCAATGTTAAAATGTGGAGCCCCACAGTATCAACTGACACTGTAACACAAGTTCAATACTATATGGCAGGAATGCTTCACAATAATTCAAACAGCTCAAACTAGTTTTAATGCCAAAGCACAATACAGAAACTCTTCAGCAGGGAGAGTAGAAGACAGGCAAATGGTCCAGTATTATCTAACTGGTTTTACTGTGTTAGGGAACAGTGCTAAGCATGTGTAAAAAGGCTAATATATTCTAGAATCTGCTGACAATCCTGTGCAAACCGACATATGCAGTTCTTTGTCATCCCCACTTCTGACCTTATGATGGAGAGAAGGCCATTGATGAAGCAGCTGAAGATGGTTGGGCCTAGGACACAACCCTGAGGAACTCCTACAGTGATGTCCTGGGGCTCAGATGATTGACCTCCAATAACCACAATCATCTTCCTTTATGCAAGGTATGACTCCAACCAGTGGAGGGTTTTCCTCCAGTTCCCAATGACTCCAGTTTTGCTAGGGCTCCTTGATGCCATACTTGGTCAAATTCTACCTTGATGTCAAGGGCAGTCACTCTCACCTCACCTGTGGAGTTCAGCCCTTTTTTCCATGTTTGGACCAAGGCTGTAATGAGGTCAGGAGCTGAGTGGCGCTGGCGGAACCCAAACCGAGCGTCAGTGAGCAGTTTATTGCTGATCAAGTGCCGCTTGATAGCACTGTCAACGATCACTTCCATCACTTTGCTGATGATCAGGAGTAGACTAATAGGTGGTAACTGGCTTAGTTGGATTTGTCCTGCTTTTTGTGTACAGGACATACCTGGACAATTTTCCACATTTCCGGGTGGATGCCAGTATTGCAGCTGTACTGGAATAGCTTGGTGATGGGCGTGGCTACTTTTGGAGCACAAGTCTTCAGTACTATTGCTGGAATATAGTCAGGGCAATAGCCTTTGCAGTAGCCAGTGCCTTCAGCTGTTTCTAATATCACGTGGAATGATTTGGACTAGTGGAAGACTGGCATCTGTGATGCTGGGGACCTTAGGAGGAGGCTGAGATAGATTATCTACTTAGCACTTCTGGGTGAAGAATGATGCAAATGTTTCAGCCTTGTCTCTTGCACTGATGTGCTGGGCTGTCCCATCATTGAGGATAGGGATATTTGTAGAGCCTCCTCTTCCTGTCAGTTGTTTAATTGTCCACCACCATTTACAACTAGGTGTGGCAGGACTGCAGATCTTAGATCTGATCTGTTGGTTGTGGGATCGCTGAGCCCTGTCTATTGCATGCTGCTTCTGCTGTTTGGTATGCAAGTAGTTCTGTGTTGTAGCTTCACCATGCTGACACTTCATTTTTAGGTATGCTTGGTTCTGCTCCTGGCATGCCCTCCTTCTTTGGCCTCCTTGTCTCGAGAGACAATGGGTATGTGCCTGGAGATGGTCAGTAGATTGTGAAGCAGCGCCTGGAGTGGCTATAAAGGCCAATTCTAGAGTGACAGACTCTTCCACAGGTGCTACAGATAAAATTGGTTGTCGGGGCTGTTACACAGTTGGCTCTCCCCTTGCGCTTCTGTCTTTTTTCCTGCCAACTGCTAAGTCTCTTCGACTTGCCACACTTTAGCCCCGCCTTTATGGCTGCCCGCCAGCTCTGGCGATCGCTGGCAACTGACTCCCACAACTTGTGGTCAATGTCACAGGACGTCAAGTCACATTTGCAGACGTCTTTAAAGCAGAGACATGGACGGGCGGTGGGTCTGATACCAGTGATGAGCTCGCTGTACAATGTGTCCTTGGGGATCCTGCCATCTTCCATGCGGCTCACATGGCCAAGCCATCTCAAGCGCCGCTGGCTCAGTAGGGTGTATATGCTGGGGATGTTGGCTGCCTCGAGGACCTCGGTGTTGGAGATACGGTCCTGCCACCTGATGCCAAGGATTCTCCGGAATTCTTCAGTGTGAGATGTTAATGCAGCATCGTCAGCAAAGAGGAGTTCCCTGATGAGGACTTTCCGTACTTTGGTCTTCGCTCTTCGATGAACAACCTGCCACTTGATCTTGTGTGGAGGAAAACTTCTTCTTCTGAAGACTTGAACGCATGTGACAGCAGCAGGGAGAAGAAGATCCCAAACAGTGTAGGTGCGAGAACACAGCCCTGTTTCACGCCACTCAGGATAGGAAAGGGGTCTGATGAGGTACCGCTATGCTGAATTGTGCCTTTCATATTGTCATGGAAAGAGGTGATGATACTTCGTAGCTTTGGTGGACATCCAATCTTTTCTAGTAGTCTGAAGAGACCACGTCTGCTGACGAGGTCAAAGGCTTTGGTGAGATCAATGAAAGCAACGTAGAGGGGCATCTGTTGTTCATGGCATTTCTCCTGTAGCTGGCGAAGGGAGAACAGCATGTCGATGGTGGATCTCTCTACTCGAAAGCCACGCTGTGCCTCAGGGTAGACACGCTTAGCCAGCTTCTGGAGCCTGTTTAAAGCGACTCGAACAAAGACTTTCCCCACTATGCTGAGCAGGGAGATTCCACGGTAGTTGTTGCAGTCACCGCGGTCACCTTTGTTCTTATAGAGGGTGATGATATTGGCATCGCGCATGTCCTGTGGTACTGCTCCCTCGTCCCAGCACAGTCAAAGCAGTTCGTAGAGTGCTGAAAGTATAGCAGGCTTGGCACTCTTGATTATTTCAGGAGTAATGCCGTCCTTCCCAGGGGCTTTTCCGCTGGCTAGAGAATCAATGGCATCACTGAGTTCCGATTTTGATGGCTGTACGTCCAGCTCATCCATGACTGGCAGAGACTGGGCTGCATTGAGGGCAGTCTCAGTGACAACAATTTCCCTGCAGTACAGTCCAGGTAGTGCTCAACCCAGCGGTCCCTTTGCTTGCGTCGGTCAGTGATTGTGTCCCCTGATTTAGATTTGAGGGGAGGGCGATCTTCTTCATGGTTGGCCCAAAAGCTCTCTTAATGCCATCATACATTCCTCTGATGTTTCCGGTGTCAGAGGCCAGCTGAATATGACTGCATTGGTGTTGCCAGTAGTCATTTGCGCAGCACCTGGCTATTCTTTGTGCAGCACTTCTGGCTGCTTTAAGTGCTACGGATGTTAACTCGCTGGAGGCTTTCTTGTAGTTCAGCAGTGCAATGCACTTTGTGGCTATGACAGGTTCCAGCTCTTCAAAGTGAGATTGAAACCAGTCTGCATTCCTCTTCACACGTTTGTCATAGGTGGTCATTGCTGAGTCATAGATGGCGTCTCTGATGTGGGCCCACTTGGTCTCTGCATCCCCTGTAGGAGCGTTTTGAAGGGCTTTTTCAAGTGAATTTAGGAATTTATGTAACAGCTGTGGATGAGAAATTTATCTAGTGTTGATGCGCAGGCGGCCCTTCTGCTTGGAGTGATGCAGCTTCTTTGGTTCGAGTCTAACCTTGCTGCACACCAGGGAATGGTCAGTGTCGCAGTCCGCACTGTGGAAGCTGCGTGTGATTTGAACGCTGTTTAAAGAGGTTCGCCTTGTAACGTGAGGTCCAGCTGGTGCCAACGACGTGATCTTGGGTGCCTCCAAGAAACCTGGTGACAGGGTTTAGTATGAAAGAACGAGCTGGTGATGCAGAGGTTATGATAGGTACACAACCCAAGCAGTCTCTGTCCATTCTCATTCATCCTTCCATTGCCATAGCGCCCAAGGCAGGAGGGCCATGAGTCATGGTCGGCCCCAACCCTGGCATTAAAATCCCCCAGCAGGAACAGGTGTTCGGTATTGGGGATGCTACTAATGATTTTTTTTTAGATTTATTGCTACAGCACTGAAACAGGCCCTTCGGCCCACCGAGTCTGTGCCGACCATTAACCACCCATTTATACTAATCCTACACTAATCCCATATTTCTACCACATCCTCACCTGTACCTATATTCCCCTACCACCTACCTATACTAGGGGCAATTTATAATGGCCAATTTACCTATCAATCTGCAAGTCTTTTGGCTGTGGGAGGAAACCGGAGCGCCCGGAGGAAACCCACGCAGACACAGGGAGAACTTGCAAACTCCACACAGGCAGTACCCAGAATTGAACTCGGGTTGCTGAAGCTGTGAGGCTGCGGTGCTAACCACTGCGCAACTGTGCAGATATTATGGAGTTCCTCGTAGAACAGGTGTTTAGCTTCATGTGGGGAGAAGAATGTTGGAGCATAGGTGCTGAGTAGGTGTACTGGACCAGAGGCGGTGAATAGTCGGATGGACAGTATGCGTTCCGAGCCATTTGAGGGTGGCTCTATCATGCTGAGCAAAGAGTTTCTGATGGCGAAGCCCACTCCATGCTGTCTTGGTTCTTCAGGATCTCTACCCTGCCAGAAGGCGGTGTAATCTTGCTCTCTTAGAGATCCGCTCGCAGGGAGGCGTGTCTCCTGAAGTGCTGCAATGTCCACATTGAGTCTACTGAGCTCGTTGTTAATGATGGCGGTCTACCGAGAATCGTTGATTTGTGTAAGGTCTTCCGACAGGCCAGGACACATAGTTCTGACGTTCCAGCTTGCAAAACGAAGGGATGGTACCTTCTTTCCTTTTTTTGTCGTGCTGTTTGGTGCGGTGTTACAGTCCACTTGTCAGGCAATGACCCTGAGCTCCAAGCACCCATTGAAGCAGGTGGACTGTGGCGGGACAGAACCTTACTGACCAGGGGTTGCCCGGTTTGAGGCGGGCGGTAGCTGTCCAGTGAGATGCGATGACCTCTCCCACCGACAAAGGCAACCCGTGGCGCCCAATCTCTACGCCAATTGAGCTGGACTTATAACCTTCTGTATTGTTTTGGTCGCTGTGAGGCGACTATGGAGTGACCTCTCTATGGCGCCTGCCTGGGCAGATGTATGGAGGTTGTGAGTTGCCTAAGCGTCAAAACCCCCCTCTCAGCCTTCCTGGTGGGGTCCAAAGGAATGCAGAGCACGACGTTTGGCACCGGTATGGCTGCAGGAACTGCCGGAAACATGCCAAAGGTGACACATGACCGCCTTCGGGGTTCCATTCCGGATTTTCTGTTCGGGTTTACTCCCTTAGCCTTGGTCTCTCCTGAGATGCCCACAAGGCAGTGGGGTTGTTAGGGCCCCTGCTCAGGTGTAGGTGGATGCCGGTGGCAGAAGGTGGGGGGAAGGGGGTGCAGGAGGGGAGGGGAGGGGGTGCAGGGGAAGGGGGTGCGAGGGGAAGATGGTGCAAGGGGGGAGCTGGGAAGCGGGTGCGAGGGGTTGGGGGGAAGGGGGTGTGAAGAGGGTGAGCTGGGAGGGGGGAGTGGGGGGAGAGGGGGTGGGGGAAGGGGGTGCAGGTAATAAAACATTTCATCAGCTCTTGTTTGCAGTGAAATGCTGCAAGTAACCAAAGTCAAGGCCACAAACTGGATTTAGGCAGGTTTAGTAAAAGTTTTAAAAAGTAAGAAGTTGTGGAGCTGCCTAAACCCTGGGGTCGCCTCTGGGCGCTGGAAAACGGATTTTGGATCTTGGGGTCGTCCATTGCTGCTCTGGTGGACGGGCTCCCCGAACACAGCCATGTTGTCTTCCTGTCCTTTGACGATACCGATGCCGGATTTAAGATAAATGAGCCAGGTCGCTGCTCCCGAGCCGGCGGGAAACTCAGTTGCCCGTCCAGAGTGTCGAGCGTGAAGGGCGGCGCGGCCATGCCGGGCTCCAGGTCTCTGGAGGTGCAGAGGGAAAAACCCTCCTCCACTCTTCATTAAACTCGGGTTGGTCCCCCGGCTTGATGGCAATGGTAGAGTGGGGGATATGCCGCGCCATGAGGTTACAGATTGTGGTTGAATACAATTCTGCTGCTGCTGATGGCCCACAGCGCCTTATGGATGCCCAGTTTTGTTGCTAGATCTGTTCGAAATCTATCCTATTTAGCACAGTGGTCGTGACACACAACACTCATGGACTTCCAAAAGGCTTTTGATAACAGGTTTGTCAGTAAAGTTGAAGCCCATGGAATAAAAAGGACAGTGGCAGCATGCATACGAAGTTGGCTGAGTGACAGGAAATGGAGAGTAGTGATGAACAGTTGCTTTTCGGACTGGAGGAATGTATATAGTAGGGTTCACCAGGGGTTGGTATTTGGGCCACTGTTTTTCTTGATCTATATTAATGACCTAGACTCGGGTGCACAGGGCATAATTTCAAAATTTGTAGTTGACACAAAATAGTGATAGTCCTCAAGAGGACATAGACAAACTGGTGCAATGGGCTGACATGTGGCAGATGGAAATTTAATTTTGGTAAGAAAAACAAGGAAAGGCAATATAAAATAAAGAATACAGTTCTAAAGGGGGTGCAGGAGCAATGGGACCTGGGGGCTCCGTCGAGGGCGGGGAAGGGAACCAGACGGGGCCCGAAAATCACTATCCTGCCTGATCTCCAATTAAGGCCAATTAGGTTGCTCGATGGGTTCATTCAGAGCTCATTAATGCGGGGTGTTGAGATTTTCACAGGGGGCACACGAGCTACATGCACTGTCTGCAGCAGAACAGGTGAAGGGAAGAGGGTACAGAATGGGGAGCCAGTCATAAGTGTCCCTGGGAGTTACGCCAGACCCATAAAAATTTAAACAGTGCAAAGGGGGACTTGGCCATTGAAACCTGTGCCCTTGGTGCTGCACAGCTGCCAGGGAGAGTGGGCAGTAAGTGCTTGGGCTGTGCAGAGAATTGTTGTCCTCCAGGCATCGTGGGGAGCAGAGAGCAGAGGCAAGGCTGCCAAGGACAATTGGGCAACTAGCTGAGCACAAGAAAGGCAGCAGCTGGCAATGGGGCACGACTCTCAGATTTTGGGTCCAGTGGCTCTCTGGGGCAACACCCTCCGCAGGAAGGGTGGAGCCTTGGGTATCAGGAGGGCAGGAGAAAGGAACGAGGGGCAGGAATAGATCCGCATCGGATCTACCATCAAAGGAGCTACCAGGAGATGACCAAGACCCAGTGCTGTAGGACACTGCGACTCTCCAGGCAGATGGTGACAGACATCTGCGCCCTCATCACCGAAGACCTCCCACTTCGCAGCACTGGTCGCCATGCCCTGCCAGTAGCCATCAAAGTCACAGTGGTCTTGAACGTCTTCACTTCTGGCTCCTTGCTGACATCTCACAAACTGCACCACACTGTAACAGAACAATGGGTGATCTTTAAGGAGGAGTTGCTTCAGGTACAGGCTATGTACATTCCAACAAGAGCAAAGGTAAGGGAATCAAAGCCAGGGCTCCTTGGATGACAAAGGAGATAGAGAACATAATGAAACATGTCAGGTGAATTCTTCAAGTGAGAACCAGGTCAAAAACAATTAAGTTGCGAGTGGAAGTGAAGAGGAAAATAAGACTGGCAAAGAGAGAATATAAGACTAGAATGGCAGTTAAAACCGATGTGTAAATAGTAAGCGAGCAGAAGGGATGAGGGTGGGGGCTTCCTATTATGGAAAAAAGAGGATGATATATGCTTAGAGGCACAGGGAAAGGCTACAGTACTTAATGAGTACTTTGTATTAGTACTTATTAAGGAAGAGGATGCTGACAAAATGTAGTTGGAGCAGAGATGGTAGAGGTAATGGATGGGGTGAAAATTGATAGCAAGGATGTACTGGAAAGGCTGGCTATGCTCAGGGTAGATAAGTCACCTGGTCTGGAAGTGGGAGTGGAGATAGTGGAATGGCTTGGTATAATCTTCCAAACTTCCCCAGATATGGGGGAGGTGACAGAGCATTGGAGCATGGCACATGTGAAACCCTCATTGAAAAAAGTGTGTAAGGACATGCCTGGTAACTGCAGGCCGGTCAGTTTAACATCAGTGATGGATAAGGTTTTGGAAAGAATAATCAGGAAAAAAAAAGTCAACAGGCTCTTGGGAGAGGTTTGAGTTAATTATGGCGAACCAGCATTGATTTGTAAAAGGCAGATTATGCTTGACTAATCTAACTGAATTTTTTGAAGTAACAGAGAAGGTTGATGAAAGGGAAGCAATGGATGTTGTCCATATGGATTTTAAGAAAGCATTTGACAAAGTACGTACATAAAAAGCCAGTTAACAAAATTCAGGCTCATGGAATAGGGAGGCCAGTGTCAGCTTGGATAAAAAATTGGTTCAAGGGCAGTAAACAGTGAGTTGCGGTCAATGTTTTTCAGACTGGAGGACGGTAGACAGTGGTGCGAGGACCAGTGTTTTTTGACATATATAAATGGCTTGGATATTGTAATACAGAGTGAAATTACAAAATTTGGCAATAATAACAAACTTGCAGGTGTGACAGTGAGGATGGTACCAATCAACTGCAATAGGACACAGATAGGCTAGCAGAATGGACAGACAAATGGCAGATGGAATTTGTTACAGAGAAGTGTGAGGTGATGCATTTTGGCAGAAGGGATAGGGAGAATCTAGGGAGTTTTGGAAAATCATACTAAGCGCATCCACCAACTCTGCGACTACCTCTTTTAGAACTCTCGGATGTAGGTCTTCAGATCCTAGGGATGTCAGTTTTTAGTCCCTGAAGTTTCTCGAATACCATTTCTCTACTGATATCAATTACTTTAAGTTCCTCACTCTTATTAGCCCCTTGGCTACCCTCTATTTCTGGTATGTAATTTGTGTCTTCTACTGTGAAGACAGACACCACATATTTGTTCAAGGTCTCTACCATTTCCTCATTCCCCATGATAATTTCTCCTGTCTCTGCCTCCAAGGTGCCAATGTTTACTTTAGCTACTCTCCTTTTTATATGTTTGTGAAAGCTTTTACAATCTGTTTTTATATTCCTGGCTAGTTCACTCTCATATTCTATTTTTTTCCCCTTTTTATCAACTTTTTGGTAACAATTTGCTGGTTTCTAAACCACTCCCAATCCTTAGGCTTACTACTAATCTTTTCAACATTATAAGCCTTTTCTTTTAATCTACTACTATCCTTAATTTCGCTCGTAAGCCACGGATGGATCTTTCTTGCTGAGTTTTGGTTTTTGTAATGCAATACATTTTTGTTGAACATTTTGAATTGTTTCTTTAAATGTTTCCCACTATCCCCCACAATTATGACATTGCCTTTGTAACAATCTCCAATTATTTCTTGTTTAATGCTTTGTCTGACGGTATAACTACTGTTAGGGGGCTAATTAACGACTCCCACCAGTGTTTTCAGGCCCTTGCTATTCCTAATTTCCACTCATACTGATTCTACTTCTTGATCTTCTGAGCGAAGATCCTTTTTCACTACTGTCCTTATGTCATCCTTTACTATCAGGGCTACTCCTGTTCCTTTTCCATTCTGTCTGTTTTTTTTGAAATGTTGCGTTCCCTGGAATGTTTATTGCCTAATCTTGGTCACCTTGTAACCATGTTTCTATAATGGCGATTAGATCTAAACCATTTATCTCTATTTGTGCCAGTAGTTCATTAATCTAATTGCAAATGCTTCATGCATTAAGATAAAGAGTTTTAATTCTTTTTTTTACCACTACTGTTAGCATGGACCTTATTCGCTGATGCACTATTACTGTTAATCCCTCTGTCCCCTCCTGTCACACTCTGCTGATCATTACTCAAATCACTAAACTGTTCTACTGTCTTGACTTTTCTCTTTAGATTCCCAAATCACCTGAACCTTTCCTCCCCCCATTTTAAAGGCCTAGCCACAGCCCAAGTTATACAATTTGCCGGGACACTGATCCCAGCCCAGTGGAACCCTTCTCAACAGAACAGCTCCGGAACAGGAGATTGAGGGGACATTTGATAGAGTAATACAAAATTATGACAGGTTTAGGTAAGGTAGACAAAGAAAAGCTGTTTCAATGAGCTGACAGTACGAGGACTAGGGGGCACAGATGTAAGTTTTTGGGCATGAGATGCAGGAAGGATATGAGGAAGAACCTTTTAAGCATCGCGTGGTAATAACCTGGAACTCGCTGCCTATGAGGGTGTTGGGAGCGGAGACGATGAATGATTTCAAAAGGAAATTGGATGGGCACTTGAGGGAACTTAACCTGAAGGACAAAGGAAATACAGCGGGGGAATGGGACTGATTGGCCTTGCCTACAGCATTGTCTCGATGGAGTGAATTATGGCTCCTTCTGTGCATAATGACTCTATGATCACTGCATCTTGCAGGTCACTGATGCCCTATTTGTGAGATCTGGACAATGCATTCATTGCAGAACAGATGAGGCCTTACAGGCAGAAAGGGCAGTGGGTTCCACCGCCATTGCTGGATTCTCCTAGGTGGAGGGCATCATAGGTCGCACCCATGTGGCCATTAAGACACTCAGTGACAGCCGGTCAGATTAATCAACAGGAAGAGCTTCCTCTCCCTCAACATTCAGCTGGTTTCCAACCTCAACAAGAGCTTTGTCCATGGATGCGCTCACTTCCCTGGCTGCTGCCATGACTTCTTCATCCTCTGGCAGTCCAGGCTGCCATAGATCTTCACTCCAACCCCCCAAAATCCGTGTATGGATCCTAGGGGACAAGGGATATCCTTTGAAGAGATGGTTACTTTCCCCTCTATGTGAGCTCCAGAGGTACGGTGGTGATACAACCAACGCCACCTGCTCACCAGGACAACTATTGGCCAGGCCATTGGGCTTCTCAAGACACCGAGGTGTCCTTGCTGCACAAGGTGATGGTCGGGCACCAGTGTGGGCCCCGAAGATCTCGTCAAGATGCCATGTTTATCAGGGATCATTTGATTCAGAAACGTTTCAACTGAGTCCCTCTGACCCAGGATGAAGGGCATCGGATAGAAGTCACCTGAGGTACCTGTGTTAACACATCCATTGAAGATCCAGCCTGAAGCATCGAAACTTTTACCGCCAATGAAGAATGCACATCTGCCCAGAGGATTTACTGTCACCATGGAGGAACCCTTGATCTTCTTCATCACCTCATACCACTTTCCTTGTCATGCCAGAATAAAAGGAGTCTTAGACATGTGGCTTAAAGTGTCATTAATTATACTGTGCTAAGAAAGTGAAACAGTACACAGAGACAGCAAGAAGACACCCCAATGATCCACTCAGTGCTCTGTATGACATGATGGCCTCGCATATGGCCAATCCTACGTAATGCTACCGTTATGGCATCGGATGAGGTGGCAGCCTGCTCACTTGCCTTGGTTTGCAGCTGAGATGCATGTGGAGGTCGTCCTTGTTGTGGAGGTGTCCGTAGGGGCATCTCCAGAGGCAGCTGCACCTGCATCAATGAGGGGCAGCCTCCGCCATTTGGTTCTGTTGCATAGATGCTCCCACTGTAAGAGGAACCAAGGATGAGGGTAGTGGCACCTTTGTCCTCTTCTGTGACATCCTTAGCCCTTGGTGGGTGCTCCATATAGCTGGAAGACACCAGCTGTGGCGCAAGTGGCATCCAGTCCAAATATTTCTGTGCCACCAGTGCCACTGACCGGTTCAGGCTACACAGCATGGCATGCATCCTGTAAGTGTCAGTGCGCATTTCCTGCTTATAGTCCAAGTGTTGCCTCACATGGCTCTCCTCGAGATTGGCCACTCTCTCAATGGAGGAGCTCATGCGCTCATAGTCCTCAGCCATTGTGGCATGCATGAACTGGATGGATACCTCTATTCTCTGCTCATGGCCACGTACTGTGCCAGGGAACTCCCTGACATGGGAGCAAAGGCAAAGCCTCCTTTCTTGTGACTCCTAAGGCCCTGCATCTATGCCAAGCTGAGCTGGGCTGTGTCTGTCCTCCCTACTCCGAGGGGAGTTGCCCACAGCTGCCTCTGCCTCGGCACTTCCTCCTGCACACTCGTGCTGTGCTCCTTACCCAGTGCCACCTTCTCTAAATATGTGCAAAGACCAACCGAAGTGAGAGTATCTGTGCCGGTAGTCAGTGTGCTAATAAGGTGGAATGGTGCTTCTTCGTTTCCACGCTGTTCTTTTGGGGCTGCAGACAGAGAGGGAGAGGGTGGTGCTGGGTGGCCATTTGGAAGACACAAGAAGACTTCATGAGAGCTAACCTAGGAGAGTAGAAGTTGCTGCAGTGCTGAGGCTACCCAATGCTACCCAGTTCTCAGCATGCTATCAAACGGGGTGGAGTGAACTGTACCCCCTTAATGTGCGCATTGCCCTCTGTAATCACTACCTCCACTGTGAGTTCCCATTTCACTAGGGCTGACTTCCTCCTCGTCCCTGATCCTGGCTATCTCCATTGCTTGGTCTTCCAGTGATGTGATCATTTGTGAGAATGGCACCCCTCCACCTGTTTGCATTATGTGCCCATTTCTCCTCTAAGGACAAAGGAGAGAAAGATAACCTACTGTTGTCCTCTGCGGACAATGGAATTTGGCCCGATTCATTAGAAGCTGCATGTTTCAGAGCTGGCAGGTCCTCGGCAGCACAATGGCTCTGAGCCATTCTGACTTATCAGTGAGTGTCTTGGACACACACCCCTCCCATGTTCAGCAGCAGCACACGCACACAGGCTCCTGAGGTGATGTGTCTGCTGGAGCGTTTTTTTATTCTTTCATGGGATTGTGGGTGTCGCTGGCAAGGCCAGCATTTGTTGCCCATCCCTAAATGCCCTTGAGAAGCTAGTGCCGAGCTGCCTTCTTGAACTGTTGCAGTCCGTCTGGTGCAGGTACACCCACAGTGCTGTTAGGGAGGGAGTTCCAGGATTTTGATCCAGTGAAAGTGAAGGAACGGCGATATATTTCCAAGTCAGGATGGTGTGTGACTTGCAGGGGAACTTACAAGTGTTCCCATGCATCTGCTATTCTTGTCGTGCTAGGTGGAAGACGTCGCAGGTTTGCCGAAGGAGGCATGATGAGTTGCTGCACTGCATCTCGTATATGGTACATACTGCTGCCACTGTGCACTAGTGGTGGAGGAGTGAATGTTTAAGGTGGTGGATGGGGTGCCGATCAAGCAGGCTGCTTTATCCTGAATGGTGTTGAGCTTCCTGAGTGCTGCTGGAGCCGCACTCATTTATGCAAGAGGATAGTATCCCATCACATTTTTGACTTATGCCTTGTAGATAGTGAACAGGCTTTGAGGAGTCAGGAGGTGGATTACTTGCCACAGAATTCCCAGTCTCTGACCTGTCCAAAACCAGTGTCTTCAACTTAAACGAGGGCAATTACAGAGGTATGAAGAAAGAGTTGTCTAAAGCGGGCTGGGAAGATAGACTACAGGGGAAATCAGTAGATGAGCAGTGGCAGACGTTTAAGCAGATATTTCATAACACTCAGCAAACATTTATTCCAGTCAGAAGAAAGGACACGAAGAGAACAATGAACCACCCGTGGATAACAAAGGAAGTTAAGGAGAGTATCAAATCAAAAGCAAAGGCGTACAATGCGGCAAAAACGAGTGGTCGGCCAGAGGATTGGGAAGCTTTTAGAAACCAGCAGCGGATGACTAAAAAACTAATAAAGAGGGAGAAAATTGATTATGAGATTAAGTCAGCAAGAAATATAAAAACAAACAAAGAGCTTCTATAGGTATATTAAAAGGAAGAAAGTATCTAAATTAAGTGTGAGACCCTTAGAGGATGAGAATGGGGAATTAATAACAGGGAACAGGAAAATGGCAGATAATTTAAATCAATATTTTGCATCAGTCTTCATGGTGGAGGACACTATAAACATCCCAACAATAATAGATGAACAAGGTGTAAATGGGAGGGAGGAATTTGTAACAATCTCTATCACGAGGGAAAAGGTGCTGGACAAACTGATGGGACTAAAGGCAGACAAGTCGCCAGGACCTGATGGCCTGCACCCAAGGGTTTTAAAAGAAGTGGCTGCAGAGATAGTGGAGGCATTGGTCATAATATACCAAAACTCACTGGATTCCAGTAGGGTACCAGCGGATTGGGAAACTGCTAATATGACACCCCTATTCAAGAAAGGAGGGAGTCAAAAAGCAGGAAACTATAGACCAGTTAGCTTAACATGTCATTGGGAAAATGCTTGAGTTCATTACTAAGCAAGAAATAGCAGGTCATTTAGAAAAACATAATGCAATCAAACAGAGTCAACATGGTTTTATGAAAGGGAAATCATGTTTGACAAATTTGTTAGAGTTCTTTGAGTATATAACAAGCAGAGTGGATAAAGGTGAACCAGTAGATGTTGTGTATTTGGATTTTCAGAAGGCGTTTGATAAGGTGCCACATAAAAGGTTATTGCATAAAATAGGAGCTCAGGGTATTGAGGGTAATGTGTTGGCATGGATTGAGGATTGGCTAACACACAGAAGGCAGAGAGTTGGGATAAATGGGTCTTTTTCAGGTTGGAAAGCTGTAACTAGTGGGGTGCCACAAGGATCAGTCCTAGGGCCTCAGATATTTACTACCTACATTAATGACTTAGAGGAAGGGACAGAGTGTAGTTTATCTAAATTTGCTGACTATACAAAAATAGGTGGGAAGGCATGTTGTGATGAGGACACAAAGAATCTGCAAAAGAATATAGATAGGTTAAGTGAGTGGGCAAAAGTTTGGCAGATGGTGTTCAATGTGGGAAAGTGTGAGGTAATCCACTTTGGTAGGAAGAATAAAAAGGCTGATTATTATTTATGTGGAGAAAGACTACAAAATACTGCAGTACAGAGGGATCTGGGTGTTCTTGTAAATGAAACACAAAAGATTAGCATGCAGGTGTAGCAAGTAATTCGGAAGTCAAATGGAATTTTGGCCTTTATTGCTAGAGGGTTAGAGTTTTAAAATAGGGAAGTCCTGTTACAACTGTACAGGGTGTTGGTGAGGCCACACCTGGAGTACTGCGCACAGTTTTGGTCCCCGTATTTAAAGAAGGATATACTAGCTTTGGAGGCAGTTCAGAAAAGGTTCACTAGGCTGATTCCTGGGATGAAGGGGCTGTCTCATCAAGAACGGCTAAACAGGTTAGGCCTTTATTTATTGGAGATTAGAAGAATGAGAGGTGATCTTATCGAAATATAGAAGATTTTAAGGGGGCTTGACAGGGCAGATGTTGAGAAGATGTTTCCACCAGTGGGGCAATCTCGAACTAGGGGACATAATTACAGAATAAGGGGGCACACATTTAAAACTGAGATGCAAAGGAATTTCTTCTCTCAGAGGGTGGTGAATCTCTGGAATTCTCTGCCTCAGAGAGTTGTGGAGGCTGAGTAAATGTATTTAAGGAGGAAGTAGACAGATTTTTGAAATCTCGGGGAGTCGAGGGTTAGGCAGAGTAGGCCCAAAAGAGAAGTTGAGGACTGGGACAGATCAGCCATGATCTTATTGAATGGCGGGGCAGGCTTGAGGGGCTGAATGGCCTACTCTTGCTCCTATTTGTTATGTTCTTATGTGCTCCTGTAGCCACAGTATTTATGTGGCTGCACCAGTTCAGTTTCTGGTCAATGGTAACTCCCAGGATGTTGATAGTGGGGGATTCAGTGGTAGTAATGTCGTTAAATGTCAAGGAGGGATGGTTAGATTCTCTCTTAGTGGAGATCGTCATTGCCTGGCATTTGTGTGGCGCGAATGTTACTTGCTAATTATCAGCCCAACTCTGAATGTTGGCTAGGTCTTGCTGCATATGGACACGGACTGCATCAATAACTGAGGAGTTGCGAATGGTACTGAACATTGTACAATCATCAGCGAACATTCTCCAATCATCAGCGAACATTCCCCACTTCTGACCTTATGATGGAGAGAGGGTCATTGATGAAGCAGCTGACGATGTTTGGGCCTCGGACACTACCCTGAAGAACTCTGGCATCAATGTCCTGGGGCTGGGATGATTGGCCTCCAACAACCACAACCAGCTTCCTTTGTGATAGGTATGAGTCCAACCAATGGAGAGTTTTCCCCTTGATTTCCATTGACTTCAGTTTGGCTAGGGCCCTTTGATGCCACACATGGTCAAATGCTGCCTTGATATCCAGGGCAATCAGTTTCATCTCACCTCTTGAGTTCAGCTCTTTCGTCCATGCTTGGATCAAGGCTGTAATTAGGTCAGGAGCCGAGTGGCCCTGGCGGAACCCAAATTGAGCATCGGCGAGCAGGTTATTGCTGTTTAAGTGGTGCTTGATAGCACTGTCGACAACACCTTCCATCAATTTGTTGATGATCGAGATTAGACCGATGGAGCAGTAAATGGCCGGGTTGGATTTGTCCTGCTTTTTGTGGATCAGACATACCTAGGCAATTTTTCACATTGTTGGGTAGATGCCAGTGCTGCAGCTGTACTGGAACAGCTTGGTTAAGGGGACAGCTAATTCTGCAGCACAAGTCTTCAGTATGACAGCCGAGTTGCTGTCAGGACCATAGTGAATACCCAGAGGCCTCTCATGAAGGTTCGGATTGCACTCACCTTGCCAGAGCGTATGAGGTCTTTAAACTTTTCCTGCACTGAATCGAGGATCATCAAACGACACCAGCCACTGACAATGGCTGCTCTCTCAACCCAGGCCTGCTTTGTCTGTATGGGTGGCCTCCTTCTGCCACCTCCAGGAAGATGACCTCCTTCCTCTCCTTCACGGCCTCCAGCATCACTTCAAGGTCATTGTCAGAGAACCGAGGGGCTACACTGCCCCGGGTGCCAGGCCTCCAACTCTCCTGTGACATTATGACAGACAGTAATCCAGGCTAAGGGTCAACGGTAATCTCTGTGCTCATTCACCACTCACATGACAGCCATAGCAATGGCTGCTACAGGGAGCTTTAATTGGGCATGCGCTTCATCAACCTCACCTCCGTTCCCACCACCACGGCCGCCAATTGGCTGCCAAACCCATCTCCATACCAATTAAGGGGTTGACCCTGTGAAAATCATGACTCAATGCTGCCTCCTCCCAGAGGTGGATTTGGGACCTGGAAACAGTCCCGACTTCCGTTTACCACCCCCAACGTGAACATTCAACCCATAGAATACAAAAGTAAGGAAGTTATGGTGAACCTTTATAAAACACTGGTTTGGCTTCAACTGGAGTATTGTGTCCAATTCTGGGCACCACAATTTTGGAAGGATGTGAAGGCATTGGAGAGGGTGTAGGATAGAGTTACGAGAATGATTCCAAGGATGAGGGACATGGATAGATTGGTGAAGATGGGGCTAGTCGCCTTAAAGAAGAGAAGGTTGAGAGGAGATTTGAAAGATGATGGACACGGAGCAACCAATCCATTTAGGTGGGGTGTCTTCTGTTGGTGCACCTTTGTTGATGGTTGTGAAAGTCAATCCTTGAAAGGCAGGTTCTGCCACAAGTGCTGCACATTAAGCTGCTAATTGACACTGTGAGTTATTATTTTTGATGTTGGCGCCTGTTGCCAAGCTGCTGTAGCAACTGGTCGTCGTGGTAGTGCACAGGATGTGTCGCCATTTCCCTCTTTCACCAGCTAGTGACTCCCAGGTGCGATAATTGACATTTAGGGCCTTCATGTCACACTTGCAAGCATCTTTGAAGTGGAGCTTTGGGCACCCCACTGATCAATTGGCCCCAGCTACCTCACCATACAGAAGGTCCTTGGGTGTGTGACCATCTACCATCCTGTGGACGTGTCTGATCCACTGAAGCCGACTCTGTTTGATTAGTGCCAACACACTTGGGAGCTCTGCCTTTGAGAGGATGGCCGCATTTGTGATTTTATCCTGCCAGGATATACCCATAATGCGAAGAATAATAAGGAGATTTGATAAAGGCCTTCAAAATCATGAGGATTCTGGACAGAGTAGATAGGGAGAAACTGTTCCCATTGGTGGAAGGGTCGAGTGGCAAAAGAACCAGAAGCGACACGAGGAAAAACCTTTTACACAGTGAGTGGATAAGATCCCTGTCCACCATTTACAAGGCACAAATCTGGAGTGTGATGGAATACTATCCACTTGCCTGGATGGGTGCAGCTCCAACAACACTCAAGAAGCTCGACACCATCCAAGACAAAGCAGCCCGCTTGATTGGCACCCCATCCACAAACATTCACTCCCTCCATCACCGACGCACGGTGGCAGCAGTGTGTACCATCTGCAAGATGCACTGCAGCAACTCACCAAGGCTCCTTCGACAACACCTTCCAAACCCACAACCTCTACCAACTAGAAGGACAAGGGCAGCAAATGCATAGGAACACCACCACCTGCAAGTTCCCCTCCAAGCCACACACAATCCCGATTTGGAACTATATTGCCGTTTCTTCACTGTCGCTGGGTCAAAATCCTGGAACTCTCTTCCTAACAGCGCTGTGGGTGTACCTACCCCACATGGACTGCAGCGGTTCAAGAAGGCAGCTCACCAGCACCTTCTCAAGGGCAATTAGTGATGGGTAATAAATGCTGGCCTAGCCAGCAACGCCCACATCCCATGAATGAATTAAAAAAACCTGTTGCTCCGTAGCAACAACCAAAAGAAATCAACATCAACTAACCTGTAAGTAGTTGACGATCCCTTTAATTAGCGCTGATGGGGGGGGGGGGTGGTGGGGGGGGGCGGTCCTTCCTGCTGAATGCGTGTTCAGCTATGTGAGATTAAGAGATGTCGTTAGCTGAACAGTTGTGCTCCTAAATGACAGTGCCGGCATCAAATTAGTGTTTCATGCTGATTGGCATCATGTTCTGCCTGCTCTGTGTACTTCTTGCGAATGTTCACTGCGCACATGCTATCACTCTCGCCAATATGATGTACCATGCAATTCGCTCCACAAGTGTGCACATCTGTTGTAGACACCATTTTGAAACTCTCAGGTCACGCATGGTGCCCCAAAAAAAACAGCCGTTAATGAGTCCAATTACTCGCCCACAGTATCCTGACTGCTAATGCTTCAGACATCCTACTCCCAAGAAGCCTGTCTTAGCTGCTGATTAAATTTTTGGATCTTTAATATCAACCTTTTGCAGGAATTATTTAGAATCTTACAAAAACGTAAACCTAACATAACCCAGAATCAAAGCAGTTCAAAGCAAGACTACTTATTATTCATTGTTTCTGAGTCATTGAGAGTACTTCGGAAGGGTCCGAAGAAGGGTCACTGACCCGAAACGTTAACTCTGCTTCTCTTTCCACAGATGCTGCCAGACCTGCTGAGTGGTTTCAGCATTTCTTGTTTTTATTTCAGATTTCCAGCATCCGCAGTATTTTGCTTTTATTATAAAGGGTGGCAACATTTAGTTCCATTTATAGTTGGGTGGATGAAACCTTACATATGGTTCTTTGTATTTACTGTATTTTCTTTCTTCAGACTTAAAAAAACTGCAAATTCAGCAACATCCTGGCATAATAAAGAACAAAGTAATACAGCTCAACACCTGGCAAACTTCAGCCAGTGTAAATCATTTTACAGGTCATTTGCCTATACCTCAGATTATCCCCCCTCTTAAAGTACTGACTCACGAAGGGTGTGGTTCCATGGCCAACAGCCATCCTCCGGCATCTCACCTAACTGGCCTGACGTAGGCCTTCGTGTGAACCCGGACAGTGAATGACAATAGGTCATTCAAACATGAAGTCTTCACTCATCTAGATTCTAGCCATACTCAATGTCACTATATGTACATTTTTCAGCAAGGCACTAGATTACGATCAGGGCCAGCAACCCTGACAGATTTTATCCTCCCTCCTTAAATTCAGGGCATTAAATCAATTTCAGTATTCTTATTCCCTGGTGGTGCTACACCAATGAACTTACCTTTTTTCAAAGAGTAAATTGATTCCCTTCTTTAACTATGGTCTTTCTGTGCAGTGTATCAATGGAGTCCCATTTTCCCCCATGTCTCCATCAATGCTCTCAACTGCCCATTTGAAGTGGATCAGCGCAGCTCAAAATGTACAGCTTAAATTTCTCTACTCTTTTCTTGTAGTCATTCCATTTACATTTGCAACCATTCCTGTTCCATAGCTGTTTACCCCTTCCAATGCACATATGGATTTTTGACAATGCAGTAGTAGGAGTACGCATAGGACTACAAACGTTATCTGACTTTGCAACATTCAATCAATATACTTTAATGTGCAACCACTTATCCTTGTGGTCCACATTTTGTTACATTGTGAAAATTGTGATAAACTGGCAGAGCAGAGAGATTTAGGGGTCCACATACAGAAATCACTTAAAAACTAGTAAACAGGTACAAAAAAATAAAAAGGCTAATGGAATGCTGGCCTTTATCTTAAGGGAGCTGGAACATGAAGGGATGGGAGTTATGTTACAACTCTATAGAACTCTGGTAGGAGCATACCTGGAATACAGTTCTGAGCACCGCACCTCAGAAAGGATATTGGAGTGGGTGCAGTGCAGATTCATCAGAATGATACCAGGGCTAAAACAGTTAAATTATGAGGATAGGTTGCAAAGACTAACTTTGTATTTCCTTGAGTATAGAAGATTAAGGGGTGATCCAATTGAGGGGTTCAAATGATTAACAGATTTGATAGGGTAGATGGAGAGAAACTAATTCCTTTGGTGGAGGTGTTGAGAAAAAGGGGACATAACCTTAAAATTAGAGAGGCCATTCAAGGGTGATGTGAAGAAGCTTTTTAACCCTAAGATTCTGTTTAACACTTTGGCCTCTATGTTTACTCAGGTCCGGAAACAGAACTAGGGGTGGGGGGGTTGGATTTTCAGATTGGCGGACAAGCTGCAAAAATTAACTGTTGGATGTCAAACTTTTTCAACAGGTTTCCTGCCCACTAGCCAGATTGACAGACTGGAAAGCAGACGGGGAGCAGATGTCAGGTAAGCCTGACATTGCTGATGGGGGTGGGCGGTGGTGGGGGGGAATCAAATTGGATACCATGGGGAAACTAATCGGACATTGGGGGAATGAATCGGATATCATGGCAGCTGGGGGAACTGAAATTCAATTAATTAATTAATCTGGAATTCAAAACTATTCTCAGAAATGGTGACCATGAAACTACCGGATTGTCGTAAAAACCCATCTGGTTCATTAAAGTCCTTTAGGGAAAGAAATCTGCCGTCCCTACCCAGTCTGGCCTACATGTGACTCCAGACCCACAGCATCATGGTTGATTCTAACTGCCCTCTGAAATGGCCGAGCAAACCACTCTGTTGAATCAACACTGGTACAGAAAAGTTGAAAAGGAACAAAGTCGGATGGACCACACGGCGTCAACTTAGGCACCGGAAACAACAAAGGCACACTCTGCCCAGTCAACCCTGCAAAGTCCGCCTTACTAACATGTGTAGACTGTGCCAAAACTGAGTGGGCTATCCCGCAGACTCGTCAAGCAACAGCCTGCCATAGTCATACTCACAGAATCATACCTCATAGCCAATGTCCCAGACTCCTCTATCACCATTCCTGAGTATGTCCTGTCCCACCGGCATGACAGATCCACCAGAGATGGCAGCAGACTGGTATACAGTTGGGAGGGAGTGGCCCTGGGAGCCCTCAAATTGACTCTGTACCACAATGTCTCTTGGCATCAGGTAAAACTTGGGCAAGGAAACCTCCTGCTGATGCCCTCCCTCAGCTGATGAATCAGTACTCCTCCATGTTGAACACCACTTGGAAGAAGCACTGAGGGTAGCAAGGACACAGAATGTACTCTGGGTGGGTGAGTTCACTGTCCATCGCCACGAGTAGCTCAGTAGCACCACTACTGACCGAGCCGGCCAAGTCCTGAAGGACATATCTGCCAGACTAGGCCTGCAGCAGGTGGTAAGGGAACCAACAAGAGGGAGAAACCTGCTTGACCTCGCCAATCTATCTATCACAGATACATCTGTCCATGACAGTATTGGTAGGAGTTACCACTGCACAGTCCTTGTGGAGAAGAAGTCCTGTCTTCACACTGAGGATACCATTCACTGTGTTGTGTGGAACTACCACCGTGCTAAGTGGGCTAGATTCAGAACAGATCTAGCAGCCCAAAACTGGGCATCCATGAGGCGCTGTGGGCCATCAGCAGCAGCAGAATTGTATTCAACCACAATCTGAAACCTCGTGGTCCAGCATAGCCCTCACTCTACAGGTACCATCCTGGTGAAGCTACAACACAGGACTACATGCATGCTAAACAGCAGAAGCAGCATGCGATGGACAGAGCCAAGTGCTCCCACAATCAACGGATCAGGTCAAAGCTCTGCAGTTCTGTCACATTCAGTCATGAATGGTGCTGGATAATTAAACAAATAACAGGAGGAGGTGGTTCCACAAATATTCCCATCCTCAATGATGGGGTTGCCCAGCATGTCAGTGCAAAAGACAAAGCTGAAGCATTTTCAACCATTTTCAGCCAGAGGTGCCAAGTGGATGATTTATCTCGGCTTCCACCTGAGGTCCCCAGCATCACAGATGCCAGTCTTCAGCCAATTGGATTTACTCATTCACTCCATGTGATATGAGGAAACAGCTGAAGGTACTGGCTACTGCAAAGGTTATGGGCCCTGACAACATCCCAGCAATAGTACTGAAGACATGTGCTCCAGAACTAGCTGCGCCACTAGCCAAACTATTCCAGTACAGCTACAACACTGGCATATACCTGACAATGTGGAAAATTGCCCAAGTATGTCCTGTGCACAAAAAAACAGGACAAATCCAATTACCGCCCCATCAGTTACTCTTAGTCATCAGCAAAGTGATGGAAGGTTAGAGTCATACCTAGCACCTTCCCTCAATTATAAGGTCAGAAGTGGGGATGCTTGCTAATGATGACATAGTGTTCAGTTCCATTCGCGACTCCTCAGATACTGAAGCAGTCCGTATCCACATGCAGCAAAACCTGGACAACATTCAGGTTTGTGCTGATAAGTGGCAAGTAACATTCACGCCACTCAAGTGCCAGGCAATGATGATCTTCAACAAGAGAGAATCTAACCATCTCCCCTTGATATTCAATGGTATTACCTTCGCTGAATTCCCTGCTATCAACATCCTGCAAGTTACCATTGATCCGGAATTTAACTGGACAAGCCATATAAATACTACAAGAGCAGGTCAGAAACTGGGAGTTCTGTAGCGAGTAATCACGTTCTGACTCCACATAGCCTGCCTACCATCTACAAAACACAAGTCAGAAGTGTGATGGAATACTCTCCGCTCGTGTGGATGAGTGCAGCTCCAACAACACTCAAGAAGCTCGACACCAGTCAGGACAAAGCAGCCCACTTGATTGGCAGCCCATCCATCACTTTAAACATTCACTCCCTCTACCACCGGCACACAATTGTAGCAGTGTGCGCCATATACAGGATGCAGTGCGCGCCATATAGAGGATGCAGTGCAGCAACTCGCCAACCCTCCTTCGACAGCACTTTCCAAACCCGCAACCATCACCACCGAGAAGGACAAGGGCAGCAGATGCATGCGAACACCACCACCTGCAAGTTCCCCTCCAAACCACACATCATCCTGACTTGGAACTATATAGTCGCTCCCTCACTGTCACTGGGTCAAAAACCCAGAACTCCCTTTCAAACAGCACTGTAGGTGTTCCTACAACACATGCTCTGCAATGGTTCAAGAAGGTGGCTCACAACCAGATTCTCGAGGGTAAGTGGGGATAGGAAACAAACGTTGGCCTTGCCAACAATGCTCACATCCCATAAAGAAAAATGCCCAACATCGTGGTTTGGAGAGGGTGGGGGTAGGTCGGGGTGGGCTGATCACAAGGGTCTGATCGTGGAGGCTTGTTAGACCTGAAGGAAACACTCTTGCCTCTCTTGCCCCACAAGTAGTGCACGAAGGCACTTATCTCATGGATTCAGTCCTTCTTGCCTCCTTCCAGATTCCTGAGGCCCAGGAATCCCAACCTCAATCAGTTAAAAAACAAAGTCCCATTAAAATGGAGGCATGCAGCCGCCTTAAAACATTTTGGCGAACGAGCCGCTTCCAAAGAGCGAGTTGGTCGCCCAGCTCCTGACTTGCCTTCATTAAATCCAGATGTGGGCTGGTTGGAGGCAGGTTTGAGATTTAACAAATTATTTTCTTCTCACCCACCTCCAACCGCCGTCGTTGGGGGTTAAAATTCCCCCCAATTTGATTCCAATTAGACAACCTTTCTACTGAATGGTGCAACATTTGACGTAAAAAATTATAAAGACTTCAAAAAAAAGGAGGAACATAGCAAATCAATTACTCCGTAGCAACTGAAAATGTCATCACTAGACAAAGGACAGGATTTTCCTTGCGAGCTTCTGAACCCTGCAGTCAGGCTCAAATGGGGATCAGAAGCCCACACTGTGTAGGAAATAGTCACTCATTGTGATTTCCGCTAGAGCGACCAATTAAGGATGGTGGGTGGGCGGGCTCTCGAAGCTGGTAGGCCAAACAAAGGCCGTTCAGCTTGAAAGCAGCAGCAGCAGAATGCCATGGAAGGTAAGTGAGGGAGAGGGCGCCCTCTCTCCAACTATTTTCAACTTAAATCAAAAATATGGCCTTTACAGCTGGGCCACCATTGTGCGGTAGGGTAGGGTGGGGTGGGGAGGGGTGGGATGGGAGAGCCCCTCCTCAGGGCGCCCTGTGGCTGCTGCTACACCCAGGCAGGAAGGCCTTTAAATCTGCCTGTAGTGCTGGCTGCCTGGTCTGCTGCTACGAGGCTGCCTCCAGGTAACTAAACTGCCTCCCGCCGCCTTCAGAAATCTGAAGGACAACTGGAAACTCCCAGCCGGCCTCCTCAATAATCCCATAATCATCTCAAATTGGTTACCCATTGCTTGAGGCCTGGTAGCCCTGCTGACCCTCCATCCAGCCTCCAGGAAAATGGCCCAGGTGTGGAATGGAGCTGTGGAACCGGCACGTCGGCTGCCGGCACAAAACTCTGTGCCTGCTGCTTCTGTTCCCAGCCCCTACTGGGCCTTAAAATTCTCCCCAAAGAGTTCATTTGTTACAGGTCAGAGAGTTAGATTGGCTAGAACTCAATCTCCGATCCTCTCCTGTACAACACACTATTTGTTCTACAATTACATCTTGCCTTCAATAGCATCAGACATGATTATTACCCACTTTTCCTGGGTAATAATTTGTCACAAGGTGTGGCTTTATTTAGATAACATTTAAAATTACGAAAGTATCATGCACCACTAATGCAATCCACAGCAGATGAGATCAGACAGAAAAGTATCAGTCTTTAATATGGGGCAAGGCGTGGTAGAAAAGGGTTCAATTTCAGACTTTAGTTTTTGTATAATGAAAAGCAGGGTTTCCTGGAGGCAAGACAAGGAGGCCAAAGAAGATATCAGCAACAGGCCCAGACAAAAATGTCAAAAAATTGCCACATGCACATCGAGCTTTTGATATTTGGTACCAGTTGTTCTCAACTCTTGTTTCAAGTAGAGATTTATACAGCAGTTTCACCTATGCTGACAGAGAATGGGTAGGAAGACAATCTTTTGTAGCTGTGCATCAAACTCCTAAATTTATGGGAATAGGGCAGGAAAGTCAGAGTCATAGAGTCGTACAGCATAGAAACAGGCCCTTCGGCCCACTGCGTCCATGCCGACCATAATCCTGTCTATACTAATCCCACCTGCCTGCATTAATTCTGTATCCCTCTATGCCTTTCTCATTCAAGTACCTGTCCAGATGCGTCTTAAATGTCGCCACTGTTACCTGCCTCCACCACCTCCTCAGGCAGCTTATTCCAGATACCGACTATTCTTTGTGTGAAAAATTTACCCCTTTGATCCCCTTTAAACCTCCTCCCTCTCACCTTAAGTCTATGCCCTCTAGTTTTAGTCACCCCAACCAAGGGAAACAGACTCTGGCTATCTACCCTATCTATGCCTCTCATAATTTTATATACCTCTATCATGTCCCCTCTCAGCCTCCTACGCTCCAGGAAAAACAGACCCAGCCTATCCAATCTCTCTTTATAACTCAAGCCCTCCAAACCAGGCAACATCCTTGTGAATCTTTTCTGCACCCTCTCTAGCTTAATCACATCTTTCCTGTAGTGCGGCGACCAGAACTGCACACAGTACTCCAAATGCGGCCTAACCAACGTTATGTACAACTGTAACATGACGTCCCAACTCTTTGTACTCAATGCCTCGGCCGATGAAGGCAAGCATGCCATACGCCTTCTTCACCACCCTGTCTACCTGTGTTGCCACTTTCAGGGAACTATGTACTTGCACCCCAAGGTCTCTCTGCTCAACAACACTCCCCAGGGCCCTGCCATTCACTGTATATGTCCTGCCCTGGTTTAACTTGTCAGAATGCATCACGTCACACTTGTCTGCATTAAATTCTATTTGCCAATCCCTTGCCCACTTTCCCAGTTGATCTATATCCTGTTGTAACCTTAGACAACCTTCTTCACTGTCCACTATACCACCAATTTTGGTGTCATCTGCAAATTTACTAATCATGCCCCCTACATTCACGTCCAAGTCATTATTATATATGACAAACAACAGAGGGCCCAGCATCGAACCCTGCGGCACACCACTGGTCACCGGCCTCCAATCTGAAAAACAACCCTCCACTACCACTCTCTGCCTCCTATCACCAAGCCAATTTTGTATCCAATTGGCTAGCTCACCCTGGATCCCATGTGTTCGAACCTTCTGGACCAGCCTACCATACCTTGTCAAAGGCCTTGCTAAAGTCCATGTAGACAACGTCCATCGCCCTGCCCTCATCAATCCTCTTGGTCACCTCCTCAAAAAACTCAATCAAATTCGTGAGACATGATTTCCCACGCACAAAGCCATGCTGACTATCCCTAATCAGACCATGCCTTTCCAAATGTGTATAAATCCTGTCTCTCAGAATCCCTTCCAATAATTTTCCCACCACTGATGTAAGGCTCACCGGCCTGTAGTTCCCTGTCTTATCCCTGCTGCCCTTCTTAAATAAAGGCACAACATTAGCTATCCTCCAGTCTTCCGGTACCTCACCTGTGGCTAACGGTGATACAAAAATCTCTGCCAGGGCCCCAGCAATCTCCTCCCTTGCTTCCCATAGCATCCTAGGATACATCTGATCAGCCCCTGGGGATTTATCCACCTTAATTCGCTTCAAAACCTCCTCCTTTGTAAGTGACATTGATGTAAACGTTTGGTCATGATCGTACTAAATGGTGGAGTAGGCTCAAGGGGCCATATGGTCTACACCTGCTCCTATTTCTTTTATGTTCTAAACATGGATTAAAATTGCTCTATTACAGTGCGGTCTCATCAGAACCAAGTAAAAGAGCTTAGAACTGGGGGAGTGGGATCAGTCACAGAACTCATGAGCCTGAACACTGGAAGAACAAGTTATTTTGTGTATTCTGGTCATTTCACCTCTTAACTTTCCTCCCTTAAAACTTCCTTAACTTAAAATAGAATCATAAAATGTACAGCAGGAGGCTATTCGGCCTAAGGTGTGGCCTAAACACTAGTTCTGATTTACATTGTCTTCTCGTGACCCTTTTCAACATTAATGGTAGCCTGGACTTTCATCTAAGTTTTGAATTAAGGAAAGATCTCATACAATATGCACTTTGGGTGGTTTTTAAAAGCTTGCACAAAATAGTTCTAAGTTTGTTAGCATGGAGCAGCAAGCCAGCTTGCTGACATTGGAAAATACTCACAGCTCTATCAGACCCTTTGTACTCCACAGTCACAGGGATATTGCTAGATTTTTTGGTCTCTTTCAAGAATAAGAAGCTCCATTTCATCCCTCACCACCTGCATTGCTGATCAATTCATTTCCTTTAATCTGCCAGTGAAAATCAAAAATGCTCCAATGCTATTTAAAGCAGGTAGGAATGTTTAAAAATTGTAAAAGGATCAGAAAACCAGGGTAAATCCAAACAAAGTTGCAGAATTTGTATGGAAAAAAATGGAAAAGCAAAGGCTAACTGAAGAACTCAATATTTATTAACCATCATTTCAACCTACCCTCAATCCCTAGTACACAGCTGGTGTTTATTCAATGTCTGCACCTTCTCTTTCTCTTAATTGCATTACTGCCACCTCACCCAGCAGGAAAATAAAAGATGAACTTTGTATTAGACACAGCTATCTCATTCTTCTCAGTATGTACAAAAGCACTGTATGTCTCCTGTTATATCACGGTTTCACTCCTACTAGGAAGAATGGGATATCTCCTATCTCCTGAGCATATTCATGTAACTCTTCCTCATGAGGTGTAGGAGTGGCAATGGTGCTGATCAGAAGCAGAGACAGAAACTGAGCAGAAAGACGTTAGACAAATACAGGAATAAATAGAAAGAGATAATTAAAAATTCCACAAAATTTGATAGTTCCTGAGTTGCTGAGACCAAGGAAGTGGCATGTGAAAAATAAGCAACCAGGGTCAACTAATGAATTAACACCACCACTATCACTAACAAATTCAAAAGTTGGACAGGTCATCAGGAGTTTTTTCTTGATTCTGTATATGCATGCAAGAAGTAATAGAGAGGGAAGATGACAATAGTGTGGTTAAGTTGTGTATATGGACATTTAAAAGGTGCTTGATAGAGTACCACCTTATAGACTCGTTAGCAAAAGTAAAACCCATGTGTTTAAAGGGCAGTGGCAGTGTGCATATGAAATTGACTAAGGGACAGAAAGCAAAGAATAGCAGAAAACCAAGAGGCAAAAGGGAAGAAGGAACTGAAAACAATCACTATCACCAGGGAAAAAGGAATGGGACTAAAGGCTGACAAGGGCAGCACAGTGGCGCAGTGGTTAGCACCGCAGCCTCACAGCTCCAGTGACCTGGGTTCAATTCTGGGTACTGCCTGTGTGGAGTTTGCAAGTTCTCCCTATGACTGCATGGGTTTTTGCCGGGTGCTCCAGTTTCCTCCCACAGCCAAAGACTTGCAGGTTGATAGGTAAATTGGCCATTATAAATTGCCCCTAGTATAGGTGGGGATGTGGTAGGAATATGGGATTAATGTAGAATTAGTATAAATGGGTGGTTGATGGTCGGCACAGACTCAGTGGGCCGAAGGGCCTGTTTCAGTGCTGTATCTCTAAATAAAAAATAAAGTCCCCTAGACCAGATGGCCTGCATCCAAGGGGACAAGGGCAGCACAGTGGCGCTTCAAATAAGTAGCTGCAGAGATAGTGGATGCATTGGTTGTAATCCTCAAAAATTCCCTAGATTCTGGAAAGGTCCCAGCGAATTGGAAAACCCCAAATATAACACTTCTATTCAAGAAAGGGGAGGGTGTCAGAAAGCTGGAAACTGTAACATTGGTCATTGGGAAAATGCTAGAATCCATTAGTAAGGAAGTAGCAGCAGGACATTTAGAAAATCATAAGCAATCAGGCAGAGTCAACAAGGTTTTATGACAGGGAAATTGTGTTTGACAAATTTATTAGAGTCCTTTGCATATGTAACAAGCAGGGTGGATAAAGGGGAACCAGTAGATGCAACGTACTTGAATTTCCAAAAGGCATTCGATAAGGTGCCACATAAAAGTTTACTACACAAGATCAGAACTCATGGTGTTGGGGGTAATATATTAGGATGGATAGAGGATTGGATAACTAACAGGAAACAGAGAGTTGGGATAAATGGGGCATTTTCAGGTTGGCAAACTAACTAGTGGATGCCACAGGGCTCAGTGCTGGGCCTCAGCTATTTACAATTTGTATTCATGGCTCGGATGAAGGAACTGAGTGTATTGTAACCAAATTTGCGGATGATACAAAGATAGGTAGGAAAGCAAGTTGTAAGGAGGACACAAAGTGTCTGCAAAGAGATATAGATAGGTTAAGTGATTGGACAAAAATTTGGCAGACAAAGTATAATATGGGAAAATGTGATGTTATCCACTTTGGCAGGAAGAATAGGAAAGCAGAATATTATTTTCATGGAGAGAGACTACAAAATGCTGCAGTACAGAGGGATCTGGATGTCCTTGAACATGAATCACAAAAAGTTTGCATGCAGGTACAGCAAGTAATTAGGAAGGCAAATGGTATGTTGGTCTTTATTGCAAAAGGGATGAAGTATAAAAGTAGGGAAGTTTTGCTATAACTGTGTAGGGCATTGGTGAGACTGCGCCGAGAGTACTGCGTACAGTTTTGGTCTCCTTACTTGTATTGGAAGCATTTCAGAGAAGGTTCACTAGACTGATTCCTGGGATAAAGGGGTTGTCTTATGAACAAACGTTCAGCAGGTTGGACCTATACTCATTGGAGTTTAGAAGAAAGAGAGGTGATATTATTGAAATGTATAAGAATCTGAGGGGGTTTGACAGGGTAGATACTCTTAGGATGTTTCCCTTCATGGGGGAATCAAGAACTAGGGGTTACAGTTTCAAAATTAGGGGTCTCCCTTTTAAGATGGAGATGAGAAGGAATTTCTTCTCTCAGAGGGTTGTTAACCTTTGGAATGCTCTTCCCCAGAGAGCAGCAGTCATTGAATATATTCCAGGTTGAGGTAAGGCAGATTTTTGATCTACAGGGGAGTCAAGGGTTAAGGGAGGCAGACAGGAAAGTGAAGTAAAACACATACGGTGTTCACTATGGAGAAGGACGATGTAGGTGTAGAGATCAGGGAGGGGGATTATGATATACTTGAACATATTAGCATTGAAAGGGAGGAAATATTAGCTGTTTTAGCGGGCTTAAAAGTGGATAAATCCTCAGGCCCAGATGAGATGTGTCCCAGGCTGTTATGTGAGGTAAGGGAGGAGATAGCAGGGGCTTTGACACAAATTTTCAAATCCTCTCTGGCCACAGGAGAGGTACCAGAGGACTGGAGGACAGCGAATGTGGTACCATTATTCAAGAAGGGTAGTAGGGATAAACCAGGTAATTACAGGCCAGTGAGTCTGACATCAGTGGTTGGGAAAATATTGGAAAAAATTCTGAGGGACAGGATTAATCTCCACTTGGAGAGGCAAGGATTAATCAGGGATAGTCAACATGGCTTTGTCAGAGGGAGATCGTGTCTAACTAAATTGTTTGAAAGTTTCGAGGAGGTGACTAGATGTGTCGATGAGGGTAAAGCAGATAGTATACATGGATTTCAGTAAGGCTTTTGATAAGGTCCCTCGTGGGAGATTGGTAAAGAAGTAAGAACCTATGGCATCCAGGGCAAATTGGCAAATTGGATGCAAAATTGGCTTAGTGGCAGGAGGCAGAGGGTAATGTTCGAGGGCTGTTTTTGCGATTGGATGCCTGCGACCAGTGGTGTACCTCAGGGATTGGTGCTGGGACCCTTGCTGTTTGTAGTGTTCATTAATGATTTAGACGTGAATATAGGAGGTATGATCAGTAAGTTCGCAGATGACATGAAAATTGGTGGTGTTGTAAATAGTGAGGAGGAAATCCTTAGATTACAGGGAGATATAGAAGGGCTGGTAAGATGGGCGGAGCAGTGGCAAACGGAATTTAATCTTGAAAAGTGTGAGGTAATGCATTTTGGGAGGACTAACAAGGCAAGGGAATAAACAATGGATGGTCGGACCCTAGGAAGTATAGAAGGTCAGAAGGACCTTGGTGTACTTGTCCATAGATCACTGAAGGCAGCAGCACAGGTGGATAAGGTGGTTAGGAAGGCATATGGGATACTTGCCTTTATTAGCCGAGGCATAGAATATAAGAGCAGGGAGGTTATGATGGAGCTATATAAAACGCTAGTTAGGCCACAGCTGGAGTACTGTGTACAGTTCTGGTCACCATACTATAGGAAGGATGTGACTGCACTGGAGAGGCTGCAGAGGAGATTCACCAGGATGTTGCCTGGTCTGGAGCATTTCAGCTATGAAAAGAGACTGAAAAGGCTAGGGTTCTTTTCCTTGGAGCAGAGAAGGCTGATGGGGGACCTGATTGAGGTGTACAAGATTATGAGGGGCATTGATAGATTAGATAGGAAGAAACTTTTTCCCTTAGCGGAGGGGTCAAGAACCAGGGGGCATAGATTTAGGGTAAGGGGCAGGAGGTTTAGGGGAGATTTGAGGAAAGATTTTTTTCACCCACAGGGTAGTTGGAATCTGAAACGCACTGCCTGAAGAGGTGGTGGAGGCAGGAACCTTCACAACATTTAATAAATATTTAGATGAGCACTTGAAATGCCATAGCATACAAGGCTACGGGCCAAGTGCAGGAATATGGGATTTGAGTAGTTGGGTGCTGTATGGCCGGCACAGACAGGATGGGCCCAAGGGCCTGTTTCTGTGCTGTATAACTCTATGACACAATCAGATCAGCCATGATCTTATTAAATAGCAGAGCAGGCTTGAGGGGCCAAATGGCCTACTCCTATTTTTTTATGCTATGTTCTTATGTTCAAACTAGTGGTGAGCTGTGTTTTCAAATTGGAGAGATAGTGGTGTTCCCAGGAGTTGGTGTTGGGACTATTGCTCTTTTTGATACATATAGTAATGACAGGAACTTGGGCATACAGGACATAACTTCAAAGTTTGCTGGTGACACAAAACTTTGAAATGCCGGAAAGAGTGAAGAGGATAGCAACAGACTTCAGGAGGATTGATGAAATGGGCAGACACATGATGGATGAAATTTAAAGCAGAGAAGTGTGGAAGTTATTTGTTTTGGTAAGAAGAATGATGAGAGGCAATATATACTAAATGGTACTGGTTGGGGAGTCTAGGACATGGAGTCAAAGTCTAAAAATTAAAGTTGGACCTTTTAGGAGTGAAATTAGGAAACACTTCTACACACAAAAGGTGGTAAAAGTTTGGAACTCTCTTCCGCAAATGGCACTTGATGCTAGATCAATTGTCAATTTTATATCTGAGATTGGTAGATTTTTGTTAACCAAAGATATTAAGGCATATGGGGTAAAGGTTATGTCGCAGGTCAGCCATGATCTCATTAAATGGCAGAACAGGCTCGAGGGGGATAAATGGCCTAATCATGTTCCTATGTTACAATTTTAATGGGAATGCAGAAACAGAGAGACCTGGGGGTGTACGTATATAAGTCTTGGAAGGTCGCAGGACAAGTTGAGATGGCTGTTAAAATGGCATATGGACCCTTGGCTTTATAAATAGAGGCAGAGTACAAAAGCAAGAAAGTTATGCTAAAACTTTATAAAACATTGGTTAGGCCCCAGCTGGAGTATTGTGACCAATTATGGAAAGAGGCCTTATAGACAATGTGGAGGAGATTTGCTAGAATGGTAATACAACAATGAAAGATTTCAGTTATGTAGAGACACTAGAGAAACTGGGATTGATCTCCTTAGAGCAGCGACAGTTAAGGGGAGATTTGATAGAATAGTACAACACAGAAGGAGGCCATTCAGTTCATCGTCTCTGCACCAGCTCTTTGGAAGAACAATGCAGTTAGGCCCACTTTCCCACTCTTTCCCCATAGCCCTGCAATTTTTTCTCCTTCAAGTATTTATCCAATTCCCTTTTGGAGTTGTTCAAAACTTTGAAGGGTTTTGATAGAATAAGTAAGGAGAAACTGCTTCCAGTTGCAGACAGGTCTGTAACCAGAGGACACAGATTCAAAGTTATTGACAAAAGAACCAGAGGCAACATAAAGAAAAAAAGATTATGCAGCGAGTTATGAGGATCTGGAATGCACTGTCTGAAGGGGCAGGTTTAATAATAACTTTCAGAAGGAAACTGATCATTAGCTACAAAGGAAATATTTGCTGGGAATAGAGAAAGGACAGGAGACTGGATATAATTTGATTGTTGTTCCAAAGAGCCAGCAAGGCATAGAGTCGAGCAGCCTCCTTCTGTGCTATATCATTCTATTATTCTATAATTTCACATGAATTTGCATCTTTGAATAACATCCTGCAGTAAATTGCTTCCTGAATTTGGATCTGTGATATTTTAATCGGTTGTATTGCATCAATCTGAACCGAAATGGCTTAGAAACTGCGTTCTTCTACACGTACAAAAACTCAAAAACACATGTAAAATTAGGTGCTAAATCATTTAAACCTACCTGGAGTCCATGAGACATGCAATGAAACAAAACCTTTGTGGCATTGTGGTTTAAATGAAGTATTAAATTCAAATGATACATTTTTATTGTGGACCTGCATAAGTTGGTGCCCCATATTTGCCAAGGGCAAAAGCAAACAAGAACATGGAATAAATCCAGCCCAATGAACTCTGACTGCATAGATTATAAGCAAAAAGAAAAATGGGAATGAGTTTTAATAGCATGTGTCTCTAGGCTTATATGTCAACAAACTGCTGAAACTTCACCCAATTTATGATATTATCTGAAATGCTTGATGTGCTCTGTACTTAACAGAATTATAATGGAATAAGAATATAAGATAAGAAATAATCCATTGAGCTTTCAACCAGAACCTGTACTATTATGGACTCATCAATTTTTTTAATCATCTGAGGAAAGGTAATGGGGATGAAATTGGTTTTTGTCAACAGTACAAAATGGGCAATAGCAAATCAGCAATCCATTTTAATTGTTGAAGACAATGCAGAAGAAAATCAGGCGTGGTGGAAAACGAGATGCTGATTCTTTATTGCTCCTTTATTCGCTAATGCCAAAGATCAGTTTCACCCCCAATAAGTACAAGCAAAACACCCAAGAGATGGCTGAATAAGGGGCAAAATGGCAGCTCAACATCCCTGGATATAGAGTTTTCAGGTAGGATAGAGAGGGGGATAAAAAAGGAGGGGGTGTAGTATTATTGGTTAAAGAATCAATTAAAGCTGTGAGGAGGGATGATATGCTAAATGAATCATCAAATAGGCCATATGGGTTGAGCTCAGAAATAAAAAAGGGGCAGCCACACTATTAGGAGTGTACTACAGAACCCCAAATAGAGAGAAGGAAATAGGCTTAGAGATGGGCAATAAATGCTGGCCTTGCCAGCGACGCCCACATCCCTCGAACAAAAAAAAAAATATATATAAACAAATTTCTGACTGCAAAAACAATAGGGCAATAATATTTAGGGATTTCAACTACTCTAATATCAACTGGGATACAAACAATGTGAAGGGCACAGAGGGCACAAAATTCTTGAACTGCATTCAAACACACTTTTTTTGCCAGCATGTAAAAGGTCCAACATGAGGGGGCACAATTCTAGATTTAGTCTTCGGAAATGAAGCAGGGAAAGTGGATGAAGTGGCAGTGGGTGACCATTTTGGAGATAGTAACCATAATACAGTTAGATTTAGCATTCTTATGGAAAAGTGCAAGGATAGAACAGGAGTAAAAGTTCTAAATCGGGGGAAGGCAAATTTTGCAAAGCTGACAGATCTGGCGAAAGTGGACTGGATACAGCTACTTGAAGGAAAAGCAGTGGCAAACCAGTGGGAGGCATTCAAAAGCGAGCTTCTACGGGCACAGTGTAAACATGTTCCCATAAAGAAAAATGGTGGTACTGCCAAATCTAGAGCCCCCTGGTCATCTAGAAGCACACAGGATAAGATAAAGCAGAAAAAGAAAGCTTTTGACAGTTACTAAAAGCTTAATACTTCAGAAAGCCTAGAGGAGTATAAATTATAGATTCGAGTACAGGAGCAGGGATGTCTTGCTGGCATTATGCAGGGCCTTAGTGAGGCCACACCTGGAATATTGTGTGCAGTTTTGGTCTCCTTATCTGAGGAAGGATGTTCTTGCTATAGAGGGAGTGCAGCGAAGCTTTACCAGACTGATTCCTGGGATGGCGGGACTGACATCTGAGGGGAGATTGAGTCGGTTAGGATTATATTCGCTGGAGTTCAGAAGAGTGAGGGGGGAATCTCATAGAAACCTATAAATTTCTAACAGGACTTGACAAGGTAGATGTAGGAAGGATGTTCTCGATGGTGGGGGAGTCCAGAACCAGGGGTCATAGTCTAAGGATACGGGGTAAACCATTCAGGATTGAGATGAGGAGAAATTTCTTCACCCAGAGAGTGGTGAGCCTGTGGAATTCGTTACCACAGAAAGCAGTTGAGGCCAAAACATTGTATGTTTTCAAGAAGGAGTTAGATATAGTTCTTGGGGCTAAAGGGATCAAAGGATATGGGGCGAAAGCGGGAACAGGTTACTGAGTTGGATGATCAGCCATGATCATAATGAATGGTGGAGCAGGCTCGAAGGGCCTAATGGCCTACTCCTGCTCCTATTTTCTATGTTTCTACAGAGTCATAGAGTTATACCGCACAGAAACAGGCCCTTCGGCCCATCATGTCCATGCCAGCCATCAAGCTATTCTAAACCCATTTTCCAGCACTTGGCCCGTAGTCTTGTATGCTATGGCGTTTCAAGTGCTCATCTAAATACTTCTTAAATGTTGTGAGGGTTCCTGTCTCTACCATCCCTTCAGGCAACCTTGTAGCAGTGAAATAAAAAGGGAAATTAGGAAAGCAAAGAGAGGACATGAAAAAGTATTGGCAGGTAAAATCAAGGAAAACCCAAAGATGTTTTATCAGTACATTAAGAGCAAGAGGATAAGGAAAGGGTAGGGCCTATCAGATATGTACAAGGTAACTTATGCTTGGATGCAGAAGATGTTGGCAGGGTTCTCAATAAGCACTTTGTCTCTGTCTTCACTAAGGAGAGGGATGATATAGACATTTTAGTTAAAGAGCAGGAGTGTAAAATATTAGATACGACAAGCATAATGAGAGAGGAAGTATTAGAGGGTCTGACATCCTTGAAAGTGGATAAATCACCAGGGCTGAATCGATTGTATCCCAGGCTGTTAAAGGAAGCCAGGGAGGAAATAGCAGATGTTCTGAGGATCATCTTCAAATCCACACTAGATACAGGCGAGGTACCAGAGGAATGGAGGTCTGCAAACGTTGCACATTGTTTAAAAAGGGTGCAAGGGATAGACCAAATAATTATAGGCCCGTCAGTCAAACATCGGCGGTGGGCAAATTATTAGAATTATTTCTGAGAGATAGGATAAACTGTCACTTTCAAAGGCACAGATTAGTCATGGATAGTCAGCATGGATTTGTTAAGGGAAGGTTGTGTCTTACAAACTTAATTGAATTTTTTGAGGAAGTAACAAGGATGATTGATGAGGGTAGTGTAGTGGATGTTGTCTACGTGGATTTTAGTAAGGCATTTGACAAGGTCCCACATGGCAGACTGGTCAGAAAAGTAAACGCCCATGGGATACAGGGGAATGTGGCAAGTTGGATCCAGAATTGGCTCCGTGACAGGAAACAACAGGTAATGGTCAACCGACATTTTTGCAAATGGAAGGTTGTTTCTAGTGGCCTTCCACATGGCTCAGTGTTGGGTCCCTTGCTATTTGTGGTATATATTAACAATTTTGACTTAAATGTGGGAGGCATGATTGGGAAATTTGCAAATGACACAAAAATTGGCCGTGCAGTTGATAGTGAAGAGAATAGTTGTAAACACGAGAATGATATCAATGGTTTGGTTGAGTGGGTGGACAAGTGGCAAATGGAATTCAATCCAGAGAAGTGTAAGGTAATGCATTTGGGGAGGGCAAACAAAGCAAGAGAATACACAGTAAAGGGGAGGATGTTGAGAGGGGCAGAGGAAGTGAGAGACCTTGGAGTGCATGTTCTCAAGTCCCTGAAGGTGGCAGGACAGGTAGATAAAGTGGTGAAGAAGGCTGATGGAATGCTTTCCTTTACTGACCGAGGTATAGAATACAAAAGCAGGGATGTAATGCTGGAACTGTATAAAACGCTGGTCAGGCCACATTGCATACAGTTCTGGTCACCACATTACAGGAAGGACATAATTGCTCTGGAGAGAGTATAGAGGAGATTTACAAGAATGCTGCCAGGGCTTGAAAACTGCAGCGATGAGGAAAGATTGGATAGGCTAGGGTTGTTTTCCTTAGAACAGAGGAGGCTGAGGGGTGATTTAATTGAGCCGTACAAAATTCTGAGAGGCCTAAATAGAGTAGACAGGAAGGTCCTGCTTCCCCTTGCAGGGAAGTCAATTACCAGGGGACACAAATTTAAGGTAGAAGGATTAGAGGGGACATGAGGAAAAAAATTTTCAGCCAGAGGGTGGTGTGTATCTGGACTTCACTGCCTGGATAGGTGGTGGAGGCAGAAACCCTCAACTCAATCAAAAGGTACTTGAACCTGCAGCTGAAGTGCTGTAACCTGCAAGGCCACGGATCAGGTGCAGGAAGGTGGGATTAGATTTGGCAGCTAGTTTTTTCAGCCGACACAGACAAGATGGGCTGAATGACCTCTTTCTGTGCCATAACTTAACTATGGTTCTATGATTCTAGATAATTTTAGGTCTGTGCTGAATTAGCTGATGAAAGTTGGGTCAGTAGTTCAAAAAATGGCAAGATAATAGAGATATTTAGCCCATCTATCCAGATGGAATAAAATTAGCTCCTCTACCATCAATCACATCATCTAATTATATTTTAAATAATCTTAGAAATTTGTTCCCTCTTCCCTAAAGACCATTCCAAATGTTGATCACTGTCTGTGTTCTGAACTATCCATTCAATTGTTTAGCCTCTGCACATATAACATGTGGAAATTCCTTTCAGCCCATTTTCTGCTGTGATATGAGCACCACACATGAAGCATGCACCATAACTGGTAGGCCCAAGGCTGGGTTTAAATGGGATCTTGTGTCTCATTAACATTACTTTGGCAAGCTGCCAGTGCACCTTCAGAGGCACCTTGCCCATTGATAAGAGGCTGCCCTCAGGTAAGTCCTGGTAGGGAGGAGGGAGTAGGACAACAGGAGTGAGGGGGTAGGGGGGGATACGATTGCAGGCCAGCAGTAGCCTTTTGGAATGCTGTGCAGCCCAGAGTAGAACTCCTGCTTTTCCACAATCAAAGTTACATGTTCTCTCTCTTCACGTGTTGTCCCTCTCTCCTTTAAATCTATCATCATCACCCCCCTCCTCAAAAAACCAATCCTTGGCCCTAGCTCCCTTGAAAACTACTGTCACATCTCCAACCTCCCTTCCCTTTCCAAAGTCATTGAACATGTTCTCATCTTTCCCGGACCTCCATGTTTGAATCCCTCCAATCAGGTTTCCACCCTGCCACAGTAACAAAACAGCTCTTAACAAAGTCACAAATAACATCCTATGTGACTGTGACAAAGGTAAACTTTCCCTCCTCATCGTGTCTGCAGCTTTCGGCACAGTTGACCATACCATCTTCCTCTAATGCCACTCCACTGTCATCCAGCTGGGTGGAACTGCTGTCATCTGGTTCCACACTTATCGATCTAAAATGTAGCCAGAGAATCACTTGCAATGGTTTCTCTTCCTGCTCCCGCACCATTAACTCCACTGTTGCAACATTATCAGACTGCTTATCTGACATCCAGTACTGGATGAGCAGAAATTTCCACCAATTAAATATTAGGAAGACCAAAGCCATTGTTTTTGGACCCCACTCCAAACTCCATTCCCTAGCTACTGACTCCATTCCTCTCCCTGGCAACAGCCTGAGATTAAGCCAGTCTGTTCACAACCTTGGTGTCACATTTGACCCCAAGATGAGCTTCCGATCTCATATTCGTGCCATCACTATGACTGCTTATTAACATTATAACTTTATAACATCACCTGACTTCGCCCCGTCTGAGTTCATCTGTTGCTGAAACCTTCAGTCGTGCCTTTGTTACCACTAAACTTGACTATTCCAACGCACTCCTGGCTGGTCCACATTCTATTCTCAGTAAACTTGAGGTCATCCAAAACTCTGCTGCCTATGTCTTAACTTGTACCAAGTCCCGTTACCCTATCGCCCCTGTGCTCGATGACCTACAAAGGATCCCAGTCAAGCAATGTCTTGATTTTAAAATTGCCATCCATGTTTACAAATCCCTCCATGGCTTTGCCCCCTCCCTATCTCTGTAATCTCCTCCAGCCCCACATCCCTCCAAGGGCTGTACTCGTCTATTTCTGGCCTCTTGTGCATCCCTTATTTTAATCACTGCACCATTGGTGGCTGCGCCTTCAGTTGCCTCGGCCCCAAGCTCTGGAATACCCTCCCTACACCTCTCTGCCTCGCTATCTCACTTTCCTCCTTTAACACACTCCTTAAAACCTACGTCTTTGACCAAGCTTTTGTTCATCTGACCTAATATCTCCTTTTGTGGCTCTGTGTCATACTTTGTTTTATAATGCTCCTGAAGAGCTGGAAAAATGCAGCTATGAGGAAAGATTGGATAGGCTGGGGTTGTTCTCCTTGAGGGGAAATCTGATTGAAATGTACAAAATTTTGAGGGGCCTGGATAGAGTGCAGGTGAAGGGCCTATTTACCTTAGCAGAGAGGTCTGTGACTAGGGGGCATAGATTTAAAGTGACTGGTAGAAAGATTAGAGGGGAGATGAGGAAATCATTTTTCACCCAGAGGATGATGGAGGTCTGGAACTCACTGCCTGAAAGGGTAGTTGAGGTAGAAACCCTCAATTCATTCAAAAGGAGTCTGGGTATGCACTTCAAATGCCGTAATCTGTAGGGCTACAGACCAAATGCTGGAAGGTGGGATTAGACTGGGTGGATCGTATTTCAGCCATCACAGACACGATGGGCCAAGTGACCTCATTCTTTGCTGTAAACCTTCTATGATTCTAAGAGTGCCTTCGTACGTTTTATTATGTTAAAGGCACTATATTAATATAAGTTGTTGTTGTTTTAAAAGAAAATTATGCACTATTTTGCTGGGCCAAATCCACACTCAACAAACCAGATTCAGTGCCTGTTCTGTTCAGGGCAGCCCAATTTCTTAGTAGGGTCTCCTCATTAGCATATGTATGGAGCATACTCCATTATATTATACTCCACACAAGCCTCCTTGCATCTAATTACCTCTTCCCATCCTGCTCCTATTCCCTTCTGCCTGATGTATGAATCAAAGCCTTAAAATGCATTGACCAGTCAACCATTCCATCCGATGATGAGATCCACATTCTTCCAATTCCTTGTTTGATCTGATAGCAACTATCATATGTTTTTATATATATATATTATATATATATATATATATATATATGCCTTGTCCCCTCCATAATCTTGAGCTCATCCAAAACTCTGTTGCCCATTTCCTTATTTGCACCATCCTGTTCACCAATCACCTCTAATCTTGCTGACTTACATTGATTCCTGCTCTGTCAATGCCTAGATTTTAATATTCTCATCCTTGTTTTCAAATCTGTTCATGGCCTCTCCCCTCCCTAACTCGATAACCTCCTCCAGTACTACAACACTCTGAGATGTCTGCTCTCTTGAGTATCTCTTATTTTAATCACTTCACCATTGGAAGCCATGCCTTCGGCTGCCTGGGCCCTACACTCTGAAAATGCGTCCCTACACCTCTTCAGCTCCCTTTCCTCCTTTAAGATACTCCTTAAAACCTACTTATTTGTACAAGCTTTTGGTCATCTTCCTAATATCTCCTTATGTGGCTCTGTGAGAACCTTGGGACATTTTGCTAAATTAAAGGTGCTATGTAAATACAAGTTGTTGTTGTTCTCTGTAAGGGACCCATGTTTAGTTTTACTGATCTCTTCCTTACTATATACCAATGGAAGCTTTTATAACCCGTTTTTAAGTCTCATGCTGGTTTACTCTCATTCAATTTTCTCTTTCTTGACCAAAAAATTGATATCATTTGCTGAATTCTAAAACCCTCCTAATCCTCAGGCTTGCTACTCTTTTAGATGACATTGTAAGCCTTTTCTTTTAATCTAATCTTAACTTCTCTTGTCAGCCATGGTTGGACCACTTTTCCCATAGGTTCTTTTATTCCTCAAGGGCTGTAAATCCATTACAAATTATTTCTTGAAATGTTTGCCATTGCTTATCTACCATCATATCTTTTCATCTTGTTTCCCAATTTACTTTAGCCAACTTGCCCCAATCTACATAGTTTGCTTTACTCAGATTTAAGAGACTATTTTTGAATTTAACTAAATCACTCTCAAACTCAATATAAAATGTTAATATATTATGATCACTCTTCCCCAGTGGTTCCTTTACAACAAGATTATTAATTAATCCTTTCTCATTGCACAATAGCAGATCTAAATACCTAGTTCCCTAGTTGGTTCCTCAGCATACTGATCAAGAAAACTCTCTTGAATGCATTCCATGAACTTGTTTTCTACACTATGGGCTGGATTTAATGGCCTACCCACCACCTCCAGAGATGGGCTAAGAGGGGAGGGGGCCCACAGAATTGCGACGGGAGGCAGGGGGGTGGAGGGCCCGTCGCTTTCCCATCTCAACGCAATTAAGATGGGGTGGAAAAGGCCAACAATTGCCTTCCTTCCCAGAGGCCAATTGAGGCCCTTAAGTGGCCTATTAATAGCGACTTAAGGCCCTCTTGCTGCCACTTGAATTAAGACAGCGGTGTGCGGGGTGGGGGGGGGGGGGCTTCCCCACTTGGGCAATCCCAGTGAAACGAGGAAACCTCCCTTCGTGCTTGGGGGTGGCCCTCTTCCATGGGCAATCTGTGGCCCAAGGAGGGCCCCCATTGGCAAACAGCACAACTCCCATGACAAGCCACCTGCACTCATTGCCCACCCACCTCGCCGCCCCCCAACCCCCCCAACTCCCCCATCATTTACCTCAAGTCCAGGTCTCCAGTGCTGGGCCTGCCACTAGGCCTGGTGCAGTACCAGCAGTGGCCACCACTCCCAGTGGTACTGCCGATACTACTGAACTGCTGGCCCCACCGATTGGCTGGCAGCTCCTGGAGGTGGGATCCTGATCCTTAAAGGGACTTAACTGCCTGAGCGCTGTAGAATCATGCTGAGAGGGCTCTGAAAAGCCCTGCGCCAGAAACCCCGGTATCGCGACTAAATTCAGCCCTATTACTGCAAATTTGGCTTACCCTGTCGATATGAAGATTAATATCCCCATGATTACTGTATTACCCTTATTACTTGCACCTCTAATTTCCTGATTTATACTCTGCCTGATTACAACTACTGTTAGGGGGGCCCATAAACTACTCCCACCAGTATTTTTTGCTCCTTGTTGTTCCTTAGATCCACCAAAATTGATTCTACATCTTGATTTTCCCGGCTAAAATCCTTTCTTTCCACTGTCTTTATCCTATCATTTATTACCAGGGCTATCCTCCACCCTCCTTTTCCATTTTACCGATCTATTTGAAAAGTCAAGTGAGTTGGTTGGAAGATGGACACAGATTGGACACAGATTTGGGAGGTGACAACATGTTCAAGGACTTTGGAGAGGAAAGGCACTTTGGAGCTGTGATGGGAGTTTGCAAGGACAGACGGGTCAAAAGTAGGTTTTGATATTTTCATTTCATGTTTCCTCTTTGTCTTTCCTCGTTGTCTTTTTAACTTCTTTCCTAAAATCATGCATTCCTGTTTGTTATCTCTCCTTAGTTGATTATGTACTTTATGTTTGCATTTTCTTTGGATACAATTTTATCATTACCTTTTTATTTATCCATGGCAATTTATTGTTGGTTAGTTTGCTCTTATTTTTTAGTGGAATATGTTTCTTCTGAACTCTCTTAACCTCTCCTTTAAATGTTGCTCACTGTTGTTCTACTTCCCTCCAGTTTACCTTTGTTGGTTCTATCATCATTGCCTCAAAGTTGGCTTTTTTCCAATCTATTACAGAGCAAAACTTCAATAAATAAAGGCTGGGATTTTATCTTGGCGACGGGATCGCGATAGGGTTCCTATGGGGAAGGCCCACTGGATTACGCGCCAATTAGGCTCTTGTGGACAGCCTTTCCTGGGATTAAGGATCCTGGCGATGGAAGTTCCGCCTGCTGAGAGTTGTCGGCCAATCAGAGGCCTGTAGCTCTTAAACTGAGCAGGCCCACCGCGAAGCCGGTGACTGCTGCAGGTACTGGACTCATCGGAAGCGTTGGAACTAGGCCACAGGTAAGTCAGAACAGGAGGAGGTCGAGCGGTTCAGGTCATGGGTGAGGGGGGTGTGTAAGGGGGTCAGCAGCAAGGGCAGGGGTGGCTCTCAGCAGGCCCCCTCCTTCCCAATGCCGAGTCCCTCCAACAGTCACTAAGTGCCTTTTAATGAGGGACCCCCCCACCCCCCATTTGCTTGCCGTGCCCCCAGGCAGCGACAGGCCCACCTGCTACTGGGCTGATATCAGCAGCGGTGAGATGAAGCCCTTAAATAGGCATTAATTGCCCACTGAAGGGCCTCAGTTGGCGGCAAGGTGGGAAGGCCGTCCATGGGCCTTCCTGCCCCGGACTTAATTTGGGTGGAGGCGGGAAGGTGGCGGGCGGAATCCCCACCCGCCACCATCCCGCCCGATTAAATGCTCTCCCTGCCTCCAAACCTGATGTAAGGGAGAGCATAAAAGTCCCCCAAAGATTTTGTGAACTTGTTTTATTGCACTGAACTGTTGTATTTTTTAAAATCAATTTTAACTGTTTGTATCAGTTTTGGCAAAAAGCTAACAATGGAAAGCAAATTGATTGCAATTACAGTATTGTAAAAATGTAACAATATACACATTAGACTGCAAATGTTTATAAACAAAGGTGAACTCTTTTTAAAAGTGCATAAATCCATTAAAAAAAGGCATTTAAAAACGGGCTAATCACATTTCAGTGATTATATATAAATTATAAGCATCACAAAGCTTGAGCACTAGTACTTTATGAGGTTGTTTTCACACCTAAAAATCACTTGTCACATTGAGTGCCAAAAGTGCTCGAGCTCTAGCACCTGATGAGGTGAAAAAGACTCAAACAACGTTACTAGGTGATTTTGACACCTAGATGAAAACACTTGGAAAAAGTTTAACACATTGATTGGCACAAAGCATTTAACAGAGGAGTCTGCAACCTGCAGCTTCGGAGCGGCATACGGCTCAATAAAACTCGTGTAGCTCCCGACCTTGATCGATCAAACTCATTTTGCTGGTAATTAAATGGCTTGTTTTGTTATTTTTAAATTTTATTTAACGTTGCACTTGTGAGAAAGTATCATTCAATTAACTTTTTTACAAAAAACTTTAAAATGTTATTGAAATGTGTCTCTGTCCTGTTTCTCATTATTATTGGCATTTGAATAACAGCATTGCGGCTCTTAAGGTATCGCATTTTTAACTAAATTTTAGAAAATGGCTCTTCTTGTTATTAAGGTTGCCGACCCCTGACATAACACATTGGCTTTAGCAAGGCAGCACAATGTTTAAATGAATAAATTCAGACTTTTGCAATTTTTAACTGTCTGGGAATAACACCATTTGTCCTCAAGAGATTTGCTTGTTTTGAGTTCCTTAATCCTGTCCAGAATCTCCATCTTGTTAGAGATGTTACAATTACCTCAATATCAATTGCTCAGAAGAAAGGAAAAAGAAAAATCAGCTGGGATTCCTGTTTCTGATCATTATCTGGTGATGGCCCTGCTGGAAATTACATGTATTACATTTTCCAACCATTCATAGGCAATATCCAGAAAAATTTAGCCCAGAGAGAACAGAATCAGCCTATAATGCTCTCTATGGTCAAAGTATTTATGAAAGCTCACTCCCTGAGGAGACACATAAAAAATGAGCACTTGAGTGAGGTACTGGACCCCTGCAGGTTCCAGCCTCTCCGGAAAGGCAAAAAATAAATCTATAAATATATTTTAGTGATATCGATTGAGGGATAAATAGTGGCCAGGTTACAGGGGAGAATGCCCTTTCTTTTTCAAAAAAGTACCATAGGATCTTTTACATCCAACCAACAGGACAAACGGAGCCTCAGTTTAATGTCTCATCCAAAAGATGGCACCCCTGACACTGCAGCACTCCCTCAGTACTGCACTGGAGTGTCAGCCTTGATATTGTGCTGAAGTGTCTGGAAAGGGACCAGCAGGTTTCAGCCTCTTTGGAAAGGCAAAAAAAAAGATAGATAGATAAATCTGTTTTAGTGATATCGGTTGAGGGATAAATAGTGGCCAGGACAGAGGGGAGAATTCCCTTTTTTTCCCGAAATTGTACCTGGGGATCTTTTACATCCAACCAAGAGGGCAGGTGGAGTCTCAGTTTAATGTCTCATCCGAAAGATGGCACCTCTGACCCTGCAGCACTCCCTCAGTACTGGACTGGAGTGTCAGCCTAGATATTGTGCTAATGTCTCTGGAGAGGGACTTGGACTCATGATCTTCTGACACAGAGGCAAGAATGCTACTGCTGAGCCATGGCTGGGGAGAAAAGGATAAGGGGAAAAATAGAGGGTTCTACAGTGGCATCCTGCATCCCGTTCCCCTCCCCCCACCCTGAAAAACTCAAGAAAAGTTGAAGTTCTGTCTTTATAATGGAATTCTGGGTCAATGCAATGTTGAGGGTGGTGCTCAGCTGTATAGACCGTGATGCACAACAACTGGGAAAAGTTGAGGAAGTTGGTTGTGGTTGTTGGAAGCCAATCATCAGTGCAGTGCCACAGCAGTGCCTAGGCTCAACCATCTTCAGCTGCTTCATCAATGACCTTCCCTCTAACATAAAGTTAGAAGTGGGGATGTTTGCTCATAATTGCACAGCGTTCAGTTCCATTTGCAACTCCTCAGATAATGATGCAGTATATGCCAGCATGCAGCTAAACTTGGACAACATTCAGGCTTGGGCTGATAAGTGGCAGGTCATATTCACAATACATAAGTGCAAGGAAATGATGATCTCCAACAAGAGGGAACCTACGACATTCAATGGCATTACCATCACTGAATCTCCCACTGTCAACATACTGGGGGTCATTATTGACTAGAAACTTAATTGGACTAGCCACATAATTACAGTGGTTACAGGAGCAGGTCAAAGGCTGGGTAATCTAATTCTATGATTCTATTCTGTAATCTGCAGTGAGTGACTCACCTCCTGCCTCCACAAAGTCTGTCCACCATCTACAAGGCATAAGTCTGAAGTGTGATGGAATACCCTCCACTTGCCTGGATGAGTACAGCTCCAAAAACACTCAAGAAGCTCAACACCATCCAGGACAAAGTAGCCCACTTGATTGACACCTCATCCACCACCTTCAACATTCACTTCTCCATCATTGGTGCACCATGACAGCAGTGTGTACCATCTACATAATGCCATACAGCAACTCACCAAGCCTCCTTCGACCGCACCTCCCAAACCTGTGACCTCTACTGCTTGGAATAACAAGGGCAGCAGGCACATGGGAACATTTCGCTTCAAATCACACACCATGCTGACTTGGAAACAAATCGTTGTTCCTTCTTCATTGTTGGGTCAAAATCCTGGAGCTTTCTCCCTAACATCACTGTACATACACCACACAGTCTGCTGTGGTTCAAGAATGCGGCTCACCACCACCTTCTCAACTGCAATTATGGATGGTCAATAAACTTGTCAGCCATGCCCACATCACATGAACAAATTAAAAAAAAGTAATTTAAACCTCTGTGAATTTTCTCCCTTATCACCAAAGGTAAGCAAGTAAATCTGAAAACATTCCAATAAATCAGTCTGCATTCTACAGATAATGGTTTCACTGGGATTTATAATAACTTAGGAGGGAGCGGGGTACTGTTTTGAGGTCAGGAAACCATGAAGAACGGATTTCCCAAAGGTCCTGTCGAACCTAATGGCAGTACCGGACTAACTTTTTAAAATCTGTTTCCAAGCCCCAGCCAGCCAGGTTAAGAGGCAGGCTGGCTGGCTGTCGGGAAGGCAGACTTTGGGCACCAGGCAGCAACCGGAAGCGAAGAGAAAGAAGTGGGTTCGGAAAGGCTAGGAGTGGGTGGTAAAGGCCTGCTTGGGTCCGCAATTTAAACCAGATCCGAGCCCGAGCCCGACCGAACCACATCCGACTTGAGCCTGACCCAGCCCGAGTCCTTTGATTTTTTTCCCACGCCCAACCCGACCTGACCCAACCACCAGAATAAAGTTGATTAAAGAGGTCGTGCTCTACCTTGGATGGAATCGCTCACTGCAGACTAGTGCGGAGTCCAAATGCATGTTTCCCGCCTTGACATCCTGGCTGTCATTGTGTCCGACCCAGCCTGACCCGACCCGAGCCCGAATGCCGGACCCAGAAGAGCGACCTGACCCGACCCGAACCCGACACATGTCCCGGGCCCGGTTGAGCTCGGGTCGGGTAGTCATGCTCTAGTGGGTGAGGGTGAGGGGTAAAGAGATCAAAGGCTGGAGGAAAGATTGGGGTCAGGAGTGGTGGTGGGGAAAGGGTGTGGGGAGATCAAATGCAGGCCAGAAGGGAGATTGGAGTCTCAAGGCTAGACTGGAAGACTGAGACTGGGGAAACCGGAAGCCTCATGGAGATCAAAAGAGGCAGGGTGGAGGATATCAGGGGTCTCATGGAGAAGATCAGAAGAGTCAGGAGGAGATCTGAGGCCTCACAGAAGTGATCAAAAAGGTTATGGGTGAAGATCAGGAGAGATCACAAGAGTCAGCGGGAGATTGTAAGGGTAGGTGGGGAGGGGGTGATTGTCCAATTGCAGGGGTGAAGCAGGTAAACTGAATCCAGCAGGCAAGAGGAAAGACACTTACCTCCTGGATTCAGAAGTCCTCATTTCCCTTTATCCACTGGGTTTCCCAAAGCCTGGAAAACCTGGCTGGCCAGGGATAAATTTAAAATGGCTGTACCTATGAAGCACGCAGCCTCATTATAATACTTAAATTGCCAACCCACCTCCTGGGAGCTGGTTGGTTGTCTTCCCTCCCCACTTTCCCCTCCCACCTCCGTTAATACTAGAACTGAATGGTTGGAGGCAGGATTCATTTTTTAAAACATTTTAACATCCCACATGAGCCCACCTGGTTTTGGAGATTAAAACACCCACATGGTTCCAGCAGAACTGAAAAATGATACCATTCCAGAAACAATACAGCCTATTCATTATAGTACATATCAGACATCACTGTGAATTGTGTGACAGTATAGTTTAACCATGATAAAATAGCACTTCCATTGCATTATCTTCATTGAACTCCATTATACCTGTAACTGAAAAATGGGACATGGATTATTACTAAATTTGTGGAATAAAGTTAACTAATTTTTGAAATAGCCAGTACACACATTACTAGAGAATGATCCTTTAATAAAAACAATTTTTCTTTTAAATAAATCTTTAAAACTGTAATTGATGGAGTATAAGCCACAATTTGAGTTAATTTCCTGACTTGATGTGTACACAAATGCTGCACTGCATTCTGGGCAATATGGCTTCCTTCATCAATCTTTGCTTGGAGAAGTAATCACAGGGTTATACTGGAGTAACATTAATGCCAAGATGTACAAATTACCAAACCTATCACTACCCTCCATAAAGGAAGGAAATCCACCACAATCCTTTCCTATTATCTATGGTTAAACCCATCACAACAAATCACCAGGAATAATGGCATACCACTTTTCAGTTTCTTGTAAAACCTGTCATGAATAATTTTCATTCTTAGATTATGGTACATAGTTATTGTTGCCAGAGATTATTAACTGCCAGTGCCCAGATAATGCCACCCATGTTTATGCTGTTTCCTGAACCTCCAGAATTTCATACTCACACAGCCTCCAGAATTATAGATTTGAGCATGATGATAGCCTGTGCCCGTTGTATAAATCCCAATATGCCATCCATCAGCAAAATAATGTTCTAATCTCCCTCTCTTCCTCCACATCCATTAGGCTTTTCATGGAATTCCTCTTTTCCATCAACCATAAAAAAAAAGTAAGATGCAAGCAAAACCACTTCAATGTATTTTGGATTCTCAGATCTATTAAGCACAGTGGCGCAGTGGTTACCACCGCAGCCTCACAGCTCCAGGGACCCGGGTTCGATTCTGGGTACTGCCTGTGTGGAGTTTGCAAGTTCTCCCTATGTCTGCGTGGGTTTTCCCCGGGTGCTCCGGTTTCCTCCCACAGCCAAAGACTTGCAGGTGATAGGTAAATTGGCCATTGTAAATTGCCCCTAGTGTAGGTAGGTGATAGGGAATAAGGGATTACTGTAGGGTTAATATAAATGGGTGGTGGTTGGTCGGCACAGACTCGGTGGGCCGAAGGGCCTGTTTCAGTGCTGTATCTCTAAATAAATCCATTTACAATCTTGAAAACTAATGCAGTCATACTAGCATGGGGTTCATTTGGGACACTGCCCATGCATTAACAAACTACATACTGAATACTTTTTTTTTCCAAAATATACTTTATTTATAAAATCTGTAAAAAATAATTACAAAACAGTTCCAAAAAGCACAGTCAAACAATACAAAGAGTGCAAAGGAGATCAGTTTCCTTCAATACAGGAGTGAGTTGCCTCACAACCCTTCCATTTCATTTGACATGCCACGTACATTTTACAGCAAACATATATTTTCTGGCTACAGTTCGAGGGGTTTTCCATGGAACCAGCCCCTCAGTTCACCTTGGTGGGGGGTACCTTACACAGTGGTCTTTCCCCATTGAGCCTTTGCCGCGGCTGCCCCAAGCTTTAGTGCGTCCCTCAGCACGTAGTCCTGGACCTTGGAATGTGCCAGTCCGCAACATTCAGTCGTGGACAACATACTGAATAGACTAACTAAACTGGATGTTGTACTATTTTGATAATCATTGTAGAAAACTGGCACTCAATACAGCTAAACCAAACCATACACCAATTTAGTGGTAGTGGGTGGGAACAAGATAGAAAATAAAGGAAGGCAAAAAGTAAGACAAGAAGCTAATAGCTTAAATTATGCTTTATGGAAAATAATCCACCCTATGGCATTGGATCTAATAAAATTCACAAATGCTAAACATTTAATTTCATGCCTACCTTAATCAAAACATGGCAACTACTTTACATTAGACATCATTTGGAGCAGAGCAGTCTTAATACATTGTGTCATTCTCCATAGGTGAAGGGGCAGCATAAACACAGCAGTCATTGCTAAGGCTAATGATCTGTCACATTGTGACATGCTGTGGCCAATTCCTTGATTTTACAGCCTAGAGAGAGAATTGTAATTTTGTCCAGAAATTACATGATTTAAAATCACATTCCTCTGAGTATTCTGCAAATAGTGAATAGCTCACTATTCCAGGATTATCTTGAAATGCAAACATAGCCCCCTACTGCAAACCATTTTTTAAAACCATTTTCTCCCATCTTCTCCACCTTCATCTACAACAAGAAGTACCAGGAGCTCCTGGATTTCTCTGTCACTAAGATTGAGACCATCCAACCAACTGCTTCTGCCGTTTCCCTTCCTGCCCCTAGCCCACCAGGCCTGACTTCATCTAAGGTTCCTCCCTGCCCTAGCCCTGAATTCACTTCTTTCTCTAGTTTCTCTTCTACCTCCCCTCATGCCCTCTCCGAACTCATCTTAGCCATGAAACCCATATCCTGCTCCAGTGACCCTATTCCAACTTGACTACTGGCCCCTCTGTTCTTGAAATCTACCACCCCATTTCTAACCATCTTTCCTCTCCAAAGTCCTTGAACGTGCTGTTGCCTCCCAAATCCATGCCTACCTTTCCTGGAACTCCATAGCCAGAATTCTATGCCCCCCAAAGAAGCAGGCTGGTGGTGAGGGGGATGTAGAAATGAGTGGAAGGCGGGGGATGCCGTTCTCGATGCATTCCCGCCCCTGCTGCAATTTTACCAGGGGCGGCGGCAACGAGAAATGGCCCGCCCGCCCCAGGCCAATCAAGGCCCTTAAGTGGCCAACTAACTGCACCTTGAGGGCCTCCTCCCGCCACCGCTGGTATATTACCAGCGGCCGGCGGGAGGCTGAGGTCCCCCAGGAGGCGGCCCAGTAAAACCTGGCGGCCTCCTTGTGAGCTGGGGGACCCTTCTGATCGGGCACCATGTGCCCCACAGAGGGCCCCCCCCACAGCCCAACCATACCCACTGCACTACACTCCCCCATCCCACCCCTCCCAACCACCCTCCCCGCCTCATCAGGGCCCAACCGATTGTTCCTGACGAGGCCCCAAACAGTTACCTTGTTTCCAGGCCGGCGTCCCTCTTGCTGCTGTGCTCCCAGCAGCGCTGCTGGGACTGAGAGATGCCGGCCCGCTGATTGGCCGGCAGCTCTTGGAGGCGGGACTTCCTGCCTCAGAGGGGTGAAAGTCCCGCCCAAGGCCAATTAAGGGCCTGGGGCACATAAAATCCTGGCGTGGTTCCCAGATCTGGCAGAGATGGGTTCGCCAGCAACTTTTTGACCGGCTTCCTGCCCACCATAAAATTCTGGCCCATGTTTGAATCCCTCCAATTAGGTTTCCATCCCTGCCACTGCACTGAAACTGTTATCCAAGTCACAAATGACATTCTGTATGACTGAGACAAAAGTACACTATTACTCCTTGTCCCTTTTGACTTGTTAGCAGCCTTGGACACGGTTGACCACACCATCTTCCTCCAGTACTTCTCTACTGTCGTCCAGCTGAGTGGCACTGCTGGTTCCATTCATATCTATCAAAACGTAGCCAAAGAATCACTTGTAATGGTTGCTCCTCCTGCTCCTGCACTTGGGGGGCAGGCTAGGAGGCAGGGGTGGCTAATTTAAATAATTAAAAGGTCAATTGACAGTCACTTTCTCGGGCCGCCAGGGTTTTGCTGGTGGCGGAGTAGCCCTCATCATGTGGGGAGTTCCCCAGCACATGCGGAAGCTACCAGCTGCATGGAGGTGGCTTGCCAGCAGCTTCTGGAGGGCAGGGCTTTGGTTTCTGTCAGCTCCATGGCTGAAGGGCCCCCCCCAATGGCAATGGCTGCCCCGCTACCCCAACGCACCCCTGGAGAAGTTACCCTTTCCATTGATGGGGCCTTCCTGTCTGGCCCCAGCATAGCAACAAATTTCTTACCTTCCCTGCATTCTTCTTGCAGCCTCAGCAGCAGCCATCTCTCTCAGTGGCATTGCCGAGGCTGCAGAGCTGTCCCTAATTAGATGGCAGGCCCAGCAGCGGCCTCTTAATTGGCTGCCGCCGGGAAAATTGCTGCTGCGGTTCTGATGTTCGCCGAGCAGGCTCAGCCCTGCATTTGGTCCCAACATCAGGACTTACCTCATGCCAGGAAAATCCCGGCCATTAACTCCGGCAGCTCCAAGGATCTATGCTTGGCCTCCTCCTATTTCTCATCCACATGTTGTTCCTCAGCAACTTGATTCGCAGACACAGTGTTGTCAGTTTCCTGAGCACACCTAGCTCTATTCATCATCACTACGCTTGACCCCTCCACTGTCTCGAAATTGTTGCACCGCATGTTCGATATCCAGTACTGGATGAGAAGAAATTTCCTCCAACTAAATACTTGGAAGACTGAAACCATTATCTTCAGTCCCTGCCAGAAACTCTGTTCCCTAGCCACCGACTCCATCCCCCTCCCTGGCAATTGTCCAAGGCTTAACTTCAGTGTTTGCAACCTTGGTGTCATATTTGACCCTGAGATAAGTGTCCAACCACATAACTGTGTCATCACTAAGACCACCTATTTCCACCTCCATAACATCGCCCAGTTCTGCCCCTGTCTCAGCTCATTTGTTGCTGAAACCTTCATCCATGCTTTTGTTACCTTTAAAATTGACTATTATAACACACTCTTGGCCAGCCTCCTAGGGTCTACCCTCTATAAGTTTCAGCCCATTCAAAGTTCTGCTGCCCATGTCCATACTCGCACCAAGTCCTGTTTACCCAACACCCCAGTGCTCACTGACCTACACCGGCTCCCAGTTAAGCAACGCCTCGATTTTAAAATTCTTTTCCTTGTTTTCAAATCCCCCCATGATCTTGCAGCCTCCCTATCTCTGTAACTCCTCCAGCTCCACCGCCCTCAAAGGTCTCTGCGCTCCTCCAATTCTAGTTTCTTGAACATTGCTGATTTTAATCGCTCCACACTGGCAGTCATGCCTTCAGCTGCCAAAGCCCTAAGCTCTGGACTTCCTCCCTTCCTAAACTTCTATGCCTCTCTACCACTTTCCTTCTTTAAGACGCTCCTTAAAACCTACCTCTTCAACCAAGTTTTTGGTCATCTGCCCTAATATCTCCTTATGTGGCTCCATGTGAAATTTTGTTTAATAATGCTCCTGGAAGCACCTTGAGATATTTTACAATATTAAAGGATCTATGTAAATGCAAGTTGTGTAGACATGCAAGAATTTCAGCATCAAGACTGAATTCTCAAGCAATAGTCCTGCAATCCAACTTTATTGCAGATATAACTGTTTCTGTACTTTATTTTGCAGCCTGCAATTCTATTATGATAAGTGTCATATTCTTGCAAGCACTTTAAGGCTGCAGTGTTTGGCAAATCAGCTGAGAAATCTCAGGGCTGTATCTGAGAAAGCGACTGTCAGTCAATTCTATACTGTCAGATTTGGCTGTGAATAGATCTGTATCATAGAATAATGGAATGATTACAGCACCGAAGGAGGCTATTCAGCCCATCGTGTCTGTGCTGGCTCTCTGAAGGAACAATTCACCTTGTGCCACTCCCCTGCCTTCTCCCCATAGCCCTGCACATTCTTCCTTTTCAGATAATAGTCCAATTCCCTTTTAAATGGCTATATTGAACCTGTCTCCACTACACTCTCAGGCAGTGCATTCCAGATCCTAACCTCTGGCTGTGTGAAAAAAAATTTCCTCATGTTGCCATTGCTTCTTTTGCCAATTACCTTAAATCTGTGCCCTCTTGTTCTTGAACCCTTCCACCAATGGGAACAGTTTCTCCCTATCTACTCTGTGCAGACCCTCATGATTTTGAATACCTCTATCTTAACCTTCTTAACCTATCTTAACCTCCTCTTAACCTTCTCTTCTCCAAGGAAAGCAGCCCAGCTTCTCCAATCAATCAACATAACCGAAGTTTCTCATCCCTGGAACCATTCTCATGAATCTTTTCTGTACCCTCTCCAAAGCCTTCACATCCTTCCTAAAGTGTGGTGCCCAGAACTGGGCGGCACAGTGGTGCAGTGGTTAGCACTGCAACCTCACAGCTCCAGCGACCCGGGTTCAATTCTGGGTGCTGCCTGTGTGGAGTTTGCAAGTTCTCCTTGTGTCTGCGTGGGTTTCCTCCGGGTGCTCCGGTTTCCTCCCGCATGCCAAAGACTTGCTGGTTGATAGGTTAATTGGCCATTATAAATTGCCCCTAGTATAGGTAGGTGGTAGGGAAATATAGGGACAGGTGGGGATGTGGTAGGAATATGGAATTAGTGTAGGATTAGTATAAATGGGTGGTTGATGGTCGGCACAGACTCGGTGGGCCAAAGGGCCTGTTTCAGTGCTGTATCACTAAACTAAATACTGCAGTTGAGGCCGAGCCAGTGTTTTACCCAAGTTTAACATAACTTCCTTGCTTTTGTAATCCATGCCCTATTGATAAAGCCTAGGACACTGGATGCTTTATTAACTGCTCTCTCAACTTGCCTTGCCACCTTCAATGATTTATGCACATATACACCCAAGTCTCTCTGCTCCTGCCCCACTTTAGAGTGTACCCTTTATGTTATATTGTCTCTCCATGTTCTTTCTACCAAAATGAATCGCTTCACACTTCTCTGCATTAAATTTCATCTGCCATTTATCTGCCCATTCCACCAACCTGTCTATGTCATTTTGAAGTTCTACACTGGCCTCTTCACAGTTCATAATACTTCCAAGTTTTGTATTGTCTGCAAATTTTGAAATTGTGTCATATACATCAAGGTCTAGGCCATTTATATTTATCAGGAACAGCAAGGGTCCTAACATTCTCCAGTCCGAAAAACAACCATTAACCATTACTCTCTGTTTCCGCCACTCAGCCAATTTTCTATCCCTGTTGCTAATGTTCCTATTATTCCATGGGCTATAACTTTACTGACAAGCCTGTTATGTGGCACTCTATCAAATACTTTTTGGAAATACATGTACACCACATCAACAGCATTACCTTCATCAACCTTCTCTTGTTATCTCATTAAAAAAAACTCCAGCAAGTTAGCTAAACACAATTCGCCCTTAACGAATCTGTGCTGGCTTTCCTTAATTAACCCTCATCTGTCTATGTGACTATTAATTTTGTCCTAAATTATCGTTACTAGAAGCTTTCCCATCACCGAGGTTAACCTGACTGGCTTGTAGTTGCTGGGCTTATCTTTACACCCTTTTTGAACAAGGGTGTTACATTTACAATTCTCCAGTCCTCAGACACTACCCCAAGTGTAAGGAAGATTGGAACATTGTGGCCAGTGCTTCCACAATTTTCACTCTTACTTCTCTCAGTATCCTTAGATGCATCTCATGCGGTCCTGGTGCCTTATCAACTTTAAGTACAGACAGCCTATCCAATACCTCCTCCTTATCAATTTTAAACCCTTCAGTCTCAACTACCTCCCATTTCACCATGAGCTGCACAGCATCTTCTTTCTTGGTAAAGGCTGATGCAAAGTATTCATTTAATATCTCAGCCATGCCCCCTACCTCCATGCATAAATCTCCTTTTTGGTCCCTATTCAGCCCCACTCCTCCTTTAACCACCCTTTTATTATTTATATGTTTATGGAAGACTTTTGGATTCCCTTTTATGTTAGCTGCCAGTCTCTTCTCATACTCTCTCTTTGCTTTTCTTATTTGCTTTCCCAATTCCCTTGTGAACCTTCTATATTCAGCCTGGTTCTCAGTGTATTATCCACTTGACATTTGTCATAAGCACACTTTTTCTTCATCATAATCTCGATCTCTTTCGTCATTCAGGGTGCTCTGGATTTGTTAGTCCTACCTTTCTTTTTTGTGGGAATATACCTTGACTGTACCCAAACCATCTCTTCTTTAAAGACATCCCATTGTTCAGTTATAGTTTTGCCTGCAAACCTTTGATTCCAATTTATCTGGGTCAGATCCATTCTTACCCCATTGAAATAAAAACAAGAAATGCTGGAAATACTCAGCAGGTCTAGCAGCATCTGTGGAGAGAGAAGCAGAGTTAAGGTTTCAGGTCAGTGACCCTTCTTCAGAACTGTTTTGAGTTCTGAAGAAGGGTCACTGACCTGAAACGTTAACTCCGCGTCTCTCTCCACAGATGCTGCCAGACCTGCTGAGTATTTCCAGCATTTCTTGTTTTTATTTCAGATTTCCAGCATCTGGAGTATTTTTCTTTTATTTTAGTGCTTACCTCATTGAAGTTGGTTTTATCCCAGTTAATTACTCTTACTCTGATTGTTCCGCGTCCTTCTCCATAGTCAACCTAAACCTTATGATATAATGATCAAAGTTCCCAAATGTTCTCCAACTGACACTTGATCTACTTGGCCCACCTTATTCCCAAGAACCAGGTCTAGCAATGCCTCCTTTCTTGTTGGACTAGAAATATACTGCTGTAGAAAATTCTCCTGAACACATGCTAGGAACTCTTGCCCCCTCTGCCGTTTACACTACTGCTAGCCCAGTCTGTATTCGGATAATTACAGCCCCCCATTATAACTACCCTATAATTCTTGCACCTGTCTGTAATTTCCTTGCAAATTAGTTCCTCTACGTCTTTCCCACTAGTTGGTGGTCTACAGACTATAGTAAGAAATGTAATTGCACCTTGTTTTGTTCCTTAGCTCTAGCCAAATAGATTCTTTCCTTGACCCCTCTAGGATATCCTCTCTCCCCAACACTGCAATGTTCTCCATAATCAATACTGCCACCCCTCCCCATTTCCTGTAAATGTGATTTTACCTAAACTGCTCTATGATTTTCAGTAAAATTCCCTATAACAATTCATTAACCTGAGTTACTGACACTAAAACCATAACAGAAGATTCATGCAGGCAGATATCAGAACACATTCTTCATTTAGGAACATCAATCTCCAAACAAAATTGAATCATCATATTTTCCAGCTGCCCTGATAATGCAGGATACCAAAGTCATTTTACACGTTTGTGTGAATTACAACACCTTTAATGTTTCCATCTCAAGAATATCAGCAGTCCTTAACATCTTGTCAAAATGTACAATATGCATATGATAGACAATGTTATCCTGCTGCCTCTACTGTTATTAAAGGCAATCCATTTTAAAGCATGCTGTCACCCATTTATTATCTTCAGATGCTTGTGAACGTGCACGTGGAATTAGAGCAAAGATATGAAAAATTATAGCTTCCCTAATTGGTCAATGGAAAAATGCAAAGATTGTTAATCTACTAAGGTACTAACCAAGAACAGTCCAGGTTCAAAACCCAGTCTGTTGATTCTCCATTTCCCATCCTCAGATTCCTGCAACAAGCCTTTGCCTACTGAAACAAAGCCAATTGGGATGGGCCTAGTGCTGTGACTGCAGTGTGGGAAAAGCAGGCAAAGGGAACAGATTATCAAGCAGATTTTATTCCAGCATATTTTTGAGGTGTGGGTACTTCTCCTTGAGATAATTTTCTTTTTAAACCAGCCAGGATTCCAGCTCCTAATTTCTAGCCAGTGAGGCTATGTAGATCGTACTGGCAGTGAGACTATGTAGATAACACTAGATTTGGCTATGTTGCTTCACAGTCGACCAGCCTTTCACATTCACTGCCTAGACTCGCATGAGAAATATTTGGTAATGTGAGACACTGGAATCTATAGAACTATACCAAATGCAAAGTTAGTATCTTCGAAGAAGAGGAGAAATTTGAGGGGAAAGGGAGATTAAAAGATGCAAACTCTGGAATCTCCAAATCCATTTTAGTTCCAAAGACAAATCTAATCTGTCCTAGAGAGACTGCAGAGAAACACAGCTACTTTGTACAGAGCACAACTAGGCAATAGCTTTCAGTTAGTTTTAATTTTTATTCCCTTGTTTTAAGGCCTGTTTCCACTCTATTCTATCACCATTTGTGAAGTTCAAACAACAGTTCCCTGCTTGCAGACACAATGGCAAGTTAACCTTTCTGAGCTTATTGTTTCCTGTCCCTCTTCCCTAGTTGTAGCCACACAGATATTTGTTCCACAAATATTAACAGATGATGCCAGCTCATCAACATACACTTTCCCAAAAAAAGAAAGCATTGGAATGTAATTGTTCTTATACACTAGTATATGAGAAGCTGTTCCTGCTGTCCTTGACCATAACCAATTTTACTTAAAACTACAACAATCGTCAAACAGTAGAAATTACTGTGAAATGAAGAGGTCAGCCATTGTGATTTCCTTCACTATTCATTCTTGAAAAGAAATACTGTTTCCTGGAGATGGGTTAGAAATATACTCCCACCACACCCCTCTCATAAAATAGATTCCTGGCTGAGAGCCCAAATGGCTGCCTCGAAGGAACCTGTAAAGTTTCAAGAACTACACTAACGAAAACAGAGATGTCACATTTTACCATTAGGAATGAAGTCCCCTAATCTACATAATTTGGAAATTGCATTTGTTAAATACATAAATGTGGAGATGGCTTCCTTTTTCATAAAATCAATCTTACACAATATAATGACTTATAAAACTGCACTTTTAAATAGCTTAATTTATAGGTTGTACCAAATGTAGCAAACTCAATTGCCCTTTACCCTACCCTGGATCTTGTACAGGGTAAAATTGCAGTGTGTCCCTAGGATGTCTGTTCTGTGGAACTCTTTATGTCTCTGGTCTCTTTCTATTATTTTGTATGATTATTTCTCCATCTTTTTCCCAGTTACTGCATCAGCACCGACCACCCAAACTATTCACCATGCTTTTTGAATTCCACCATGTTGTCTCACCTGCCAAAGCAGAAAGGCAGTGACTAAGTGCAGTGCCAACATGGAAGAGAGGTATACTGGCCAGGAAGGCCCCAGAAACTAAGTGTTTTTAACTTTTTAAAAGGAGGGGACAAAAAGAGAAAAAACCTCAAGTTTTGAGTTTATTTTTTCTGGTGTTCCATTTCTGCAATTTGCCCCTGCTCACAAACACTGCTACTCGTTAGTTCCAAGTTCACCTTGCTGGCTCTATTTTCTCTCCCACACCCTTCTCCAAAAAGAACCCACTCAGATTTTGAAACCAATAAGCAATAATGTCAAAATGTCATTTTTTAATTATACCCACTAAGTATTTTCTTTTTACTGTGGTTGCAGAATTTCTGGAGGACCTTCAAAGGTTTACCTTAGCGATGGGCAGGGACAGGTATATACCGCAGGGCAAGAATTATAGCTGGGGGAAAGGAAATTATGATGCGATTAGGCAAGATTTAGGATGCGTAGGATGGGGAAGTAAACTGCAGGGGATGGGCACAATCGAAATGTGGAGCTTATTCAAGGAGCAGCTACTGCGTGTCCTTGATAAGTATGTACCTGTCAGGCAGGGAGGAAGTTGTCGAGCGAGGGAGCCGTGGTTTACTAAAGAAGTTGAAGCGCTTGTCAAGAGGAAGAAGAAGGCTTATGTTAGGATGAGACGTGAAGGCTCAGTTAGGGCGCTTGAGAGTTACAAGCTAGCCAGGAAGGATCTAAAGGGAGAGCTAAGAAGAGCAAGGAGAGGACACGAGAAGTCATTGGCGGATAGGATCAAGGAAAACCCTAAGGCTTTCTATAGGTATATCAGGAATAAAAGAATGACTAGAGTTAGATTAGGGCCAATCAAGGATAGTAGTGGGAAGTTGTGTGTGGAATCAGAGGAGATAGGGGAAGCATTAAATGAATATTTTTCATCAGTATTTACAGTAGAGAAAGAAAATGTTGTCGAGGAGAATACTGAGATACAGACTACTAGGCTAGATGGGATTGTGGTTCACAAGGAGGAGGTGTTAGCAATTTTGGAAAGTGTGAAAATAGATAAGTCCCCTGGGCCAGATGGGATTTATCCTAGGATTCTCTGGGAAGCCAGGGAGGGGATTGCAGAGCCTTTGTCCTTGATCTTTATGTCGTCATTGTCGACAGGAATAGTGCCGGAAGACTGGAGGATAGCAAATGTTGTCCCCTTGTTCAAGAAGGGGAGTAGAGACAGCCCTGGTAATTATAGACCTGTGAGCCTTACTTCGGTTGTGGGTAAAATGTTGGAAAAGATTATAAGAGATAGGATTTATAATCATCTTGAAAAGAATAAGTTCATTAGCGATAGTCAGCACGGTTTTGTGAAGGGTAGGTCGTGCCTCACAAACCTTATTGAGTTTTTTGAGAAGGTGACCAAACAGGTGGATGAGGGTAAAGCCGTGGATGTGGTGTATATGGATTTCAGTAAGGCGTTTGATAAGGTTCCCCACGGTAGGCTATTGCAGAAAATACGAAGTATGGGATTGAAGGTGATTTAGTGCTTTGGATCAGAAATTGGCTAGCTGAAAGAAGACAGAGGGTGGTGGTTGATGGCAAATGTTCATCCTGGAGTTTAGTTACTAGTGGTGTACCGCAAGGATCTGTTTTGGGGCCACTGCTGTTTGTCATTTTTATAAATGACCTGGATGAGGGTGTAGAAGGGTGGGTTAGTAAATTTGCGGATGACACGAAGGTCGGTGGAGTTGTGGATAGTGCTGAAGGATGTTGTAGGTTACAGAGGGACATAGATAGGCTGCAGTGCTGGGCTGAGATGGCAAATGGAGTTTAATGCGGATAAGTGTGAGGTGATTCACTTTGGAAGGAGTAACAGGAATGCAGAGTACTGGGCTAATGGGAAGATTCTTGGTAGTGTAGATGAGCAGAGAGATCTTGGTGTCCAGGTACATAAATCTCTGAAGGTTGCTACCCAGGTTAATAGGGCTGTTAAGAAGGCATATGGTGTGTTAGCATTTATTAATAGGGGGATCGAGTTTCGGAGCCACAAGGTCATGCTGCAGCTGTACAAAACTCTGGTGCGGCCGCACCTGGAGTATTGCGTGCAGTTCTGGTCACCGCATTATAGGAAGGATGTGGAAGCTTTGGAAAGGGTGCAGAGGAGATTTACTAGGATGTTGCCTGGTATGGAGGGAAGGTCTTACGAGGAAAGGCTGAGGGACTTGAGGTTGTTTTCGTTAGAGAGAAGGAGGAGGAGAGGTGACTTAATAGAGACATATAAGATAATCAGAGGGTTAGATAGGGTGGATAGTGAGAGTCTTTTTCCTCGGATGGTGATGGCAAACACGAGGGGACATAGCTTTAAGTTGAGGGGTGATAGATATAGGACAGATGTCAGAGGTAGTTTCTTTACTCAGAGAGTAGTAGGGGCGTGGAACGCCCTGCCTGCAACAGTAGTAGACTCGCCAACTTTAAGGGCATTTAAGTGGTCATTGGATAGACATATGGATGAAAATGGAATAGTTTAGGTCAGATGGTTTCACAGGTCGGCGCAACATCGAGGGCCGAAGGGCCTGTACTGCGCTGTAATGTTCTATGTTCTAAAGAGGAAATGGCCTTAAGAGCACTTTACTTTTACATATGCAGCTATACTGCCTATGTACCACTGCAGCATGATGGTCATGGCAAATGCATCAATGTTATCTTCATAAAAGTCACATTAATATCTTTTGTAAATATATAAACAGCAGAAAGATAGCCAAATGAAGGATTAGAGAAGAAAATGGAGATCTGCTTGTGGAGGCAGAGGGTATGGCTAAATGAGTAAATGAGTACTTTGTATCGGACTTCACTAAAGAAGAGGATGCTGTTGGATTTCGCAGTAAAGGAGGAAACAGTACTGGATAGGATCAAAAATAAACAGTATGTACTTAAAAGGTTCTCAGTCCTCAATGTAGAAAAGTCACTTGGTCTGGTTGGGGTGCAACCTAGGTCACTGAGGGGAGTAAGGAGGCAAGTAAGGACAGAAATTATAGAGGTTCTGCCCACAATTTTTCAAACCACCTTGGGTATAGCGGTGGTGCCACAGAATTGGAGGATTGCAAACGTTACACCGCAGTTTAAAAAAAAGTGATAAACCCAGCAATTATAGGACAATCAACCTAACATTGGTTGTAGTGAAACTTCGAGAGACAATTATCAGGGACAAAATTAATTGGTATTTGGAAAGGTTGGGCTAATAAATGAAAGTCAGAACATATTTGTTAAATGAATACTGAGCAGAATTTTACTTAGAGTGGCGGAGCCAGGCAGACCTGGAAAATCGCACTGTCGAGAGGCATGACTGCTTCCTGATGCATTTCTGGCGCACTGCGATTTTTGAAACAGAGTTGGGAAGCAGGAAGTGGTAAGGCGCCTGAATATGGCAGGTCTGTAATTGGACATACAAATGAGCTAACTGTCAGCTCGTTGAGGGGCTGTTTGCTATTTTTGAGACGAAGCATATGAAACATGGAGGGCATCCAGCCCTTCTATGAGGAGAAGGTGGAATTGTAGCAGTGAGCCAGTCATAAATGCGGGTGTTAGTTAGAAAGCTCATGGATCACCTCATTCCTTGGCACACAGTGGTCATCACATTATCAGTGGTCCATGAGAGTTTGATTAGCGAGCCTGGGGCAGTTGGAGGAGTGGGGCAGCAGTGACACTGCAGGAATCACAGGGGCATAGTATGGGGAGGTCCAGGAGGCCGTGATAGTCCAGCTGGAGGTAAGCAAGGCCACTCCTGCAAATAGGGATTAGCTACTCTGAATCGGAGAAGAGCAGCGATGAGGATGAGTTCCAGCAGCAGATGCAGACCCTCACCATGAGAGACGCAGAGGTGAGTATCGAAGGTGATATTCTGACAATAGGGCATAACAACGAACAGTAAGTTTTCTGGAAATGTCAGACCATCAGTGCCGTAGCAGGCTGGGCTTATCCAGGTGAATGGTTTCTGACCTGTGTGCGCTCATTGAGGATCACCTCTGGTCTAGCAGGTTTCATGGGCATGCCCTGCCAGTATCTGTAAAAGTCACAGTGGCTCTGAACTTCTTCGTGTCTGGGTCATTCCAAAGATCGCCTGCCGTCCTGGATGGCATTTCTCAAGCAGCTGCCCATCATTGCATAAGGCAGTTCACCGATGTGTTGTTTAAGAGGGCCATGTATTACATGGAATTCCAAATGGATAGTGCAACACAGGCACAGAGGACAGTGGGATTTGCCTCCATCACTAAATTCCCTCAGGTGCAGGAGATCATCGATTGATGTGGCCATCATGGGACCGACTGAGCAGCCAGGGAGATTTCTCAGTAGGGAGGGATTTCACTCCCTAAATGTCCAGCTAGTCTTTTTTTAATTCATTCTTGGAATGTGGGCGTCACTGGCAAAGCCAGCTTTTGTTGCCCATCCCTAACCGCCCTTGATAAGGTGGTGATGAGTCACCTTCCTGAACTGCTGCAGTCCATCTGGTATAGGTACACCCACAGTGCTGTTAGGCAAGGAGTTCCAGGATTTTGACCCAGTGACAATGAAGGAACGGTGATATAGTTCCAAGTCAGGATGGGGAGTGACTTAAGGGGAACTTGCAGGTGGTGGTGATGGTGTTCCCATGTGTCTGCTGCCCTTGTCCTTCTTGGTGGTAGTGGTTGCAGGTTTGGAAGGTGCTGTCCAAGGAGAGTTGTTGCAGTGCATCTTGTAGATGGTACACACTGATGCTACTGTGTGCTGGTGGTGCTGGGAGTGAATGGTTAAGGTGGTGGTTGGGATGCCGATCAAGTGGGCTGCTTTGCCCTGGATGCTGTCGAGCTTCTTCAGTGTTGTTGCAGCTGCAGAGCTGAAGCAGGCAAATAGAGCTAATGCTTTGGCATCAAGGAAACCGGGGAGGAGATAAAGAAACTAAGAGGGTTGGTGAGGGTAGTGTGATTGATTTTGTGTATATTGACTTTCAAAAGGCATTTGATAAAGTAACAGAATAGACTGTTATCAAAATTAAAGCCCATGGAACAGTGGCAGTATGGATACAAAATTGGCTAAAGGGCAGAAAGCTGAGAATAGTGGTGAACAGTTGTGCTTCAGACTGGAAGGAAGTACACAGTGGTATTCCCCACTGTGCGATCAGTATTTGCACCACTGCTCTTTTTGATCTAGAGTAATGACCTGGATATAGGTGCATAAGGCATAATTTCAAAGTCTGCAGATGAAAGCTCAGAAATGTAGTAAAGAATGAGTAGGATAATAACAGACTTAAGGAGGATATAGACCAGCATTGTCTAACCTTTTTGCATGAGGGACCACATTACAATTTTTGTCTTACACAGGGGGCCAATGAAACAATTTCGGAAAGATAAAGGCATTAAAAATTTATCTTACTATTAATCAAAACAACAACAAATGTGCATTTTTGCAAAGAAGCTTTAAATGAGAAGATGAATTTATTGACTTACTTTCTGAACACTATGTTGGGCACTGATTTAGTGAGATATCTGGAATTTTTTTGCTTGCACAAGAAGTTGATATTTGCCTGCACACTTGTTGTCGTGATCTGTGGAGTATTCCGGATTGATGTCCATCTGTCAGGAGTGATCTTGATCACTCTCTCTCCCTCCCTCTCTGTTTCTGTCTTTCTCTCTCCCTGTGTCTCCCCTTTCTGTGATGTCCTCACTCTTTGTGCCCCCCTCTCCTCCCCTTCCTCTCTCTGTCCCCTCCCCCATCCCTGCTCTCTCTCTCTGTCCCCTCTCTCTCTGTCTGTCCCCTGCTCTCTCTCTCTATCCCCACCTCGCTCTGTCACCCCACCTCTCTCTGTCCCCTGCCTCTCTGATCCCCCTCTCTCTCTGTCTGTTCACTGCCTCTCTCTCTGTCCTCTCTCTCTAACCACTTCTCTTTTTCTCTCTTTGTCCTCCCTGTCTTCTCTCTTTCTCTCTCTCTGTTCCCCCCTCACCCCTCTCTCTCTCTCTCTCTCTCTCTCTCTGACAGTTGCAGGGAGCGGCAGCGCTCAGCACAGCAGCTTTGTGGTTGGTCAGTTTTTTTAAAAACATTGCGCTGTCAGTTTTACAGCTGGCAGGTGCTGACATTTTTTTATAAAAGCCCTCCGGAAAACCCCAAACCATCCAAAATTTGGAAACCATTGTTCCCAATGTCAGCACCTGTCAGCTGTGAAACTGACGCCATATTTTTAAAAAGCCGGTCTGAAAGAAGACGACAATGGAAAATTTCTCATGTCTGAAATACATCCACGGGCCAAATGGAAATCTTTGGTGGGCCAGATCCTGACCCACGGGCCTTAAGTTGGGCAACCCTGATATAGACGGACTGGTAAAATAACACATAGAAACAAAGAAAATAGGAGCAGGAGTAGGCCATTCGGCCCTTCGAGCCTGCTCTGCCATTCATTATGATCATGGCTGATCATCCAACTCAGTAACCTGTTCCCGCTTTCGCCCCATACCCTTTGATCCCTTTAGACCCAAGTGCTATATCTAACTCCTTCGTGAAAACATACAATGCTTTGGCCTCAACTGCTTTCTGTGGTAGCGAATCCCACAGGCTCACCACTCTCTGGGTGAAGAAATTTCTCCTCATTTCAGTCCTGAAAGGTTTACCCCGTATCCTTAGACTATGACCCCTGGTTCTGGACTCCCCCACCATCGGGAACATGAAATTTAACAGAGAAGTGTGAAGTGATACATTTTGGTAGGAAAATGTGGAGAACCAATATGAACTAAATAGTACCATTTAAAAACAGGTACAAGAACATAGAGACCTTGGGGGGGGGGGGGGTATGTACATCAATCTTGGAAGGTGAAAGGACAAGTTGTGAAGGCTGTTAAAAAAATTGTGATACTTGTTTTTGAACTCCATTCCTCTATTAAGAAAGCTAAGGGAGTTGTTAAATCTTTATAAAACACTGGTTAGGCTTCAGCTGGAATACTGTGTTCAATTCCAGACACCAAAATTTAGGAAGGATATCCAGGTGTTGGAGAGGGTGCAGAAGAGATTTATTGGAATGATGCCAGGGATGAGGGACATCAGTTATGTAGAGCGATTATAAAAGCTAGGACTGGTCTCCTCAGGACAGAGAAGATTAAGGGGAGATTTATTGGAGGTCTCAAAATATTGAAGGATTTAGATAGAGTAAATAAAGAAAAATTGTTTCCAATGGCAGAAGGGTCGGCAACCAGAGGACACAGATTTGAGGTGATTGGCAAAAGAATCAGAGACAGGCAGGGTGACAGAAAGAGGTGGGGACAGAGAGAGAGAGAGAGAGAGGGGGGACAGAAAGAGAGAGAGCAGGGATGGGGGGAGAGGGGACAGAGAAAGAGAAGGAGAGGGGGGCACAAAGAGTGAGGACATCACAGAAAGGGGAGACACAGGGAGAAAGACAGAAAACATTTTCTACACAGTAAGTTGTGATGTGGAATCCACTGTCTGAAAGGGTGGTGGAAGCAGATTCGATAGAAATATTCAGAAGAAAATTGGATAAATCCATGAGGAGAAAAAAAAACAGGACTACAGGAAAGAGCAGGGGAAGTGGATTAATTGGATAGCACTGCCAAAGAACCAACACGATGGGAAGAATGGCCTCCTTCTGTTCTGTATTATTTTATGATTCTATAATAATACTGCTTCCAACCCTCCTTCAAAACACTCTACTAATGATGTGCAGGGTATGCAACATAAGAAAAACAAAATTTAGTTTACGTCTCAGAAAATAATTTTCCACAATAAAAAAAAGTTGTAAAAGACATCTGCCATAGTGTTAATGGAATGAAATTTACCTCAGTCTTAGGAATAACACCGCTACCAAAATGAGAATTGGCACAGATCATTCCACTTACATTGCATATGATTTGTCTGTACAATCAAGAAAACTTGACAAACCATATCTACCCAAACCAAACACAGTCACATACATTTTTTCGAATATGTGCATGTTCTTGACAAACTGCTAGAGAAGTCTGTAAGATTCTGTAAAGCAGTCTGTGAGATCATCAAGTTTAAGAGGCATACAGAGAAACACCAGGGACAGAGTACTGAATAAGGGAGACTCAGAGAAACATCAGGAAGACAGTAGTGAGCCAGAAAGACAGTTAGGAAACATCACACAAGCTTTTTCAACTCATAGACTATCTCTCTAGAAGCAAATGATATCATGTAAATCGATAGGTCAGGATCAGTCTACCATAACGATATTATGCTGAGTTAATCACATACAGTGGTCTTTCCGGCTGTTTTTAGTTGTAATTTGTTTCAGTATAAGACTTGCTATTTTCAAATTATTTCCTCCACTTTGGTAGTTTCCATTTAAAGTGGTACTTTCCCAAATCACTACCATTACTGCACTGCAACCAATGTAATTTAGCACTAAAGTCACCCCACACTGTGCTTGGTGGTATGTAAGAATGGTATGAATTACTCTTCCTCCAAATTTTCCTCTCTTCCTTTCAGGAAGCATTTGGCCTCCATTTGGCACCTTTATATTGCAGCACACCAGAGGTTGAGAATTTGCCAGTTGATCGACCAAAGACATGAAAATGTATTACACTATTTGCATTGCAGTACAATAGTGGCTCAGTTGTAGTGTCTCACCAGAGACAGAAGGTCATAAAACAAAGTTACAATCCAGAGATTAAAATGTGTTATCTAAACTAATGCACTACTGCAATATTGAGTAGTTGCTACATTTCTTTCAGATGAGAAGCTAAATCCATCTGCACTCTTAAGTGGGTGTAAAAGATTCCATGTTATTCGAAGAACAGCAAGGCAGATCTTCCAGTTCTTTGTCCAAACTCAAGCAACACTCCAAAAAACAGATTATTGCTGCTTTGGGACCTTGCTGCGCACAAATTGGTGGCCACAGTTGCTTACATAACAACATGGCTTACACTTCAGAAGTAATTGCCTGGCAAGTGCTCTGAGATATCTTGAGGTTGTGAAAGGTGCTATATAAATCCAAGTTCTTTTTTCAAAATTCTGTACCACTGCTCCTTTCGTTACTTAGCCAATGATTTTCAAATATTGCAGGCAGGGACAAGGCAAGTATTAGTTAGACTTCAGACCTCCCACTCCAATAAATCAAACTGTCCTGTTACATAGCATTTTCTTTCCTCACTCACTACTATGCACATTTTAACCTGAACTGATTATAAATACAGTATGGTTATGTTTCTTAAATCTTAGAACTGCTTTTGGAATTCTACTTTCAACATATATTTGGAATAAATCCGTAATACAGTAGATTATAAATTGAAAAACGAAATTGAGTGCGGCACCAAAAATCAAGCATTAAACTTAAGAGTCACCAAAAATGCATGCGCCAAACCTACTACTAAAATACCAATGACTAAATATGCCAGTTAGTCTGACTTTGAGATATTTTGTTACTTTACTCTGCAGTGTTATTAAGATGAAACTTTTGCTCATTAAATATGATTAGTTATATTTTCAGATACTAAACCAGGCATGAATTTAAATTATAATTCACTTTTAATTGTATGCCAGCAGGAATATTGAGGGACATGAGAGAGACAGGTTAAACATAAATCTTCCTCCCCAATACTAGGAATGTGGAGTGAACATGTTGAAGTCTACAAATAGTCGTTTGGTAGTACAGAACTTGAGTATTCCTGAAAATAGAGATATAGGGCTGAATTTTATTAGCGTGCCTTGAACCCGGCGGCCTTCTTACACGGAAGCGCCACCGCTGAGCCCCTGCGATATTTCACGCAGTGTCTCATTTAAATGGAGAGGGCAGAGCGGTTGCCTCCAATGACATAGAGCGAGCGGCCGCTGCGTCCCCGGCAACAGCATCCGGCGCCACTTTTAAAGGGTTTCAAGCCCTTAGAACCATTGAAAAATTACGGCACAGAAGGAGGCCATTCAGCCCATTGTGTCCGTGCTGGCTGAAAAAAACTAGCTGCCCAATCTAATCCCACCTTCCAGCACTTAGTGCATAGCCTTGCAGGTTACAGCACTTCAGGTGCATGTCCAGGTACCTTTTCAAAGAATTGAGAGTTTCTGTCTTCACCACCGCTCCTGACAGTGAATTCCAAACACCCACCACCCTCTGGGTGAAAAAGTTTTTCCTCATCTTTCTACCAATCACCTTAAATCTGTGCCCCCTAGTAATTGACCTCTCCTCTAGGGGAAACAGGACCTTCCTGTCTACTCTATCTAGACCCCTCATAATTTTGTACACCTCAATTAAGTCACCCCTCAGCCTTCTCTGTTCTAAGGAAAACAACCCTAGCCTATCCAATCTTTCCTCATAGCTGCAACTTTCAAGCCCTGGTAACATTCTTGTAAATCTCCTCTTTACTCTCTCCAGAGCAATTATGTCCTTCCTGTACCATGGTGACCAGAACTGTACGTAATACTCCCGCTGTGGCCTAACCAGCATTTGATACAGTTCTAGCATTACATCCCTGCTTTTGTATTCAATACCTCTGCCAATAAAGAAAAGCATTCCATATGCCTTCTTCACCACATTATCTAACTGTCCTGCCACCTTCAGAGACCTGTGAACATGCACTCCAAGGTCTCTCACTTCTTCTACCTCTCTCAATATCCTCCTGTTTATTGTGTATTCCCTCACTTTATTTGCCCTCCCCAAATGCATTACCTCACACTTCCCTGGACTGAATTCCATTTGCCGCTATTCCGCCCACTCAACCAAACCACTGATATCTTTCTGGAGTCTACGGCTTTCCTCTTCACTATTAACTACACGGCCCTTCACTATCAACTGCATGGCCAATTTTTGTGTCATCAGCAAATTTCCCAATCATGCCTCCCACATTTAAGTCCAAATCATTAATGTATACCACAAACAGCAAGGGACCCAACACTGAGGCCTGTGGAACACCACTGGAAACCGCTTTCAATTCACAAAAACATCTGTCGACTACTATCCTTTGTTTCCTGTCACTGAGCCAATTCTGGATCCAACCTGCCACCTTCCCCTGCATCCCATGGGCTTACATTTTACTGACCAATCTGCCATGCGGGACATTGTCAAATGCCTTACTAAAATCCATGTAGACCACATCCACTGCACTACCCTCATCAATCCTCCTTGTTACTTCCTCATAAAACTCAATTAAGTTAGTAAGACATGACCTTCCCTTAACAAATCCATGCTGACTATCCCTGATTAAGCTGTGCCTTTCTAATGGCAGTTTCTCCTGTCCCTCAGAATTGATTTTAACAATTTAGTCACCACCGGGGTAAGACTGACCAGCCTATAATTATTTGGCCTATCTCTCGCATCCTTTTTAAACAATGGTACAATGTTCGCAGACTTCCGATCATTTGGTACCTCGCCGGTATCTAGTGAGGATTTGAAGATGATCCTCAGCACATCTGTTATTTCCTCCTTGGCTTCCTTAAACAACCTGGGATGCAATCCATTCGGCCCTGGCTATTTATCCACTTTCAAGGATGTCAGACCCTCTAGTACTCTTCTCTCATTATGCTTATCATATCTAATATTTCACACTCCTCTTTAACTACAATGTCTGCATCATCTCTCTCCTTTGTGAAGACAGAGACAAAAACCCATTAAGAACCATGCCCACATCTTCTCCATCCATGCATAAGTTCCCTTGTACATCTCTGATAGGCCCTACCCTTTCCTTAGTTATCCTCTTGCTCGTAATGTACTGATAAAACATCTTTGGGTTTTCCTTGATTTTACCCGCCAATAATTTTTCATGTCCTCGCTTTGCTTTTCTAATTTTCTTTTGTACTTCACCCCTGCACTTTCTATACTCCTCCAGGCTTTCTAACGTATTAAGATTTTTGTGACCATTAGAAGCTTTCTTTTTCTGCTTTAACTTACCCTGTAAGCTTATAGATAACCAGGGGGCTCTAGATTTGGCAGTACCACCCTTTAACTTTGCTGGGACATGCCTACACTCTGCCTGTGGTATCTCACCTTTGAATGCCTCCCACTGGTTTGCCACTGATTTTCCTTCAAGTAGCTGTTTCCAGTTCACTTTCGCTAGGTCACCTCTCAGTTTTGTAAAATTTGTCTTTCCCCAATTTAGAATTTTTACTCCTGTTTTATCTTTATCCTTTTCCATGATTATGCTAAATCTAACTGTATTATGGTCACTATCTCCAAAATGGTCACCCACTGTTACTTCATCCACTTGCCCAACTTCATTACCGAAGATTAAATCTAGAATTGCAGCTCCTCTTGTTAGGCTTGTTTTGTGCTGGCTACAAAAGTTCTCTTGAACGCAGTTCAAGAATCTTGTCCCTTGTGTGCCCTTCACACTTTTGGTATCCAGTTGATACTGGGGTAGTTGAAATCCCCAACTATTATTGCCCTATAGTTTTTGGACTCAGAAATTTTCCCACATATTTGTTCTTCTATCTCCCTCTCACTATTTGGGGGTCAATCGTACATTCCTAGTAGTGTGGCTGCCCCTTTTTTATTTCTGACCTCCACCCATTTGGCCTTGTTTGATGACTCATTTTGCATACTTACTTTTTTTAATTTTATTTATTTTATTTTATATCATCCCTCCTCAAAACTGTTATTGATTTCTTAACTAATAGCGCTATACCCCCTCCTTTTTTTTAATCTCCCTCTCTATCCTGCCCGAAAACACTATGTCCAGGGATGTTGAGCTGCCATTCTGCCCCTCTTTAAGCCAAGTTTCCATTATAACAATGATATCGTGTTGCCACGTGTCTATCTGTGCCCTCAGCTCATGGGCTTTATTTACTATACTCCTTGCATTTAAATAAATACCTTTTAACACTGCCAAGTTCCTGTGCTGCACACTTTTTAACCTTTGCTTCTTCTGTCTTTCAGAGTCATTGCTAATTTTCTGCCTCCTGTTCCCAGCCCTGAAACTGTCCTATCGAAAACTGCACTGTTTCCCATCCCCCTGCCAAAATAGTTTAAACCATCCCTAACAGCACTAGCAAACCTTCCTGCAAGGATATTTGGCCCAGTCCTGTTCAGGTATAGACCATCCGGCTTGTACAGGTCTCACATTCCCCAGAACCGGCCCCAGTGCACCAGAAATCTGAAGCCCTCCCTCCTGCATCCATTTCTCCAGCCACACATTCATCTGGTGGATTTTCCTATTTCTATACTCATTAGCACATGGCCTTGGGAGTATCTGGAGATTACTACCTTTGAGGTCCTGCTTGCTAATCTCGTTCCTAACTCTCTAAACTCAGCCTGCAGGACCTCATCCCTCTTTCTTTCTATATCATTGGTACCAATGTGGACCATGAGCTTTGTCTGTGCACCCTCACCCTCCAGAATACTCTGCAGCCGCTCGGTGATATCCATGACCCTTGCACCGGGGAGGCAACATACCATCCTCGAATCATGTCTGCGACCACAGAAATGCCTATCTGTTCCCCTAAAAAGAGAATCCCCTACCACTATTGCCCTCCAGTCTTTTTCCTCCCTCACTGCACAGCTGATCCACCCATGGTGCTCTGGTCATGACTCTCACTGCACTCTCCAGAGGAAACCTCTCTCCCATCAGTACTCAGAACTGAATACTATTTGGAAAGAGGGATGCCCTCCGGGGACTTTGCACGAGCTGCCTTGGCCTTCTGGTCTGTCTGGCAGCCACCCAGTCCCTCTCTGCCTGTGCTCTCTTAAGCTCCGGGGTGACTACCTCCTGAAACCTGCTATCCATGTAGTTCTCTGCCTCACGGGTGCACCACAGTGACTCCAGCCGCCGCTCGAGTTCCGAAACCCGGAGCTCAAGCTTCTGCTACCGGTGACACTTCCTGCAGATGTGTTTGTCAAGGACACATGGTGCGTCCACAACTTCCCACATGCCACAGGAGGCACATTCCGCTTGGCAGAGCTGCCCTGCCATTACTTAGCTTTACAAACTAATTATTGTTAGTGTAATAATTAGAAGTTAAAGACCAGTTCTACGAGGAACTCCATAACATCATTAGTAGCATTCCTAACACCGAACATCTGTTCCTGCTGGGGGACTTTAACGCCAGGGTTGGGGTCGACCATGACTCATAGCCCTTCTGCTTTGGGCGATTTGGCATTGGAAAGATGAATGAGAATGGACAGAAACTGCTGGAGTTGTGTACCTATCACAACCTCTGCATCACCAACTCATTCTTGCATACTAAACCCTGTCACCAGGTTTCATGGAGACACCCAAGATCACGTCATTGGCACCAGCTTGACCTCATCGTCACAAGGCGAGCCTCCATGAACAGTGTCCAAATCACATACAGCTTCCACAGTGCGGACTGCGACAACGACCACTCCCTGGTGTGCAGCAAAGTTAGACTCAAACCAAAGAAGCTACATCACTGCAAGCAGAAGGGCCACCCGCGCATCAACAAAGAACAAAGAACAAAGAAAATTACAGCACAGGAACAGGCCCTTCGGCCCTCCAAGCCTGCGCCGATCCAGATCCTCTATCTAAACATGTCGCCTATTTTCTAAGGGTCTGTATCTCTTTGCTTCCTGCCCATTCATGTATCTGTCCAGATACATCTTAAAAGACACTATCGTGCCCGCGTCTACCACCTCCGCCGGCAACGCATTCCAGGCACCCACCACCCTCTGCGTAAAGAACTTTCCACGCATATCCCCCCTAGACTTTTCCCCTCGCACTTTGAACTCGTGACCCCTAGTAATTGAATCCCCCACTCTGGGAAAAAGCTTCTTGCTATCCACCCTGTCTATACCTCTCATGATTTTGTACACCTCAATCAGGTCCCCCCTCAACCTCCGTCTTTCTAATGAAAATAATCCTAATCTGCTCAACCTCTCTTCATAGCTAGCGCCCTCCATACCAGGCAACATCCCGGTGAACCTCCTCTGCACCCTCTCCAAAGCATCTACATCCTTTTGGTAATGTGGCGACCAGAACTGCACGCAGTATTCCAAATGTGGCCAAACCAAAGTCTTATACAACTGTAACATGACCTGCCAACCCTTGTACTCAATACCCCGTCCGATGAAGGAAAGCATGCCGTATGCCTTCTTGACCACTCTATTGACCTGCGTTGCCACCTTCAGGGAACAATGGACTTGAACACCCAAGTCTCTCTGTACATCAATTTTCCCCAGGACTTTTCCATTTACTGTATAATTCACTCTTGAATTGGATCTTCCAAAATGCATTTGCCCGGATTGAACTCCATCTGCCATTTTTCTGCCCAACTCTCCAATCTATTTATATTCTGCTGTATTCTCTGACAGTCCCCTTCACTATCTGCTACTCCACCAATCTTAGTGTCATCTGCAAACTTGCTAACCACCTATACTTTCCTCCAAACAGAATAGAACACACTAACAGAATTTCTTATCCACAGCTGTTACATAAGTTTCTAAATTCACTTGAAAAAGCCCTTCAAAACACTACTGCAGGGGATGCAGAGACAAAGTGGGCCCTTATCAGAGACACCATCGATGACTCAGCAATGACACCGATGGCAAATGTGAGAAGCAGAATGCAGACTAGTTTCAAGCTCACTTTGAAGAGCTGGAACCTGTCGTAGCTGCTAAGAACACTGCACTGTTGAACTACAAGAAAGCCCACAGCGTATTAACATCCTTAGCATTTAAAGTAGCCAGAAGCGCTGCGCAAATGACTACTGGCAACACCTATGCAATCGTATTCAGCTGGCCTCCGACACCGGAAACATCAGAGGAATGTATGATGGCATTGAGAGTGTTTTGGGGTCTAAAGTTTTTTTTTATTCATTCATGGGATGTGGGCGACGCTGGCCAGGCCAGCATTTATTGCCCATCCCTAATTTCCCTTGAGAAGGTGGTAGTGAGCTGCCTTCTTGAACCGCTGCAGTCCATTTGGGGTAGGTATACCCACAGTGCTGTTAGGAAGGGAGCTCCAGGATTTTGACCCAGCGACAGTGAAGGAACGACGATATAGTTCCAAGTCAGGAGGGGAACTTGCAGGTGGTGGTGTTCCATTGTATTTGCTGCCTTTGTCCTTCTAGTTGGTAGAGGTCCTGGGTTTGGAAGGTGCTGTCTAAGGAGCCTTGGTGCATTGCTGCAGTGCTTCTTGTAGATGGTACACACTGCTGCCACTGTGCGTCGGTGGTGGAGGGAGTGAATGTTTGTAGATGGGGTGCCAATCAAGCGGGCTGCTTTGTCCTGGATGGTGTCGAGTTTCTTGAGTGTTGTTGGAGCTGCACCCATCCAGGCAAGTGGAGAGTATTCCATCACACTCCTGACTTGTGCCTTGTAGATGGTGGACAGGCTTTGGGGAGTCAGGAGGTGAGTTACTCGCCGCAGGATTCCTCGCCTCTGACCTGCTCTTGTAGCCACAGTATTTATATGGCCACTCCAGTTCAGTTTCTGGTCAATGGTAGCCCCTAGGATGCTGATAGTGGGGGATTCTGCGATGGTAATGCTGTTGAATGTCAAGGGGAGATGGTTAGATTCTCTCTTGTTGGAGATGGTCATTGCCTGGCACTTGTGTGGCGTGAATGTTACTTGTCACTTATCAGCCCAAGCCTGAATATTGTCCAGGTCTTTCTGCATTTCCACACGGACTGCTTCAGTATTTGAGGAGTCACGAATGGTGCTGAACATTGTGCAATCATCAGCGAACATCCCCACTTCTGACCTTATGATTGAAGGAAGGTCATTGATGCAGCAGCTGAAGATGGTTAGGCCCAGGACACTACTCTGAGGTACTCCTGCAGTGATGTCCTGGAGCTCAGATAATTGACCTCCAACAACCACAACCATCTTCCTTTGCGCAAGGTATGACTCCAGCCAGTGGAGGGTTTTCCCCCTGATTCCCATTGACCTCAGATTTGCTAGGGCTCCTTGATGCCATACTCGGTCAAATGCTGCCTTGATGTCAAGGGCAGTCACTCTCACCTCACCTCTTGAGTTCAGCTCTTTTGTCCATGTTTGAACCAAGGCTGTAATGAGGTCAGGAGCTGAGTGGCCCTGGCGGAACCCAAACTGAGCGTCACTGAGCAGGTTCTTGCTAAGCAAGTGCCGCTTGATGGCACTGTTGATGACACCTTACATCACTTTACTGATGATTGAGAGTAGGCTGATGGGGCGGTAATTGGCCAGGTTGGACTTATCCTGCTTTCTGTGTACAGGACATACCTGGGCATTTTTCCACATTGCAGGGTAGATGCCAGTGTTATAGCTGTACTGGAACAGCGTGGCTAGGGGCGCGGCAGGTTCTGGAGCACAGGTCTTCAGTACTATTGCCGGAATATTGTCAGGGCTCATAGCTTTTGCAGTATCCAGTGCCGACAGCCGTTTCTTGATATCACGCGGAGTGAATCGAGTTGGCTGAAGTCTGGCAACTATGATACAGGGGACTTCAGGAGGAGGCCGAGATAGATCAACTCGGCACTTCTGGCTGAAGATTGTTGCAAATGCTTCAGCCTTATCTTTCGCACTGATGTGCTGGGCTCCCCCATCATTGAGGATGGGGATATTTGTGGAGCCACCTCCTCCAGTTAGTTGTTTAATTGTCCACCACCATTCACAGCTGGTTGTGGCAGGACTGCAGAGCTTAGATCTGATCTGTTGGTTATGGGATCGCTTAGCTCTGTCAATCGCATGCTGCTTACGCAGTTTGGCACGCAGATAGTGCTGTGTTGTCGCTTCAGCAGGTTGACAACTCATTTTGAGGTATGCCTGGTGCTGCTCCTGGCATGCCCTCCTGCACTCTTCATTGAACCAGGGTTGGTCTCCTGGCTTAATGGTAATGGTAGAGTGGGGGATATGCCAGGCCATGAGGTTACAGATTGTGGTTGAGTACAATTCTGCTGCTGCTGATGGCCCTCAGCACCTCATGGATGCCCAGTTTTGCATTGTTAGATCTGTTCGAAATCTAACCCATTTAGCACGGTGATAGTGCCACACAACACGATGGACGGTATCCTCAATGTGAAGGCGGGACCTCGTCTCCACAAGGACTGTGCGGTGGTCACTCCTACCAATACAGTCATGGACATAAGCACCTGCAGCAGGCAGATTGGTGAGGACGAGGTCAAGTATGTTTTTCGCTCGTGTTGGTTCCCCCACCACCTGCCGCAGACCCAGTCTAGCAGCTATGTCCTTTAGGACTCGGCCAGCTCGGTCAGTAGTGGTGCTACCGAGCCACTCTTGGTGATGGACATTGAAGTCCCCCACCCAGAGTACATTTTGTGCCCTCGCCACCCTCAGTGCTTCCTCCAAGTGGTGTTCAACATGGTGGAATACTGAGTCATCAGCTGAGGGAGGGCGGTAGGTGGTAATCAGTCGGAGGTTAACTTGCCCGTGTTTGACCTGTTGCCATGAGACTTCATGGGGTCCGGAGTCAATGTTGAGGACTCCCAGGGCAACTCCCTCCCTACTGTATACCACTGTCCCGCCACCTCTGGTGGGTCTATCCTGCTGGTGGGACAGGACATACCCGGGGATAGTGATGGCAGTGTCTGGGACATTGTCTGTAAGGTATGATTTCGTGAGTATGACTCTGTCAGGCTGTTGTTTGACTAGTTTGTGGGACAGCTCTCTCAACTTTGGCACAAGCCCCCAGATGTTAGTAAGGAGGACTTTGCAGGGTCGACAGGGCTGGGTTTGCCGTTGTCGTTTCTGGTGCCCAGGTCGATGCCGGGTGGTCCGTCCGGTTTCATTCCTTTTTATTGACTTCGCAGTGGATAGTTACAACTGAGTGGCTTGCTAGGCCATTTCACAGGGCATGTAAGAGTTAACCACATTGCTGTGGGTCTGGAGTCACATGTAGGCCAGACTAGGTAAGGACAACATATTTCCTTCCCTAAAGGACATTAGTGAACCAGATGGGTTTTTACAACAATTGACAATGGTTTCATGGCCATCATTAGACTAGCTTTTAATTCCAGATTTATTAATTAAATTCAAATTCCACCTTCTGCTGTGCTGGGATTCGAACCCATGTCCCCAGAAAAATACTCTGGGTCCATTGGTTACTAGTCCAGTGATAATACCACTACGCCACCACCTACCCGTCAGGGGAAACGATACTGACCAACGCAAGCAAAGGACTGCTGGGTGCAGCACTACCTAGAACGGTTCTCCAGGGAAAATGTTGTCACTGATACCGCCCTCAATGCAGCCCAGTCTCTGCCAGTCATGGCTGAGCTGGACGAACAGCCAACAAAATCGGAACTCAATTATGCCATTGATTCCCTAGCCAGTGGAAAAACCCCTGGAAAGGACGGCATTACCCCTGAAATAATCAAGAGTGCCAAGCCTGCTACACTCTCAGCACTTTATGAACTGCTTTGCCTGTGCTGGGATAAGGGAGCAGTACCACAGGATATGCGCGATGCCAATATCATCACCCTCTATAGAACAAGGGTGACCGTGGTGACTGCAACAACTGCCATGGAATCTCCCTGCTCAGTATAGTGGGGAAAGTCTTTGCTCGAGTCATTTTAAACAGGCTCCAGAAGCTGGCTGAGCGCCTCTACCTTGAGGCACAGTGCGGCCTTCGAGCAGAGAGATCCACCATCAACATGCTGTTCTCCCTTCGCCAGCTACAGGAGAAATGCCGCGAACAACAGATGCCCCTCTACATTGCTTTCATAGATCTCACCAAAGCCTTTGACCTCGTCAGCAGATGTGATCTCTTCAGACTACTAGCAAAGATCGGATGTCCACCAAAGCTACTAAGTATCATCAACTCATTCCATGACAATATGAAAGGCACAATTTAGCATAGCGGTGCCTCATCAGACCCCTTTCCTATCCTGAGTGGCGTGAAACAGGGCTGTGTTCTCGCACCTACACTGTTTGGGATCTTCTTCTCCCTGCTGCTCTCACATGCGTTCAAGTCTTCAGAAGAAGGAATTTTCCTCCAAATTAGATCAGATGGCAGGTTGTTCAACCTTGCCCGTCTTGGAGCGAAGACCAAAGTACAGAAATTCCTCATCAGGGAACTCCTTTTTGCTGACGATGCTGCGTTAACATCCCACACAGAGGAGTGTCTGCTGAAACTCATTGACAGGATTGCGGCTGCCTGCAACGAATTTGGCCTAACCATCAGCCTCAAAAAAACGAACACCATGGGACAGGACGTCAGAAATGCTCCATCCATCAATATCTGCGACCACGCTCTGCAAGTGGTTCAAGGGTTCACCTACCTAGGCTCAACTATCACCAGTAACCTATCTCTCGATGCAGAAATCAACAAGTGCATGGGAAAGGCATCCACTGCTATGTCCAGACTGGCCAAGAGGGTGTGGGAAAATGGCACACTGATACGGAACACAAAAGTTCGAGTGTTTCAAGCCTGTGTCCTCAGTACCCTGCTCTATGGCAGCGAGGCCTGGACAACATTTGTCAGCCAAGAGCGACGTCTCAGCTCATTCCATCTTCGCTCCCTCCGGAGAATCCTTGGCATCAGGTGGCAGGACCATATCTCCAATGCAGAAGTCCTCGAGGCGCCAAACATCCCCAGTATATACACCATACTGAGCTAGCGGTGCTTGAGATGGCTTGGCCCTGTGAGCTACATGTAAGGAGGCAGGATCCCCATGGACGCATTGTACAGTGAGCTAGTCATTGGCATCAGACCCACCAGCCGTCCATGTCTCCGCTTTAAAGACGTCTGCAAACACAATATGACGTCCTGTGACATTGACCACAACTCGTGAGAGTCAGTTGCCAGTGATTGCCAGAGCTGGTGGACAGCCATAAAGGCGGGGCTAAAGAGTGGCGAGTTGAAGAACTTAGCAGTGGGCAGGAAAAAGGCAGAAGTGCTCGGAGAAAACCAACTGCGCAACAGCCCCGACAATCAATTTTATCTGCAACGCCTGTGGAAGAGTCTGTCACTCTAGAATTGGCCTTTATAGCCACTCTAGGTGCTGCTCCACAAACCTCTGACCACCTCGGTGCTTACCCATTGTCTCTCGAGACAAGGAGGCCAAAGAGAGAAGAGAAAGAGAGAGAATAAGTAGAATAACTTACCAGTTACTTGCCTTAGAAGCAATTTAAATGTTTAAAGGGACAAGTTCATTTAAAAATTGAACTAAAAATCTGTTCACACCTGCCACCCTCTCTCCCACCCACCCTCCCAATGAATAAACAGTTAATTTTTTGCCCTATCCCGCCCAAAAAAGTGAGTTCTCACTCACGACCTCCCCCACCCCGAACTTTATTCCCTTTGGCCCCAAGCCCCTTCCCACAATCCCCGCAACCAATCGCAGTGGTTTTCACGGCTCCCCACCCTTCCTGCCCTGATAATTTCAGTCCACCCCTCCCCACCAGTGTCTCGCCTCGGAACTCCGTATGGATTTCTGAAGGCGCGCAAGTTGCGGCCAGTGCCCATAATACTGCCGTGGAACGATATTATATATATTAAATTCATTAACATTTATTTGCATGAATTTTGGTAGGGAAATGAAGGCAAGTGACAGGGGGGTTGTGGGGGAGGGTGCCACACCGAGACCTCGCCACTGCCAGCAATATGTGGCAGGGCCTTCTCGCCTTCGGGGGTCATGGCAGGCTGCTCCCACAAGTATTTTACAGGCCCCCCTGCCACGACCCCCAACGCTGAGGGGCTGGTAAAATTCAGCCCATAGTGTCTTTATTTTCAGCAATACTCAAATTTTGAAGTCTTCTGCACTGCAAAGTTAGCATCAACAGTTAAGGAGGACTGGGAATAAGATAATCGCAGGACTGAGATCCAAAAGTCACAATAACCTGAATAGATCCGCAACACCGCAACTGGATGACGATAAGATTAGAACACCTGTCTCTCTTTTTTTATTGATTCATGAGATCTGGGTGTCGTTAGCAAGGCCAGCATTTATTGCCATCCCTAATTACCTTTGAGAAGGTGGTGGTGAGCTGTTTTCTTGACAACTGAGTGAATTACTCGGCCATTTCCAAGACAGTTAAGAGTCAACCACATTGCTGTGGGTCTGGAGTCACATACTTCTGGACTGGGCAAGGACGCTGATTTCCTTTCCTAAAGGACATTAGTGAACCAGATGGGTTTTTATGACAATCTGGTAGTTTCATGGTCACTATTACTTATACAAGCTTTTTAATTCTAGATTTATTTAATCAATGAAATTTAAATTATCCAGCTGCCATGCTGGTATTTGAACTCTTGTCTCCGGATTGTTAGTCCAGTTCAGTAACATAGCCACTATGCTACCGTCTCAACTTATTCTCACCCACTCAATGGTACCAAGTCGATTTCACTTCATCAACCTAAAAATTCCCACTTATGTGGAAGTCCAAATTGTGTTAGGCTTCCTACCTTTATAGCCAGTCTGATCTGCAACTTTGGATACCAGCTTGTGAGGAGGGATGTACCAATATTGGCATTGGACAGTTGACATTCCATGAAGATGCTACTGAAAAGATTCAAGATGTCCTAATTAGATGGGCTGTCAAATGAAAATAAAGGGTATAATGATTAGTGCATTATTAGCCTTCTGTTTGTATAGTAAATCAGTGCATTTAATAAATACTGTATTTTGGTACGCTCACAAAACATGCTAAAGGCTTAGAGGAGCATAGGATCACTTGTACTACCAAGCCCCGCACAGTCAAAGAAGGTTTTAGGTTCAGTCTCTGATTAGACCATCTTGTCTGAGATGGCAGTTGAAGACCTCCAATCAGCAACTGTACCCATTTGCTATAGAAGAGAAAAAGTCAGCATGGGTATCTAATCCTGTTCACTATCCAGTGACTATAGTTGAAAAGTGCACATAGGCTTTTGAGGACAGAACCAGATTTGCCTTACATTTAAACACTCTACTGACACTCATTGTTGACATAAAAACAGGAGCCACCTTCACACATGAAGGTCACTTGAGCAAAGAAGGTGCCTGTGTAGCTGTATCACAACATTCAGTTTCTGGACAGCAGGGGACAATATGAGGTAACAAGAAAAAGCTACCTTGCAGCAGAATGTTAATGTACCAACATTTTCATGAAGTTTAGTTTTTTGAATCCTGAACTCTCAAAAGTTGGTAATGGGATTTTGACTTGACTGCCAGTTACAGAATCCTTGATCTTCTTTGCCCTTCCTTCCTCTCCTCTCAACTTTGTCTTGGTTCATTTAATAGCCTAGCCAAGAACAGAGCAGCAATATGTATTTATAGTGGATGCAAAGGGTGGGGGAGAGAGGTGGTGCAGGGTACAGTGCCTGCACCTAAATGTTAAGACCCAAGGCACACAACATGCCGGTAAAGTGTAAACAAAGATTAGCCTACTGCTAGCATCGCAGGTATATTAAGAGGAGGAAATGGAGATTGGAGAGAGGTTGTGGAAGAAATTGAGGCGGATCAGCTCCATATTGAGGCAAGTAAATTTTAAAAGCTTACAGTTTTGGTAGCAGGGGTCCCAAGGATTGGTTCTAGTCAGTGGCTGCCTCAAGGCAAAATAATCTTGCAGTAGGGGGCCTCAAACAAGTGTAAGGCCTCTTGATAGTATAAGCAAAGTGAGTAGCACATGCTTCAGGTGTGGATACCATGCAACAACTTTTTTCCTTTCCCAATATGGGTGGGTGGTGCATTACTGGACAGAAATTTGAGCGCATTTCCTGCCCTCAATACTGGGGGATTAGTAGGCATTTTAGCAACTGGAAAGCACAACCAAATTTATAGCATCTTTAACGTAGGAAATGTCCTAATGCCTTCACAGAAACATAATAAGAAGCAGCGATAGTGCGAGCGAGGTGTCAGATGGAAGGTGAGTTTCAGTTTAAAATAACTTACCTTTTGTTTCGGCGGACAAGGGGACTGCTGGGTAAGTAAACCTATATATTCGGGCAGTTGCTAAACCCGAAACACTACACGTGTAGTGTCTCCCAGCCATCCTCCTCCTCTAACCAAAAAAAAAGGCCTCTTGTGTGGAGGGTTTGGTAAAGTAAGGTTTTCCTTTTTTTAAAATCTCTGTTGTCAATTTAGTGCAGAGGGGATGGAAGCTAGGGCAGTTGCATGCTCCTCTTGCAGGATGTGGGAGGTGAGGGTCACCACTGGTGTCCCTGCTGACTTCACCTGTGAGAAGTGCACCCAACTACAGCTCCTCGCAGACCGCGTTAGGGAACTGGAGCTGGAGCTGGATGAACTTCGGATCATTCAGGACGCTGAGGGGTTGATAGCGAGCAGTTATAGGGAAGTAGTGACACCTAAGTTACAGGATAAAGGTAGCTGGGTGACCGTCAGGAGAGGGAAAGGGAATAGGCGCACAGTGCAGGGATCCCCTGTGGCCGTTCCCCTCAATAATACGTATACCATTTTGGATACGGTTGGCGGGGACGACCTACCAGAGGAAAGCCACAGTGGCCAGGTCTCCTTCACTGAGCCTGGCTCAGTGGCTCAGAAGGGAAGGGGGGAGAATAGGAGAACGATAGTGATAGGAGATTCAATGGTTAGAGGAACAGACAGGAGATTCTGTGGTCGCGAACGAGACTCCCGGATGGTATGTTGCCTCCCGGGTGCCAGGGTCAGGGATGTCGCGGATCGAGTCCACAGGATTCTTAAGGGGGAGGGGGAGCAGCCAGAGGTCGTGGTACATATCGGTACCAATGACATAGCGAGGAAAAGGGATGAGGACCTGAAAAGCGAATATAGGGAGTTAGGTTGGAAGCTGAAAGGCAGGCCGAGCAGAGTAGTAATCTCAGGATTGTTACCGGTGCCACGTGCTAGTGAGGCTAGAAACAGGGAGCAAGTGCAGCTGAACACGTGGCTACAGAACTGGTGTAGGAGGGAGGGATTCAGATATGTGGATCATTGGGATACCTTCTGGGGAAGGTGGGACCTTTACAAGAAGGACTGGTTGCATCTGAACTGGAGGGGCACCAATATCCTGGGCGGGAGGTTTGCTAGAGCTCTTCGGAAGGGTTTAAACTAGTTTGGCAGGGGGATGGGAACCGGAGCCACGGATCAGTGGATGGGGTAGCAGTTGAACAGGCAGATACAGAGTGCAGAGAGTATGTGAGGAAGGTTAGACAGTTGACAGGGCAAAGTTGCAGCCAGTATGATGGGTTGAAGTGTGTCTATTTTAACTCAAGAAGTGTCAGGAATAAGGGTGATGAACTTAGAGCATGGATCAGTACTTGGAGCTACGATGTTGTGGCCATTACGGAGACGTGGATATCACAGGGGCAGGAATGGATGTTGGATGTTCCGGGGTTTAGATGTTTCAAAAGGAATAGGGAGGGAGGTAAAAGAGGTGAGGGAGTGGCATTGTTAATCAGGGATAGTATCACAGCTGCAGAAAGGGAGGTCGTCGAGGAGGGTTTGTCTACTGAGTCATTATGGGTGGAAGTCAGAAACAGGAAAGGAGCAGTCACTTTGTTGGGAGTTTTCTATAGACCCCCCAATAACAACAGAGACATGGAGGAACAGATTGGGAGGCAGATTTTGGAAAGGTGCAGAAGTAACAGGGTTGTTGTCATGGGTGACTTCAACTTCCCTAATATTGATTGGAACCTCCTTAGTGCAAATAGTTTGGATGGAGCAGTTTTTGTCAGGTATGTCCAGGAATGTTTCCTGACTCAATATGTAGATAGGCCGACTAGAGGGGAGACTATGTTGGACTTGGTGCTTGGCAACGAACCAGGCCAGGTGGCAGATCTCTCGGTGGGAGAGCATTTCGGTGATAGTGATCACAACTCCCTGACCTTTACTATAGTCATGGAGAGGGACAGGAGCAGACAGGATGGGAAAATATTTAATTGGGGGAGGGGGAATTACAATGCTATTAGGCAGGAACTGGGGAGCATAAATTGGGAACAGATGTTCTCAGGGAAATGCACGACAGAAATGTGGAGGTTGTTTAGGGAGCACTTGCTGCGACTGCTGGATAGGTTTGTCCCGATGAGGCAGGGAAGGGATGGTAGGGTGAAGGAACCTTGGATGACAAGAGATGTGGAACAGCTAGTCAAGAGGAAGAGGAAGCTTACTTAAGGTTGAGGAAGCAAGGATCAGACAGGGCTCTAGAGGGTTACAAGGTAGCCAGGAAGGAACTGAAGAATGGACTTAGGAGAGCTAGAAGGGGACATGAAAAAGTCTTGGCGGGTAGGATTAAGGAAAATCCCAAGGCGTTCTACACTTATGTGAGGAACAAGAGGATGGCCAGAGTGAGGGTAGGGCCGATCAGGGATAGTGGAGGGAACTTGTGCCTGGAGTCGGAGGAGGTAGGGGAGGTCCTAAATGAATACTTTGCTTCAGTATTTAGTGAGAGGGACCTGGTCATTTGTGAGGACAGCGTGGAACAGGCTGATATGCTCGAACAGGTTGAGGCTAAGAGGGAGGATGTGCTGGAAATTTTGAATGATATGAGGACAGATAAGTCCCCGGGGCCAGACAGGATATACCCAAGGATATTACGGGAAGCGAGGGAAGAGATTGCTGCGCCTTTGGCGATGATCTTTGCGTCTTCACTGTCCACTGGAGTAGTACCGGATGATTGGAGGGTGGCAAATGTTGTTCCCTTGTTCAAGAAAGGGAATAGGGATAACCCTGGGAATTATAGACCAGTCAGTCTTACGTCGGTAGTGGACAAATTATTGGAGAGGATTCTGAGAGACAGGATTTATGATTATTTGGAAAAGCATGGTTTGATTAGAGACAGTCAGCATGGCTTTGTGAGGGGCAGGTCATGCCTCACAAGCCTTATTGAATTCTTTGAAGATATGACAAAACACATTGATGAAGGAAGAGCAGTGGATGTGGTGTATATGGATTTTAGCAAGGCGTTTGATAAGGTTCCCCATGGTTGGCTCATTCAGAAAGTAAGGAGGCATGGGATTCAGGGAAAGTTGGCTGTCTGGATACAAAATTGGCTAGCCCATAGAAGTCAGAGGGTGGTAGTAGATGGAAAGTATTCAGCATGGAGCTCGGTGACCAGTGGTGTTCCACAAGGATCTGTTCTGGGACCTCTGCTCTTTGTGATTTTTATAAATGACTTGGATGAGGAAGTGGAAGGCTGGGTTAGCAAGTTTGCCGATGACACAAAGGTTGCTGGAGTTGTGGATAGTGTGGAAGGCTGTTGTAGGTTGCAACGGGACATTGACAGGATGCAGAGCTGGGCTGAGAAGTGGCAGATGGAGTTCAACCTGGAAAAGTGTGAAGTGATTCATTTTGGAAGGTCGAATTTGAATGCGGAATACAGGCTTAAAGACAGGATTCTTGGTAGTGTGGAGGAACAGAGGGATCTTGGGGTCCATGTCCATAGATCGCTCAAAGTTGCCACCCAAGTTGATAGGGTTGTTAAGAAGGTGTATGGTGTGTTGGCTTTCATTAACAGGGGGATTGAGTTTAAGAGCCGCGAGGTTATGCTGCAGCTCTATAAGGCCCTGATTCGACCACACTTGGAATATTGTGTTCAGTTCTGGTTGCCTCATTATAGGAAGGATGTGGAAGCTTTAGAGAGGGTGCAGAGGAGATTTACCAGGATGCTGCCTGGACTGGAGGGCATGTCCTACTAAGAAAGATTGAGGGAGCTAGGGCTTTTCTCATTGGAGCGAAGAAGGATGAGAGGTGACTTGATAGAGGGGTACAAGATGATGACAGGCATAGATAGAGTGGATAGTCAGAGACTTTTTCCCAGGGTGGAAAGGGCTATCACCAGGGGGCATAATTTTAAGGTGATTGGAGGAAGGTTTCGGGGAGATGTCAGAGATAGGTTCTTTACACAGAGAGTGATGGGTGCGTCGAATGTACTGCCAGCGGTGGTAGTAGAAGCAGATACGTTAGGGGCATTTAAGCGACTCTTGGATAGGTACATGGATGATAGTAGAATGATGGGTAGGTAGTTAGTTTGATCTTAGAGTAGGTTAAAGGTTCGGCACAACATCGTGGGCCGAAGGGCCTGTACTGTGCTGTACTGTTCTATGTTCTATGTTTAAAAACTGAAAAATTTGCTAAAGAAGCAGATATTTGGTGAAAGGCAAGTTTCAAGGACAGTGCTAAAAGGAGAGAGGTGGAGAGACAAAACTGTTTAGAGAGAAAATTCCAGGACTTGGGGCCTAAGTGGCCTGCTGCCAATGTTGGGGGTGAAGGGAGTGCACAACAGTGCAGAGCTCCTGGAGGGTTGTATATCTGGAGCAGATTGTTCTTTGTTCAAAGGTGGGGGTGGGGTGTGCAGACCATGGAGAGATTTGAGCAGGAAGATGGAAACTTTAAAATTGAGGCGTTGATTGACTGAGAGCCGATGTATGTCAGCAAGCACAGCGGTGATTGGGTGAGCAGGACCTCATGTGGGTTAGAATACAGGCAGGAAAGTTTATGGAGTGTGGAAGATGGGAGATCAGACAGGGAAACACTGGAATAATTCAGTTAAGAGGTAACAAAAACGTGGATGAGAGTTTCAGCAGCAGATAAGCTGAGATAGTGGTGAAAATGAGCAATGTTACAGAGTCAGATGCATGCCGTCTTTGTGATGGAAACAATATAGAGTTGGAAGCTGAGCTCAGGGTCAAACAAGATGCAGAGGTTGCGATTAGTCTGGTTCAGCCCAAGACTGACCCACTTATGTTCGATAAACTTACGTTTATATAGCACCTTTCAGGGCCTTGGGACGTCCCAAAGCAGTTCACAGCCAATTAAGTACTTTTGAAATATAGTGACTTGTAACGTAGGAAACAGAGCAGTCAATTATGCACACAGCAAGCTCTCACAGCCCTCACAAACAGCAATGTGATAATTACCATATAATCTGTTTTTAGGTGTAGGTTGAGGCCAGGGAGGGGGATGGAATTAGCTTCATAGAGTTATAACGGATCCAGGGAGGCCATTCAGCCCATCAAATCTATGCCAGCTCTCTGTAGAGCAATACAGTCAGTGCCATTCCCCCATTCTATCCCCGTCACCTTGCAAGTAGATTTCCCTCAAGTGCTTATCCAATTTCCTTTTGAAATCATTCATCATCTCCACTTCCACCACCCACGGAGGCAGTGAGTTCCAGGTCATTACCACTCATTGCGTAAAAAAAGTTCTTCCTCACATCTCCTCTGCATCTCTTGCCAAAAGCCATAAATCTGTAACCCCTAATCCTTATACAATAAGTTCATAGAAGCAGCATTTTTTGTGCACCTTATCTAAACCTGTCATAATCTTGTACAACTCTATCAAATTTCCCCTCAATTTCCTTTGCTCCAAGGCTTGGGCTGATATGTGGCAAGTAACATTCGTGCCATACAAGTGCCAGTCAATGACCATCTCAAACAAAAGAGAATCAAAACATCTCCACTTGACGTTCAATGGCATTACCATCACTGAATCCCCCATGATCAACATCCTGGGAGTCACCATTGACCAGAAACTGAACTGGACCAGCCACATAAATGCTGTGGCTATAAAAGCAGGTTAGAGGCTGGGAATTCTGCAGCAAGTAACTCACCTTCTATCTCTGTATTGTCTGTCCACCATCTACAAGGCACAAGTCAGGAGTGTGATGGAATACTCTCCACTTGCCTGGATGAATGCAACTCCAACAACACTCAAGAAGCTCGACACCATCCAGGACAAAGCAGCCCGCTTGATTGGCACTCCATGCACAACATTAAACATTCACTCACTCCACCACAGGCGCACAGTTGCAGCATCACCAAGGCTCCTTCGAAAGCACCATCCAAACACATGACCTCTACCACCTAGAGGGACTAGGGCAGCAGATGCATGCGAACACCACCTGCTGCAAGTTCCCCTCTGAGCCACACACCATCCTGACTTGGAACTATATCACCTTTCCTTCTCTGTCGCTGAGTCAAGATCCTGGAACTCCTTTCCTAACAGCATTGTTGGTGTGCCTACACCCCAAGGACTGCAGCGGTTCAAGAAGGCAGATCACCACCACCTTCTCAAGAGCAATTAGGGATGGGCAATAAATGCTGGCCTAGCCAGTGATGCCCACATCCCCCGACCGAATAAACAAAAGAACAACCCCAGCTTCTCTAACCTAACCTTGTCGCTAAAATCCCTCATCTCTGGAACCATTCTGTTAAATCTCCTCTGCACCCTCTCAAGGATCTTCATATCCTTCCTAAAGTGTGGTTGCTATAACTAAATGCAATATTGTAGCTGGCCTACTCCTGCTCCTATTTCTTATATTCTTATGGCCTAACCAGAGCTTTACAAAGGTTCAGCATAAGATTAAGCAGAACTTCCCTGCTTTGGTGATGAGGGAGTTTGTAGCCAGGGCCAAAGACACTAGCTTCAGTCTTCCTAATGTTTAATTAGAGGAAATTGCAGCTCACCCAGAACTGGATGACAGACAAGCAGTCTGACAACGAGAGTTAGTGAGGGTCCAGAGGTACAGCTGTGTGTCATCAGCATATAAGTGGAGCCTGATGTCATGTCTTTGGATGATGTTGCCAAGGGGCAACATGTGAATGCAAAATAGGAGGGGATTAAGAGTAAATCCTTCAGGGACTCCAAAGTTAACATGCAAGGGTGAGAAGAGATGCCATTGTAGGAAAGTTTCTGGTTAGGTCCAGATAGGCAAGAGTGGAACCTGGCAAGAGCAGTTTCACTCAGCTGGACAATGGAGGAGGTGCACTGGAAGGGAATGGTGTGGCCAACGGTGTCAAAAGCTACAGAGAAGTCGAGAAGGATGAGGAGGGATAGTGCACCATCCTCACAGTCATAGTGAATGGCATTTGTGACTTTGATTAGGCAGTTTCAGTGCTTTGGCAGGGACAGGAAAGGTGGGCATGGATTTAGATGATGAAAATATATTCAAGGATCTTGGAGAGAAAAGGAAGGTTGGAGATGGAGTGGAAGTTTGCAAAGACAGTGCAGTCAAGAGCTGTTTTTTTGAAGTTTTTTTTATGACAACAGATTTGAAAGGGAGGAGTACAGTACCTGAAGAGAGGCAAACATCTACAATGTTTGATAGCATGGGGGCTGGGCAGGGAAGTTACATGGTCAGCAGTTTAGTGGAATAAGGTCAAGAGAACAGTAAGCGGGTTTCATTGACAAGATGCTCTCAGAGAGGGCATGAGGAAGGTAGAGGAGAAAGTGGAGAAGGATGAGAGTTCAGGTTCAGAGTAGGGTTGAACCTTGAGGGAACTTTGGCTTGGTGGATATGGAGAAGGGAAAGCTACGGCATAAGCAGCTGAACAGATTATCTCCACCTTAGTAACAAAGAAGAAACTTCACTCCAGCTCACTAGACATGGCAATGAATAACAACTATTCTTAGGATCATCCAGTTGGCAGCCAAGACTCAACTGCCAATGGCTTAGTGTGATAATTATACACTACTTCAAGATCCTACATAATAAAACGACTGTGCATTTACGTAGTGTTTTATTAGTTTCCCAAAAAACTTCACAAAGTGTTTTACACACAGTGAAATGCAGCCGCTGTTACTACAGAGATGAACAAACTGATACTCACTGGACAGGAAAAATACTGACCACAAATATTTAAATGTACCCCTTCTCGTTGTGATTCCTGTCCAACACTTTCCATTTCACACTACATATGGTTATCCCATCTCCTCTCTCATCATACTGTCCCCTTCTGAGAACAATGCATACATTTATATATATAATTTAAAATCATCAATTCATCAGCTCCTAGCGTTATTACACACAGAACGATTAAGATTCTTGACTTTGGGTGGTTTTACCCAGATTCAGTTTTCTTTGCTTGCACGTAATAAAAACACTAACTTAGTTTTGCTGAGAAAATTGACTACGACAGTGTGAAAAAAGGTAACATGCTGAGTACGTATATCAGAAAGACTTACAGTACAATAGGTGCCTTCAGACGACAACATGCTTCTTACTGTAAGGATCACTGGCCAGAGAGACAAGAGAGGCGCACACGCAGTGACAGTGAAAGTAGGAGTGAGAGAGACACACTGCACAAGCATGCCACAGAGCAACCAGCAATTCTTCTCACCTGTCCTCCCAGCAGCAAGGGCACTGTGCCAATGACAAGAGGATAAGGGAAAGGGTTGGTTCTAGTATTTAAGAAAAGAAACCACAGGGCGGCGGCAATGGAAAGGGTAAAAAGCAGATCTATTTTATATGAACATAGAAGTGTTTATTTACCAAGGAAAAATAGTTTCAAGATTTCAAATGGCAATATTTGAATTGCTACATGAGATTATCCACTGTTCATGGGAGAGAAAATGGTGGATATAATTATTCTCAAATGGCTGGATTTTTAAAATTAAAGTTAGAAGTGAAAACTACACCCGCACACACTACAGGGAGCACTGTGGGAAGGGTTGAAAATGATCCAAGGGAAGATTGTAGAACTGGCTTAAACCCATGGCAATTAAGGAAGGGCGTGTATGAAGTTTATAATGTGCCGGAATACCCTCCCTCTCCTTCTATCCCCTATGCCTGGTGAATACATCCTGTGCACAGTGACCTTAGGAGAGTACCTGAAAAACAAGCATTAAATACTGAACCAAATGCAACCTCTGTTTCACTGTTCAGAATTTCTTTGTTAAATGGTGCTGCTGCTGCTGCTGCTTTTTAAAGACAGTACCAGCGGTGCTCAGCAGTTGAAAATGCTGCCAAGAAAACGCCCTTTGCTGCCAGGCCAGTTTGAACTGGATTACCCCACCTCTCATTCTTCTGCCAGCCCCTATAGCCCTTTGCAGCCCTTTGCATGAGAAGACAGAATTAGGAATGTGATCAAACCACATGCTAACAGATATTAACTCACCACCACTCCCACCCCCTACTCCCCATTAATAGTCTCTCTTATTAAGCTGGAATGTTTTTTCAGCCTCTCCTACACATATTCACACAGCTAAAGCTGTGCACTGTATTTGTAACCCGCCCAGGTTAGGAGGTGGGCAGTTCAGAGTTGGCATCATCAGACAGAACATTAACACTTGAAGTGCTGATTTTTCTTTGCATTTTAGCAGGCTTCTCTCCTGCCCCTCTGGTCAGGCAGAATTAATGATGTTTGTACACATACATAAATCTACAAAACATTCTGTAATAAAACAATCTGGTAATAGATGTTCAGAGTAAATTAAAGTCGGCTTTGTGGTTCTGAATGTTCTAAAAGAGAATTTATTTTTTTCCTCAGTTAGTAGCACTCCTGCCTGAGTCAGATAGTCATGAGTTTAAACCCTTCCACAAACTTGTCATGAACTTCCCCTAATGTCTTGGTCAAAACTCTTCTTTCATCTACACTGCAAGAACAATTACCTGATCATTCATTCATATGCCATTTGCGGGACCTTGTTTTGTGTAAATTGGGTGCGGAGTTTGTCAATAACAGCACCAGCACTTCAAACGTAATTCACTTGCTGCCATGTACTTTGGGACATCTTGCAAATGTGATAAGATGCTATATATATATAGGCTCTTTTCTCTCTTTTAAAGATTTGTAAAATGCTCCAAGCTAATGCTCTCAACCACCTTGCCGCACCCCCACTTACACCTTTCCAGATTTCTCCGCTCTGGTCCTGAAAGTATGGAAATCTGGATGGGTTACAGTTCCACTGATGCCAATAGACTTCTTTGAAAGCCCAGACAGTCATCATTCATGTGTAAGCAAAGATAGTTAATATCAGTTTAATTTATCAAGGGTGACATGTAAATGTGATTTTCCAGCAGGAAACAATAGAAAGTGGTCAACAGCAAAACCTAGGATGGTATTTTTCCATGCTCCCCACTCCCCCCCACCCACCCCCCACCCAACATGTTGCTAACACCAACTGCAAGGCTCAGCACAGATTTGCAACTGGATCAAGAATCTTTCTGGTATGTGCAGTCCAGTCTGTGCCACACTTGGCATTGCAAGAGCTTAGTGTAATGCTATTGTTAAAATACTCAGCTCATGCTCCACACTAAGAAGAATTAATCCAGGTTTGAGTAAATGTGGCAAGAGGTTATCAATGCTAGGCATTTTAACGTCAATCAGCACAAATAGATACGGAATGTTTTATGTATGATGTCAAAAGATATGAAAAATTTCTAGATAGATAGTAAATGCTGTGTCATGCCAGAGGTGAGAAACACCAAATGATTTGAAAAGAACAACAGGAGTTTGAGAAGTCGACATGCTATCTCTCATTCTGTTTCCCAGCAAACAGCCGAACATATGAAAAGTCAGGTGAAGGCTGGCAGATGCATCAAGCCAAACTCAAACAGTCATGATGCAGATAAGAATCATGACTTTGATTATACTCTCTAATTTATAGCCAGCAAGAGGCCTGCAAGAGGCAAAGAACCAGATTTTTAAAAACCCTAGGCTAAATCAGAGAAGATTATATAAAGAAAAAAATTCAGATAAATTTCTCTCCAAGCCCCAAAGGCAATTGAGATGATTTTCAAGAGATCATAGTGACAATAGATGATAGTAACTGAGATCCAATGATTAATTAATACCAAACTTTAAACTTGGGTCATGATACAGTATTGAAAAACTGAAAGAGCATAACAGAAGACACATGATGAAGCGAGCAACATCAGGCTGTTAATCCTTGTACATGAATGACAAATAGTTACATAGAAAATAGGAGCAGGAGTAGGCCATTTGGCCCCTCGAGCCTGCTCCGCCATTCATTATGATCATGGCTGATCATCCAACTCAGTAGCCTCTTCCAGCTTTCGCGCCATACCCTTTGATCCCTTTGGACCCAAGAACTATATTTAGAATTAGAATTAGAACATTACGGCCCTCGATGTTGCGCCGACCTGTGAAACCATCTGACCTACACTATTCCATTTTCATCCATATGTCTATCCAATGACCACTTAAATGCCCTTAAAGTTGGCGAGTCTACTACTGCTGCAGGCAGGACGTTCCACACCCCTACTACTCTCTGAGTAAAGAAACTACCTCTGACATCTGTCCTATATCTATCACCCCTCAACTTAAAGCTATGTCCCCTCGTGTTTGCCATCACCATCCGAGGAAAAAGACTCTCACTATCCACCCTATCTAACCCTCTGATTATCTTATATGTCTCTATTAAGTCACCTCTCCTCCTCCTTCTCTCCAACGAAAACAACCTCAAGTCCCTCAGCCTTTCCTCGTAAGACCTTCCCTCCAGACCAGGCAACATCCTAGTAAATCTTCTCTGCACCCTTTCCAAAGCTTCCACATCCTTCCTATAATGCGGTGACCAGAACTGCATGCAATACTCCAGGTGCGGTCTCACCAGAGTTTTGTACAGCTGCAGCATGACCTCGTGGCTCCGAAACTCGATCCCCCTACTAATAAAAGCTAACACACCATATGCCTTCTTAACAGCCCTATTAACCTGGGTAGCAACCTTCAGGGATTTATGTACCTGGACACCAAGATCTCTCTGTTCATCTACACTACCAAGAATCTTCCCATTAGCCCAGTACTCTGCATTCCTGTTACTCCTTCCAAAGTGAATCACCTCACACTTTTCCGCATTAAACTCCATTTGCCATCTCTCAGCCCAGCTCTGCAGCGTATCTATGTCCCTCTGTAACCTACAACGTCCTTCGGCACTATCCACAACTCCATCGACCTTAGTGTCATCCGCAAATTTACTAACCCACCCTTCTACACCCTCTTCCAGGTCATTTATAAAAATGACAAACAGCAGTGGCCCCAAAACAGATCCTTGCGGTGCACCACTAGTAACTAAACTCCAGGATGAACATTTGCCATCAACCACCACCCTCTGTCTTCTTTCAGCTAGCCAATTTCTGATCCAAAGCTCTAAATCACCTTCAACCCCATACTTCCGTATTTTCTGCAATAGCCTACCGTGGGGAACCTTATCAAACGCCTTACTGAAATCCATATACACCACATCCACTGCTTTACCCTTATCCACCTGTTTGGTCACCTTCTCGAAAAACTCAATAAGGTTTGTGAGGCACGACCTACCCTTCACAAAACCGTGCTGATTATCGCTAATGAACTTATTCTTTTCTAGATGATTATAAATCCTGTCTCTTATAACCTTTTCCAACATTTTACCCACAACCGAAGTAAGGCTCACAGGTCTATAATTACCAGGGCTGTCTCTACTCCCCTTCTTGAACAAGGGGACAACATTTGCTATCCTCCAGTCTTCCGGCACTATTCCTGTCGACAATGACGACATAAAGATCAAGGACAAAGGCTCTGCAATCTCCTCCCTGGCTTCCCAGAGAATCCTAGGATAAATCCCATCTGGCCCAGGGGACTTATCTATTTTCACACTTTCCAAAATTGCTAACACCTCCTCCTTGTGAACCTCAATCCCATCTAGCCTAGTAGCCTGAATCCCAGTATTCTCCTCGACAACATTTTCTTTCTCTACTGTAAATACTGACGCAAAATATTCATTTAACGCTTCCCCTATCTCCTCTGATTCCACACACAACTTCCCACTACTATCCTTGATTGGCCCTAATCTAACTCTAGTCATTCTTTTATTCCTGATGTACCTATAGAAAGCCTTAGGGTTTTCCCTGATCCTATCCGCCAATGACTTCTCGTGTCCTCTCCTTGCTCTTCTTAGCCGTCCCTTTAGATCCTTCCTGGCTAGCTTGTAACTCTCAAGCGCCCTAACTGAGCCTTCACGTCTCATCCTAACATAAGCCTTCTTCTTCCTCTTGACAAGCGCTTCAACTTCTTTAGTAAACCACGGCTCCCTCGCTCGACAACTTCCTCCCTGCCTGACAGGTACATACTTATCAAGGACACACAGTAGCTGCTCCTTGAATAAGCTCCACATTTCGATTGTTCCCATCCCCTGCAGTTTCCTTCCCCAACCTACGCATCCTAAATCTTGCCTAATCGCATCATAATTTCCTTTCCCCCAGCTATAATTCTTGCCCTGCGGTATATACCTGTCCCTGCCCATCGCTAAGGTAAACCTAACCGAATTGTGATCACTATCACCAAAGTGCTCACCTACATCTAAATCTAACACCTGGCCGGGTTCATTACCCAGTACCAAATCCAATGTGGCATCGCCCCTGGTTGGCCTGTCTACATACTGTGTCAGAAAACCCTCCTGCACACACTGGACAAAAACTGACCCATCTAAAGTACTCGAACTATAGTATTTCCAGTCAATATTTGGAAAGTTAAAGTCCCCCATAACAACTACCCTGTTACTCTCGCCCCTGTCGAGAATCATCTTCGCTATCCTTTCCTCTACATCTCTGGAACTATTCGGAGGTCTATAAAAGACTCCCAACAGGGTGACCTCACCTTTCCTGTTTCTAACCTCGGCCCATACTACCTCAGTAGACGAGTCCTCAAACGTCCTTTCTGTCGCTGTAATACTCTCCTTGATTAACAATGCCACACCTCCCCCCCTTTTACCATCTTCTCTGTTCTTACTGAAACATCTAAATCCCGGAACCTGCAACATCCATTCCTGCCCCTGCTCTACCCATGTCTCCGAAATGGCCACTACATCGAGATCCCAGGTACCAACCCATGCTGCAAGCTCACCCACCTTATTCCGGATGCTCCTGGCGTTGAAGTAGACACACTTTAAACCAGGTTCTTGCTTGCCAGTGCCCTCTTGCGTCCTTGTAACCTTATCCCTGACCACACTACTCTCAACATCCTGTACACTGGCACTACAATTTAGGTTCCCATTCCCCTGCTGAATTAGTTTAAACCCCCCCCGAAGAGCACTAGCAAACCTCCCCCCCAGGATGTATATCTAACTCCTTTTTGAAAACATTCAATATTTTGGCCTCAACTGCTTTCTGTGGTAGCGAATTTCACAGGCTCACCACTCTGTGGGTGAAGAAATTTCTCCTCATCTCAGTCCTGAATGGTTTACCCGTATCCTTAGACTATGACCCCTGGTTTTGGACTCCCCCACCATCGGGAACATCCTTCCTGCATCTACCCTGTCAAGTCCTGTTAGAATTTTATAGGTTTCTATGAGATTCCCCCCTCACTCTTCTGAACTCCAGCGAATATAATCCTAACCGACTCAATCTCTCCTCATATGTCAGTCCCGCCATCCCAGGAATCAGTCTGGTAAACCTTTGCTGCACTCCCTCTATAGCAAGAACATCCTTCCTCAGATAAGGAGACCAAAACTGCACACAATATTCCAGGTGTGGCCTCATCAAGGACCTGTATAATTGCAGCAAGACATCCCTGCTTCTGTACTCGAATCCTCTCGCTATGAAGGCCAACATACCATTTGCCTTTTTTACCGCCTGTTGCACCTGCATGCTTACCTTCAGCAACTGGTGTACAAGAACACCCAGGTCTCGCTGCATATTCCCCTCTCTCAGTTTATAACCGTTCAGATAATAATCTGCCTTCCTGTTTTTGCTACCAAAGTGGATAACCTCACATTTATCCACATTATACTGCATCTGCCATGCATTAGCCCACTCACTCAACTTGTCCAAATCCCCTTCCCAATATTTTTCACTGTGTCCCTGTTTGATTCTGGCCCTTGATTTCTCTGCCTATCATTTTTCTTATTCCCCTTACTGTCTTTTGTTCTTGTCTTTGATTCCCCCTCCTCTGTCTCCTTGCAAAGGTTCCCATCCCCCTGCCATTTTAGTTTAAACCCTCCCCAACCACTCTAGCAAATACTCCCCCTAGGACATCAGTCCTGGTCCTGCCCAGGTGTAACCCATCCAGTTTGTACCGGTCCCACCTCCCCCAGAACCGGTCCCAATGCCCCAGGAATCTAAATCCCTCCCCCTCACACCATATCTTCAGCCACGTATTCATCCGATATATCCTGCTATTTCTACTCTGACTAACACGAGGCACTGGTAATAATCCTGAGATCACTACCTTTGAGGTCCTACTTTTCAACTTACTTCCTAGCTCCCCATATTCTGCTTTTAGGACCTCATCCTTTTTTTTTACCTATGTCGTTTGTACCAATGTGTACCACGACCACTGGCTGTTTACCCTCCCTCTTCAGAATGTCCTGTAATCCCTCTGAGACATCCTTGACCCTAGCACCAGGGAGGCAACATACCATCGTGGAGTCTCTTTTGCGGCCACAGAAACACCTATCTATTCCCCTTACAATTGAATCCCCTATAACTATTGCATTCCCACATTTTTTTACTCCTCCCCTGTGCAGCAGAGCCAACCGTGGTGCAACGAATTGGGCTGTTGCTGCTTTCCCCTTAGAGGTCATTCCCCCCAATAGTATCCAAAGCAGTATATCTGTTTTGCAGGGGAATAGCCACAGGAGATTCCTGCACTGCCTGACTAGACCTCTTGCTCTGCCTGGTGGTCACCATTCCCCTCCTGCCTGTGGGGTGTGACCACCTCTCTCTACGTGCTATCCACGATACTCTCCACCTCGTGGATGCTCCACAGTGTCCCCAGCTGCCGCTCCAGCTCTGAAACCCGGGCTTCCAGGAGCTGCAGCTGGACACACTTCCTGCACACATGCTGGTCCCGGGCACTGGAATTGTTCCCGGCTTCCGACATGGAGCACGAGCAGCACACCACGGCTTTGAGCTCTCCTGCCATGACTTAACCCTTTAAATTAAATTAAACCTTCTGGGCGATATTTATATCCAGTTAGCATGTAGGTACAGCAAGTAATTAAGAAGGCAAATGGAATGTTTGCCATTATTGCAAGGGGCATGGAATATAAAAGTAGAGAAGCCTTGCTACAGCTGTACAGGGCATTAGTGAGATCACACCTAGAAAACCGCATCTAGTTTTGGTCTTCTTATTTAAGAAGGGATATACTTGCATTGGAAGCAGTTCACAGCAGGTTTACTAGGCTGATTCTTTCGTCTTATGATGAAAGGTCGAGCAGGTTGGACTCATTGGAGTTTAGAAGAATGAAAGGTAATCTTATTGAAACATGTAAGATTCTGAGGTGGCTTGACAGGGTTGATGCTGACAGGATGTTTCCCCTCATGAGTGAGTCTAGAACTAGGGGGCACAGGTTCAATTAAGACGGAGATGAGGTGGAATTTCCTCTCTCAGAGGGTCACTAATCTTTGGAATTCTCTTTCTCAGAGAGCAGCGGAGGCTGGGTCATGAATATATTCAAGGCTGAGTTAGACAGATTTTTGATCTACAAGGGAATCAAAGTCATGTGGGGCACACAGGAAAGTGGAGTTAAGGCCACAGTCAGATTAGCCATGACCTAATTGAATGGCGGAGCAGGCTCGAGGGGCCAAATGGCCTACTCCTGCTTCTATTTCTTATGATCTTATGAATAAGGTCATGAATGCTGGTTGTCAATGGTGAACCATCAATATTCAGAGGAATCACAAAGAATTGGAATCATTCATTTATGCGAGTTGTGAGACCTAGCAGCTGAAGAAGCAAGATAAAAAAATTTACATAATTTCCATACTATATGGTTGAGAATAATGAAGACACCTCCTGTGCTATTCATAATTTTTCTGCTCATAAACATCTTTTTAAAATTTCTCTCATTATGCCTCCTGTTAGCTCAAGCTAATAGTGTGTGTGTGTGTGTGTGTGTGTGCACGCACACTTCTGTATGCCCTACCCTTCCCTTCGTTCTGTTCTTTTTAAAAGCTGTTAATCAGAACTGGACGATATTACAGATTCGGGGCTAAAAATTGGACAGCGCTGTTAAATCGGCCGAGGAGGTCACAATTCATGACCTGCCCATGCTGGTTCTGGTAGAGGTGGGCAGTATGCTAGTGCTATTATCTCATTTCCATGATTGTAACAAAAGGCCAAGCAGCTCCAGCATTGCTGCCTCTGCGCTCAGCAGGGAGCTGAACGGTGTTGTAGTGATGGCATGCGGTGCAGCCAGCCTTCTGTTCTTAAAGGCAATCTGTTCCTTCTAAAGGGAAGCTTCACCGAATGACAGGAGGCTGTCGCTGAATACTATTGCTGCAATTCTAAACAAGGAAAATGGAACACAGGTCAGAGGGGGGGTTTCTGGGTCAGGGATGTGGCCCTGGAAGTCTTTGTGGTGGACATGGACAGCAGGAGTGATGCCATGGTGCTGTGGTTGGAGAAGTGGGGGGGCACGGGGAGGGGCAGGAGACCCTCAAAGACAATCCTCAGAAAGGACTGGGTGGCCAGGGAGGTCAATTCCTGGCATCAGAACCCGAGGTTCTAGCAGCAGTGCCACAAGAAGTCCAATGACCTCACATGGGTGGTCAAGATCAGTGAATGCATCTTCACATGACATCTCCTATCCACCACTCCACCAGCCTCTCACATTGCTCAATGCACCACACCCCCATCACTCACGCATTAGCAGGCCCTGCCACTCAGGACTCATGCCTAAGATCCAGATACTCCACCTCACCCTCACATATCGACCAATGATGCAAGCCTCACACCCAGCTCTCCACATACCTCCAGCTATTCAGCTATCATCCAAACACAGTACAACACAATCTTCCCCTTCTCTTGCAGGACAAGATGGCTCTCTGTATCATGGGGCAGCTGCAACAGAGCCCGTGACAACTGGCATCAGTGAGAACATTGAGGACGATGGTAAGTTCCTGCCTTATGCCCCTTCTCAGCTCCCAGCTCAACCTCATCCTACGTAGTACAATGAGCAAGTTGCAGATGGTGTGACCGTGGACATCTTGCTTCCCTCCTCACTCCCTTTCCCTCACCTCAACTTCCCCCTTCGGATTTCCTGTTTTCAGACACCTAAGAACTGGTGCCTATTCAGCCACAGCAGCTCCAGGAGGAGGTGAGAGAGCAACACCATACCACTGATGATGAGGCCCCATCACTTGACTTGGCACTCACAGCCACAAGCTCAGATACTGGAGGTTCAATATAGAGCTGAGGTTAGTTGGTGGTGGGTCACAGGGCACAAATGGGCTGCAGTTAGGCCAGGGGTAAAAGATGATTTTTTTGCCAGCTCACCGGAAAGTAAGGTTGCAGACCAGTCCCACTACGAGGTACTAAGATGAGGACCTTGATGGGGCAGCATACAGGAGAATGCTAATGAGCATGACACTGATATGCTGGCTGCATTGGCTGGCTTGCCAGGCAACCTCCTGTCAAGGAGAATGGAGGGGTCTGGCTCCAACTTGCACACAGCATTACGCAGAATTTGCCCTCTCCACCGCCTCTGCACCATCTCCCTGTCATGCTGCAGACCTAGAGGTACTGCAACTGCTGTCCCCATACCTGTTGCACACTTTATGTGGACAGGTCACCAAATCCTCTGCCCTCCCTGTGAGGATGCAGCAACAGTTCCTGCCAAATTCAGGAACTTACCATAACACCTCCAAAAACACACTACAGTAATTCCAGACGCATTGCAATAGCAGAAGTTCTGAAAAATCAAGTTGTAACTTGGGTGCCTGGCTCTTTAAATAACGCTAGTGCTGAGCCTCTCTTGCAGTTGAATGCCCGATCCTTGTTGAATAACATGCGAATTTGTACATTGGACTTGTATGGTACAAATGGGCTATGGGTGCCACATCAGCCAGCAGGGCTGTGAGAGTCATGCCAGATGTGGCTGTCAGCACAGCACGCACACCCTTGAAGGAGATCGTCTTCTGTAACGCCTACTTCAGCGGCGCTACAGAGATGAATTTCGCAGCTTGAGGGTCAACACCTGAAACATTAATTTGCCTGTTCTTTGCAGCAATCTATTGAATTTTTTCAATATTTTATGTTTTAGTTTCAGATTTCCAGCATCTCCAATTTTTTTTCAAAGTACAAATGCCGGATACACTGCTATTGTAAGCATACAGCATTTGAGATGATGGGGTGTCGGGACGGACTAAATCCATCACTGATGCATTACAAGAAGAACGAGAGAAAACTCTAATTTAAATTTTAAAACCACTTTGTGAATGATCACTCCCACTTTGCCATTGAGATAGCTCCAAGATGACATGTGGATGACGACTGGAACTAAGTCAACCCTCCGTGGCAGACATGGTAAACTGATATCCGAGTCAGGTCCACAGTACTCTAGGGCAGTGTTGCTGGTGGACCAAGTCAATCTGGCTGATTAATGGGATCTGAGGAGGTAAACTTGTCAATGAAGGTATTCTTCCCAATTAGCTCCAGATAATTCAGTAGCCAGTGCCCAAAGATTTAAAGGCCACAATTTTCGTTATGGGGTTGGGAACCCAATGCCCAGAACATTTCCTGCTCCTGAAGCGTCAGTGATGCAACGCAATTTTCAAATTCAAAGTCGGTAACTGGCCCAAGGGCGAGTCTGGCGCCTAATTAGAGCTGCCGGAAATGTCCTGCAGGGTGGAACAGATTACTGAGGACAATTTTAAAAGTCAAGCAGCAGTCATGACTGGGCTTGCGGTTGCCTTTAGAAATCCAGCAGCAAGTAGATCGGAAAGCCTGTTTTGGCATGGGCATGCATCCCGAGTGGCACCATGTCTCTCTGCTGCCTCCCTGGAGATGCTGACTGATGCAGTCTCACAGAAAGCTGTATTTCCTGGCCTCAGGAAGGAGAAATCCACCCAGTGAGACCAAGGGGGCTTGGATGGAGATGGCCATGGAGGTCAGCAGATGGACACCCACAAGAAGGACCTGGGTCCGGTGTAGAAAAGGTTCAATGACCTCTTGCAGTCTGGTAAGGGGATTGGTCAGAGGCACCCAGTCGATTGGGTACCACCTCTATAAGCACCAGAATGCAAGCATGCTGACCTCACAGAATGTTTCTAGTTCCCCTAACATTGTTAGAGTAAGTGAATGATTGCAACACTGAGATACAGCCACTCTTAAATATAGGGCGACAGTCAGATAAAGACATCATTGAGGGGAACATCAGCCCATGTGTATGTCAAGCTGAAAGAGATGAGGGAGGACAGCGTACTTATGAATCATTCTCCTCTCATCCTGCAGGAGGAGAATCCATAACCCTCAGGAGATGGCCAGAACAGGTGGTGAAGCAGCCCAGCCCTACAATCTAACACTAATTTGTTTTCACTGGAACGACGGAGGTGGAGGGGCGACATGATAGAGGTTTACAAAGTTATAAGCGGCATGGACAGAGTGGATAGTCAGAAGCTTTTTCCCAGGGTGGAAGAGTCAGTTACTAGGGGACATAGGTTTAAGGTGCGAGGGGCAAAGTTTAGAGGGGATTTGCGAGGCAAGTTCTTTACACAGAGGGTGGTGAGTGCCTGGAACTTGCTGCCGGGGGAGGTGGTGGAAGCAGATACGATAGTGACATTTAAGAGACATCTTGACAAATATATGAATAGGAAGGGAATAGAGGGATATGGGCCCCAGAAGTGCAGAAGGTGTTAGTTTCGGCAGGCATCAAGATTGGCGCAGGCTTGGAGGGTCGAATGGCCTGTTCCTATGCTGTACTGTTCTTTGTTCAATGGACTGGACACTGTCCAGATGGCTGAAAACGGTCTTCCCCGCCAAGTCCTGTTTTCTCAATTTTATTTTTTTTATTATTCATTCAGGGATGTGGGCTTCGCTGGCTAGGCCAGCATTTATTGCCCATCCCTAATTGCCCTTGAGAAGGTGGTGGTGAGCAGCTGCCTTGAACCACTGCAATCCATTTGTGGTAGGTATACCCACAGTGCTATTAGGAAGGGAGTTCCAGGATTTTGACCCAGCGACAGTGAAGGAACGGCGATATAGTTCCAAGTCACGATGGTGTGTGACTTGGAGGGAACTTGCAGGTGGTGGTGTTCCCATCCATTTGCTGCCGTTGTGTTTCTAGTTGGTAGAGGTTGCGGGTTTGGAAGGTGCTGTCAAAGGAGCCTTGGTGCATTGCTGCAGTTCATCTTGTAGATGGTACACACTGCTGCCACTGTGCATCGGTGGTCGAGGGAGTGAATGTTTGTAGACGGGGTGCCAATCAAGCGGGCTGCTTTGTCCTGGATGGTGTCGAGCTTCTTGAGTGGTGTTGGAGCTGCACCCATCCAGGCAAGTGGAGAATATTCCATCACACTCCTGACTTGTGCCTTGTAGATGGTGGACAGGCTTTGGGGTGTCAGGAGGTGAGTTACTCGCTTCAGGATTCCGATCCTCTGACCTGCTCTTGTAACCAATTCAGTTTCTGGTCAATGGTAGCCCCTAGGATGTTAGTGGGGGATTCAGCGATGGTAATGCTGTTGAATGTCAAGGGGAGATGGTTAGATTTTCTCTTGTTGGAGATGGTCATTGCCTGGCACTTGTATGGTGCGAATGTTACTTGCCACTTATCAGCCCAAGCCTGGATATTGTTGCCGGGGGAGGTGGTGGAAGCAGGTACGATAGAGACGTTTAAGAGGCATCTTGACAAATACATGAATAGGATGGGAATAGAGGGATACGGACCCCGGAAGTGCAGAAGGTTTTAGTTTAGGCAGACATCAAGATCGGCGCAGGCTTGGAGGACCGAATGGCCTGTTCCTGTGCTGTACTGTTCTTTATTCTTTTGTTCTTTATTTTTTAATGGAGGAGGCACTCTGGAGATTGCCAGGGTGCCCTGGCGGCATTCCAGGGGAATGACGAGATGGGTGGCTGTAAGCAACAGGATCATTGGATAGCTCTTTCTTGTGGTGAAGGGAAAGGGGGAGACTCCTGTCCAATGCATGCTATGGATCTAAGACCAATGTCATCTGGAGGGATGGTTGTGCTGGGCACCTGTTGAGTAGGACAAGTCCTCATTTCCATTTTCTTGCGTTTTCCACAGGGCCAGTTTTTTTATTATTCATTCATGGGATGTGTGCATCGTTGGCTAAGACAGCATTTATTGCCCATCGCCAATTGCCCGTGGTGGTGAGCTGCCTTCCTGAACCACTGCAGGACATGTGGATTGGGTGCTGCTTACCACAGTGCTGTTAGGAAGGGAGTTTCAGGATTTTGCACCAGCGGCAGTGAAGGAATGGCGATATAGTTCCAAGTCAGGATGGTGTGTGGATTGGAGGAGAATTTGCAGGTGGTGGTGTTCCCATGCATCTGCTGCCCTTGTCCTCAAGGTGGTAGAGGTCATGGGTTTGGAAGGTGCTGTCAAAGGAGCCTTGGTGCATTGCTGCAGTGCATCTTGTAGATGGTACGCACTGCTATCACTGTACATCGGTGGTGAAGGGAGTAAATGTTGAAGGTTGTGGGTGGAGTGCCAATCAGGCAGGCTGCTTTGTCCTGGATGGTGTTGAGCTTCTTGAGTGTTGTTGGAGCTGCACCCATCCAGGCAAGTGGAAAGTATTTCATCACACTCCTGACTTGTGCCTTGTAGATTGTGGACAGGCTTTGGGGAGCCAGGAGGTGAGTTACTCGCTGCAGGATTCCTAGCCTCTGATCTGTTTTTGTAGCCATGGTATTTATATGGCTACTCCAGTTCAGTGTCTGGTCAATGGTAACCACCAGGATGTTGATAGTGGGGGAATTCACAGAATGTAACGTCATTGAATGGCACCTTCTACTCCCTACCACTTCTATGGGGTGCTCCCCCTGTGGCAGAGGATGAGGTGAAGGCAGCCTGCTCCCTACACTCTGCCTCCGGCTTCCGTTCTCGTCTTGAAGGTGCCCATGGGGGCTCACCACTGAGAAAAGCAAGTCTTACAGCTACAGCAATGGCTGCTTTGTGGCCCCTTTGGAGCAGCTGAGCTTTATTTTGGACCTCTGCATCATGTTAACCAGCCCTTCACATAGCTCTCATGGCAATCATTGTTCACGTCTTTTAAACCCTGCCATGGTCCAGACATGGCATTTTCCATGTGCCCTTGCAGTGAAAATGACATACTGCTGCTGACAAGCCTGTGAATGAGCTCTACAATGAGCTCATCAGGCAATAAATTGGAGGCATGCAGGCTTGCATTCCCTCCCTCCTGGCATACCTTTAAAAACAGCTTCACGTTCCAGAGGTGGGGTCCCGGTGCCGATCTCCGTGAATGCAATCTTCAAATTGCACGCGCAACTACTTCTGCTCCCAATGGGCTTTGAAAATCTGGCCCAAGGTGTCCATTTGGAAAAGTAGCAAGAAGCTGATCAGTTCCATTAACTTAACTGGTAGGTTGTATAGTTTTAGGTCGTTAAACTCTAGCAGGGGATCCCTGAGGCTTCGCTCTTCCCAACCTTTGTGTGAACCCTTTGTGCTTGGTTAAGTAGAATATGTCTACAGTGATAGGATGCACAGACTACTGAGCAAATAAAAACTCTACTTTTGTGGAGTTTTTCATGGCTTGGTTTTGGATTCAAAAGGTGCCCGTTCGATATCAAGCTAATTACATTTTTAAAGGAATAAGAACAGAAAGTGCTGGAAATACTCAGCAGGTCTGGCAGAATCTGTGGAGAGAGAAACAGAGTTAACGTTTCAGGTCTGTGACCTTTCATCAGATCATTTTTAAAGGATTTGGGCTAAAAATTCATGAAGGCCTGGTCAGTGGGTTGCAGCGATCACGACCCCCCATGCCCAGTCCAGGTGATGCAAGCAACAGGCAAATTTCATGCTCCTTGTTCATTTAAATGATTGCGGCATGCAGGCTCGGCCAACCCTGAACACGTTGCTGACTGGCTGCGTGCTCAGAAGGAGGCCCAGGTGCATGCATGTCCAGCACAAATTTAGCTAGCCTGCACCTCTTAAAGGGGAGATGAATTCAGGCTGCAGCAGCTGATGAAACTATCTCTAAAAGTGTTTCAGGGAAGGAATAAGACTACCGATGGAGCAGCAGGCCAGAGAAATACTCCCAGGTTCTCTAATGTGGTGCTGGAGGCCTTAGTTCAGGAGGTGGAAAGGAGGACAGAGCTCATGTGCTCGCAGGGGTCAAAGAGGCCTTCTGGGTGCACACTGCGAAGGGAATGGGAGCAGGTAGTGAAGAAGGCCCTGGGAACCTGACTGCAGTGCTGCAAAAAGTTCAATGACCCTACAAGGCTGGTCAAAGTTAGTGAATGCATTTTCATATGCCATCTCCTATCCACCATATCAATGACCTCACATACTGCTCAATGGACCATACCCCCAACACTCACCAATCAGGATTCACGCCTAAACATTCAGATGCTGCATCTCATCCTCACCCACTTACCAATGCTGCAAGCCTCACACTTACGTCTCAAACCTTCCACATACTTTCAGCTATAACAGGCAAATCACCTAAACACCCTGCAGCACACTTACTATCTCTTCCCTCTCTCTTGCAGGACAAGTTCGCACATAACAGGAGGCAGCATCAGAGAACTGGTGGGGGGGGGGGGGGGGGAGGCAGGCACACCTGCATCTCCTGAGCCCCTTGGAGGAGAGCCACCCAGCACAAATTCCAAATTAATCCAAACTAAGGATGGGAAATAATTGTATCTTTGGCAGCATTGCCCAAATCCTAAGAACAAATTTTAAAAACCTGCCACTCATCTTTTTTCAGACTAAGTCCTGCTTATCTATTGCAGAAAATAAAATCTCATGGTGTAGGGGGTAACATTTTGGCATGGATAGAAGATTAGCTAGCTAACAGGAAACAGAGAGCAGGTATGAATGGGTTATTTTCTGGTTGGCAAGGTGTAACAAGTGGTGTGCCGCAGGGATCTGTGCAGGGGCCTCAACTTTTTACAATTTATATAAATGACTTGGATGAAGGGACCGAAGATATGGTTGCTAAATTTGCTGATGATACAAAGATAGGTAGGAAAGTAACTTGTGAAGAGGACACAAGGAGGCTAGAAGCCTGCTACCCAACCCGAACCTGACGGGACCCGACGACATGTGTCGGGTTCAGGTCAGGTCGGGCACAACTTCAGGGTACAGCTTTCGGGCTCGGGTCGGGTCGGGCCGAGTCCAGGTTGAGTTGGGTCGGGCCAGACACACACAGTAAGTGCTCTGCCGGTAAGTATTGAAATTTTAAAAAATTACCTGAGCTGGGAGTCCGGGACGAAACTGAGTCTATGCAGTGAGCGAGTGACATCACAACGATGTCATCGTGCATGCGCTGCAGCTTCATGGAGCTTCCCAGTCGGAAGATAAGTAAAGGAATGGTCAGGTCAGGCTCGGGTCGGGTCGAGTTGGGACGGGTTCAGGCCGGGTCGGGCTCGGGGCAAAATCGGAGGAATTCGGGCCGGGTCAGGTTCGGGTCCGCTGTGGTTCGGCTGGGTTCGGGTCGGGTTCTTTTTTCCCAACCTGAGCAGCCTTCTAAAGGAGGCTATAAAGGGATATAGGTAGGTTAAGTGAGTGGGCAAAGATCTGGCAAATGGAGTACAATGCGGGAAAATGTAAAATTGTCCATTTTGGCAGGGAAGAATAAAAAAGCATATTATCTAAATAGTGAGAGATTGGAGAGCTCTGAGATGCAGAGGGATATGGGTTTCCTAGTGCATGAATCACAAAAGGTTAGTATGCAGGCATAGCAAGTAATTAGGAAAGCTAATAGAATGTTATCGTTTATTGCGAGGGGCATTGAATACAAAAGTAGGGAGGTTATGCTTCAGTTATACAGGGCTTTGGTGAGACCACATCTGGAGTACTATGTACAGTATTGGTCTCCTTCTTTGAGAAAGGATGTAAATGCATTGGAAGGTTTACTAGACTAATACCTGGAATGGGCGGGTTGTTTTATGAGGAAAGGTTGGACAGGCTAGGCTTGTATCTGCTAGAGCTTAGAAGAGTAAGAGGTAACTTGATTAAAACATATAAGATTCTGAGGAGTCTTAACAGGGTGGATGTGGAAAGGATGTTTCTCCTATTGGGAGAATCTAGAACAAGGGGTCACTATTTAAAAATGAGGAGTCACCCATTTAAGAAAGAGATGAGGAGAAATCTTTTCTCTCAGGTCATTGTCAGTCTTTGGAACTCTCTTCCTCAAATGGCGGTGGAAGCAGTGTCTTCTTAAGGCAGAGGTAGATAGATTCTTGATAAGCAAGGGGATGAAACGTTATTGGGGGTAGGTTGAAATGTGGAGTTGTGGTTACAATTAGATCTGCCATGATCTTGTTGAATGGCGGAGCAAGCTCGAGGGGCCGAGTGGCCTACCCCTGCTCCTAATTCATATGTTCGTATCTAACATTCTGATCATCATTGATTCACTGATCCCAAGATACAGATTCCAAAGTCTTTATCCTTATTTAAAAAATTTATCCATAGCTTTGCTCCACTCTAACTCTGCAATCTCTTCCAGCAGTAAGTCCCAACTCTCACCTTCTGCTCTTCAGAGTCTCATCTATTGTCTGCCTCCCCTTTCTCCACTGTAGGTTCAACCATGAAGCTTACCAGACTGGAATTCCATTCCTATGATCCTCTACCTTGCTACATTTATCCCCACCTCCAAAAGCAAGATGGAAAAATAAACAAGGTTAGTCTAAAACAACTCTTTCTTTATTTCCATCCTGAACGTGCTAATGCGGGTTATGAAACAGTTCCAAAAGCTATCTCACCTAGTGGCCTTTCTCCACAGATAAGCCTAAACTGCCTGCAACAGTAGTAGACTCGCCAACTTTAAGGGCATTTAAGTGGTCATTGGATAGACATATGGATGAAAATGGAATAGTGTAGGTCAGATGGTCGGCGCAACATCGAGGGCCGAAGGGCCTGTACTGCGCTGTAATGTTCTAATTCTAATTCTAATTCTAATTCTAAACAGAGCGAGTCAGGGATCATAGCCGAAGTTGATCTCATTCTCACCTGGCCAATATTTATCCCTCAAACAATATTCACTTAAAAGAAGAAAATCTGGTCACTCTCTCATTTCTGTTTGTGGGACCTTGCTGTATGCAAACTGGCTGCTGCATTTCCTACATCACAACAGTGACGACACTTCAAAAATACTTAATTGGCTGAAAATTGCTTTGGGACATTCTGAGGTGATGAAATGTGCTTTATAAATGCAATTTCTTTCTTTTCTATACCCAAACACAAGCACTTGTTAACAGTGATCACTAGTTAACTAATTAGGAGTGGATATCATGGCTGATCTTTGTTCCCTCCATACCCTAGGTATACTGAAGTCAACAGTAATGCCTTGCAGTCTGTTTTAACAGATTCTACTGCACCAGTATTTTTTTATATTTTTAACCAAAGCATAGGTTCAGTATAACTCATGAATGAGAAGACCCAAGATGAAGGGAAAACACTTATTGCAAGACTCTAGCTAAAATCAATAGAACCAAGGCTAAATAAGTGTTCATAAGTATATGCTCTTGAGAGCATTTAACATCCAAAGAAACACCAGGAATTCCTTCTTAAAATTTGAGAGTTTATATTATGGCAGTGGCAAGTTAGCTGTCATATCTGAAAAGTTTTCTGACCCATGATCAGATGCACAGCTGGCACCAATAGAAGTGCGCTCTTAACAAGAATTATTTCCTTCTGATAAAGGAGACAGTAAGATGAAGATAGGGAGATATAAAGCAACTGCAATTATCTTCAGTTGGCACTTCTGCAATGCAATGTAGCTGAGTGCAGGAGCTAAATTATGTGAGAAATCATTAGAGGGACTCTAAAGCAATTGTCATGCTAGGCCCCCACCTGACAAGAATGAGGCACATTAATTTTGTCATGAACAATGATTTTAAACTGTTACTGGAGTGAGGGGAGTACTTGTTGAACAGATCAGCCGTGGCTGGAAAAGATATTTGCATATTAACAGACGGTGTTTGGAAGGACAAAGCAGCCATTCCCTGACATTCAACCCACAATGGACTTTTGATCACCAGACATTAAAGGTCGGGGAACTCGCATTCCAGGTTGACTGCTAAGATGGCCGAATACACAAACTGACATGGTCAAACCAGCTAGTCACATGACTAACCTGCTGGGCAACCTGAGTTTTTGAATTTGTACAGTTTGGGCAGAAAGCTGTTTGCTCTTGGACTGAGAAGATCTCTCTCCTGTCTGCTCCCATCTCTTTCTCACAAGCCTCTGAATCCACTGAAGACACATGAACCCCAAGAGAGAAAAGTCACCTACAGCAAACAAGGTTTAAGAAGAATACTGGGCCCCAACGAAAAGCAAGATCTACCTACAATCAAGGACTCTACAGTGAGTTCGAAGAATAACTCTTCAGATATTGCCTCAAATATTTCCACTTTATTTTTCTTCTGCTCTTTTCTGTCTCTATTTGCATATGTGTTTTGTGTATGCACACTAGCATGGGGCATGGCGTGTATCCGTAGGCGTTAATCAAATTAAAGTTTAAGTTTAATAAATTTCAACTTTTCTTTAAACCTAAGAAAGCCTGTTTGTGCTGGTTTCTTTGCCTTATAATTGGAAAGCGGTGAACAAGGATTCACCAAGGGGGAGCTAAAAGCACAGTGTGGTTAAATTAAACCCTGTTCAGTAAGACCAGGTGAAGGCTGAAAGGGAACCCTAGACCTCTTTCTCACCTGGTCGTAAGACAATGTTCCACGAGACTCAAGACAGCACCATCACTGTTTATACTGATACACAAATAGTGGATAATAAGTGATGTAAATTAAGGCAGGTGATATTAACATTACTTCCAACCTTTTCCACCAGTGCACTCAAGTATCTTCTGCAGTCTTTGGTTCAAATTGAGCCCAGATTGATGTGCAACAAAAGAAGTTTGTGCCTATAAGTTATAAGGGTCCTACATAAAATAAGCCAACCACTTTCAAGCCAACTTCTAGTATCAGCAGTTGGCACATCATCCCTAGAGGAAAGGGAAATTACCAGTTTACCTGCATCAGGTTGTACAAACTCTGGAAACATTGCTAACTACAAGCATATTGACTTAAATCGATTCAGTAGACTGGCTATCTAATGCTATTAATTTTTCAGCTATCTAAAGAGGTTAATCCTAAGGTAATATCACCAATTTATTTCAATCTCAGACACTGATCGCAAATGTAAATTTATAATCAACAAGTAGGTAGTATTAATTTACTGTGACATAACTGAACTTTGTAACCTGCTATTAATCATCAATTAACTCTACTAATTATTTGTATTGTTACAAAAGTGCTTCCATTATTTTTAATATTTTTAGTTTTTGAGAACTTGTGTTAAAACTGAAAAGATTCCATGGATGTTTTTTTTTTACTAAGTTCACCAACAGGACAAGATGTTGTTTGAAAGCCACCAGTGCTGGAGGCCACCTGTGATTTGGGCTCAGAAAACAGCAGAATCCTTGGTGAAAAATGGTTACAGAGAAGTCACATGTCAAGGCCTATGGAGGTCAGGAGGTCGACTCACTATTTAGGGTTTGAACATTGGGCTGAATTCTACTAGCCCTTCGGCGTCGGGGCTCGGGGATGGGGGGGGGCCAGAAAATTCTTCTGGGAGAGGCCTGCCACGACCCCAACACCGAGAAGACCCTTGCGGCAGCAAGGCCTCAGTGCGCACCCCCCCCCCCCACCCCCACCCCCCCCCCCACCAGCCACTCGGCAGTGGGGCCTTCATTTTAATATTAAAATTAAGTTAAAAACATGCAAATTAACTTACCTTGTCCCAGCGGCCATCCCACGCCGATATTTTGTAACAGACCTCTTGCAGCGTGAATTTCTATATTTTTTCCAGTGTGCGTGTGAGTGAAGTTGGGGAATTTTTAAAAAGAGAACTTTCATATTTTAATCAGTGTGTTAATGCTTTGCTTTGTTACTGGTTAAGTCTTGTTTTATACTAAAATGATAATTTTGTTGTTTATTAAAGAAATCGGGTTGATGTATTTTGTTCTGGGATGAAAAAAATAGAGTATATAATTGGCAATATCAGTAACCGGGTAAACATTTAAATAGATGTTCTGACCTGTGGAGAAGTGGAACTAGAAAAGACAGTGCTCTTTCCCACCTTGGTCGTAACAATATACTAAATGTTTTAAGTTTAATCACTGATAACTATGATTCTAAGGTCAAAAAACAATTGTTGGTTCATGATTTTATTGTCTGTCTTTTTTTCTCTATTAGCTAAGAAAGAGTTAATTCATTCATCATTAGCTTGTGCAGACCCTGATGAGAGGTTGGGAATATAATCCAAACTAGTTCATGCAAGATAGTTCAGTCACACAAATTTAATATCATTAACTGCAAGGTATAGACTGGTTGGCAAACCCCATTCATTTACTGATGAGGAGTTAAGATGAGGGGGTTAAGGATTCATCTGGTGACTCTGATAATATTCTTGTCAGGGTATTGATCCTCATTTTCGATGGGGTCTTAGAACATTGGAGCAGTTTTAGATTCAGGGAATACAGTCTAAGACATTTTAACAGAAAAGATCCTAAGAGCTGGAAGGGGAAATCAGGATGGGATTTGGGGAGAGGAGTGTGTCAGGGGAGTGGGTTTGGAGCAATTTGAGAGCTAGAATGGCAGTTTGTGGGGTTATTATCATCTGGCAGTATTTGAACAGAGTAGGGTCTAGCAGCTCAGTAGTTTGTGGGGAGCAGAATGAACCCAAATTGCATTTGGGTTCCCCCGATCAGGCTGCAAAACCCCACGCATTCCTGTTTGCTCTTAAGCCTCAAAAATGGTTCAGCTGGGAGATTTTTTTTAAAGCTGGATCTTCTAGTGAAGTTATGAGTTTTTTTTTATTCATTCATGGGATGTGGGCGTCACTGGCCAGGCCAGCATTTATTGCCCATCCCTAATTGCCCTTGAGAAGGTGGTGGTGAGCTGCCTTCTTGAACCGCTGCAGTCCATTTGTGGTAGGTACACCCACAGTGCTGTGAGGAAGGGAGTTCCAGGATTTTGACCCAGCGACAGTGAAGGAACAGCGATATAGTTCCAAATCAGGATGGTGTGTGACTTGGAGAGGAACTTGCAGGTGGTGGTGTTCCCATGTATTTGCTGCCTTTGTCTTTCTTGTTGGTAGAGGTCATGGGTTTGGAAGGTGCTGTGCACCAAGGAGCCTTGGTGCATTGCTGCAGTGCATCTTGTAGATGGTACACACTGCTGCCACTGTGTGTCAGTGGTGGAGGGAGTGAATGTTTATAGATGGGATGCCAATCAAGCAGGCTGCTTTGTCCTGGATGGTGTCGAGCTTCTTGAGTGTTGTTGGAGCTGCACCCATCCAGGCAAGTGGAGAGTATTCCATCACACTCCTGACTTGTGCCTTGTAGATGATGGACAGGCTTTGGGGAATCAGGAGGTGAGTTACTCGCCGTAGGATTCCTAGCCTCTGACCTGCTCTTGTAGCCACGGTATTTATATGGCTACTCCAGTTCAGTTTCTGGTCAATGGTAGCCCCTAGGATGTTGATAGTGGGGGATTCAGCGATGGTAATGCCATTGAATGTCAAGGGGAGATGGTTAGATTCTCTCTTGTTGGAGATGGTCATTGCCTGGCACTTGTGCGCCACGAATGTTACTTGCCACTTATCAGCCCAAGCCTGGATATTGTCCAGGTCTTACTGCATTTCTACACGGACTGCTTCAGTATCTGAGGAGTCACGAATGGTGCTGAACATTGTGCAATCATCAGCGAACATCCCCACTTCTGATCTTATGATTGAAGGAAGGTCATTGATGAAGGAGCTGAAGATGGTTGGGCCTAGGACACTACCCTGAGGAACTCCTGCAGTGATGTCCTGGAGCTCAGATGATTGACCTCCAACAACCACAACCATCTTCCTTTGCGCTAGGTATGACTCCAGCCAGTGGAGGATTTTCCCCCTGATTCCCATTGACCTCAGTTTTGCTAGGGCTCCTTGATGCCATACTCGGTCAAATGCTGCCTTGATGTCAAGGGCAGTCACTCTCACCTTACCTCTTGAGTTCAGCTCTTTTGTCCATGTTTGAACCAAGGCTGTAATGAGGTCAGGAGCTGAGTGGCCCTGATGGAACCCAAACTGAGCATCACTGAATTGTGATTTAAAGAATTCATTTCAGCAAACAATGTTTATTTTGGGTTTTGTCCAACCATTAACAAAGCAGTCATGGCTGCTTTTGTTCATAGGTGCTATCAGTTCATGATAGAAAAACAAAAATTCCTAATCTATGCATTATTAAAATTTTCAGCTTTCTGTCACACTGTCTGCCCATAAACCACATTGCCTGTAACACTTCTATGCCAATACTTCTAATAGCTAAAGCCCGAAGGAACATGCCCACATTTCCCTGTTGCGATTTGTCAATGAATCAACAGAATCATCCAAAATGCTTTTTGAAAACAAATCTTTATCTACCACTTTTTTCCCCTGAGTAACTGAAATTTCTATCTTTATTCAATGATGTGGACAAGATTCTCAAAGGCTGGTAGAACCTGGCCAATGAGCTGACAATTTCATTTTTATGACCAGTTAATTTTTTTAAATCAAATTATCAGACTAAGTTTTTAAAAAATCTGTAAAAGAACTCAAATTCAGAAAAAAGTGCTAGTATTTCCCACATTTCTCTTTCAAATTATGTGGCATTCACAGCTTCGCATGTGTTTCCATTGATTTCTTTTCATTAACCTAGGTCTGTGCAACAGTACAACAGTGTGAGGAGGCTGAATTAACATAAAGCTGAGGTCATATTCTTTATTTTTTAATGTCTAACTCTATGTAAATCACAGCTCCCTCAGTCAAGCTTAGCATCTCTTGCAAACCAGTCTCTTCCCACACACTAATAAACATCATAAAAAATGAGATACACATACCAAATTACTAACCAACATTTTCTCAACAAGGAACAATCTTGATATAAAAAAACAAAGGAATTGACATTCCTTTACTGTTTGCAAACACCAATCTGCATCAAAAGTTCATTATGAAAATGTCAATGCGTCACTTACATATGACTAATAAATGACAAGCCTCTTCAGCTATTCTCCCTGTCTCGGCAGTACTTCTCCAATGCTTGATTTAAAAAAATGAACATACGAACATACAAATTAGGAGCATGAGTAGGCCATTCGGCCCCTTCAAGCCTGCTCCGCCATTTAATAAGATCATGGCTGATCTGATTGTGGCCTCAATTCCACTTTCCCACCTACCCCCGATACCCTTTGACTCCCTTGTTGGTCAAGAATTTATCTACCTCTGCCTTAAAAATATTCAATGACCCTGCCTCTGGAGAAGACTCACAACCCTCTGAGAGAACAAAGTTCTCCTCATCTCCGTCTTAAATGGACGACCCCTTATTTTTAAACTGTGTCCCTTAGTTCTAGTCTCTCCCACAAAGGGAAGTATCCTTTCAGCATCCACCCTGTCAAGTCCCCTCAGAATCTTATATGTTTCAATAAGATCACCTTCACTCTTCTAAACTCCAATGGATACAGACCCAACCTGTCCAACCTGTCTTCAAAAGATAACCCTCTCATCCCAGGTATCAGTCAAGTGAACGTTCTCTGAACTGCCTCTAACACATTTACAACCTTTCTTAAATAAGGAGATCAAAACTGTACACAGTACTCCAGATGTGATCTCACCAGTACCCTATACAACTGTAGCACAACATCCCTACCTTTATATTCCATTCCCCTTGCAACAAATGACAACATTCCATTTGCTTTCCTAATCACTTGCTGTATCTGCATATCAACCTTTTACGATTCATGTACCAGTTCCCTCTGCAGCTCAGTGTTCTGCAATCTCTCTCCATTTAAATAATATGCTGCTTTACTATTCTCCCTGCCAAGGTGGATAGGCTCACATTTTCCCACATTATACACCATTTGCCAAATCTTTGCCCACTCACTTAACCTATCTATGTCCCTTTGCAGACTCCTTATGTCCTCTTCACAACTTACTTTCCTACCTTGCTTTGTGTCATCTGCAAATTTAACAAATCAAGGAATACAGAGTAGCACTCACTTTTTAAGTGCTGTGAGGTACAGCAATCCTACCATATCCATGCTGCAGAATTCCACAAAATCTCCTGAGTCCCAAAATCAACTGCTATTCCATGCTAAAGAAGCATCTTGTCATATTGTCCTTGTCTTTGGAACACCAGGATTGGTTTGCATTGCAAGTGCCACAACGTTAGATTAAACTGCAATAACTCTTCCAAAGCCTCCAAATGCTTTTAGAAATGTTATATTTTAAATTATGTACTGTAAATAAAATGAAAATTGCCACTCCAGTCATTAAAGTCAGTCAGTCATTGATCAACATGTGGATGTCAGCCATGATACCGCCGAAACAAAACTAGCCCCAACTATATTTATTTTATTTAGAATTCCTAGTATTAAACTTAAACAAATAAAACTCATTAACTCCCTCAAACTTTACTTTGATAACATCAAAAATAAGGACTAAATAAACATGAAACCCGTAAAAATATCCAGAAAAGCAAATTGGTACAAAAAAGTGCATAACAAACTGCTATTCATTCTCATGATAATAATTTATTCTACAACTGCATGTTATGTTTCACTGTATGCATCAAATTTAAATGAGGGCATTTTAAATAAAAGTTTAGAGGCAATTTTTTAAACAAGGATTTTGATAGCAACTAGATTGAAAGAAGCATTTTGTTTGCATGCATCATTTAGTGAGGTGGTTTCTGACTGGTACTGTTCAGATTGTACCCAATTTTGCTTAATTTAGATTCATTTGAATGCCGCCCCTACCAATCCTTGATAAGTATAGCAACAAGTATTAAAACAATTCACTATCTGAATGTAAGATACAACATGACACCTCACATTGCGTTTGGGAGTACTCTCAGTGTGCCTGACATGTTTGAACCTCTCACATATTTCCTGATGGTTCAATAAGTAAATGTGCAATAAGTATATAGTGCTAAGAATGCAAACCCTGTGAAGTCCTTAGTCCAAATGGTTAATCTGTGCTGGAAAGTGGTTGTTACAAAGACAGGATCAGGGGTTCAGCTTTGATGTACGCATGGTGAGACAAGTTACCAAATGCCATTATATGGTTTCTTATCAGCGGGCAGCACTCTCACCTCTAAGTCAGAAGGTCATGGATTCAAGCCCCACTCCAGAGACTTGAGCACAAAATCCAGGCTGACACCTCAGTACAGTACAATGGGAGTGTTGCACTGTCAGAGGTATGGTCTTTCAAAAGAGACACTAAACCGAGACTCCATCAACCCTCTTGTAAAAGATTCCATGATATTATTCAAAGAAGAGCAAGGGAGTTCTTCTTGGTGCCCTGGCTAAGGTTCATCCCTCAAACTACATCACTGAAACAGATTATCTGATCATTTGCACAGTGCTGTTTGTGGCAACTTGCTGTGTGCATATTGGCTGAGGTCGTGTAGGGCACTGCTGGAATGCAAGACTTCCTTTCTCTTTTATATGCAGCATGATTATTTGGGCATGGTGGTGTAGAGAAGTGGGAGGAAAGAAACACTACACAAATATAGAATCCAGATAAAACATTACAGGAGATTCACTGCAAGTTTAGAAGAACATTTTCTACAGCTTTCTTGCATTCCTTTATACAACCTACAGTTTTCAGCTGAAGGGGTGTATTAATCTGTTCCAGTACTACTTGATAAACAGCAGCTGACGTGGGCAGCAGCAGGGTCCCGAGTTGAGTCAAGCTCTGATTGTTATTACTCCCTCCCCCTAGGAAACATCTTGCTTCTGCCTGATGACTTCCCACTCATAACCTGGCTAAGACTGAAAATATTAAAAAATCATTCTTAGTGCCCCAAATGTCAACTTGATGGTTATGATACCTGTAAAACCCTCTCAATCCTGTACACATGGAAAGGAAAGTCCCACTTCACCATTACAAACACATAACGTTGTGGGGAATGCCTGCAGGAGAATAAGACACATTTCTTAAAACCATGTAATTTTCCTTCATTACACTTCAAAAATTAAAAGTAGTAAATTTCAGATCAGCCTATCAGCATAAAACAGCATCATTTCAGTAATCCAATTTAGCCTTCATTTGTAGCAGCATTGAAGTTTCCCCCCACCACCCCCCACAATTTTCCTCCCTTTCTTTCCTGAAGGTACTGACTCATACTGGCACTCATCCTAAACTCAGGCAGTGGGAGAAGACATTTTTCATGTGCAAGTCCAGTATCTGGAGCTGTCTTGAGGGTCTGTGAAGGAGGAAGTGGGGCAAAATCAAAGCCAAGTTCAATTCAATCTCATCTGTTTTCTGCACATGAACTTTCCAGCAGGAATCAGTGGATAGTAATCAAGATTGGGAACCCCAGCTGATTTTTCTTCTCCCCAGCCCAGGCTCTGAAGGTGCCAAGAATGTAAGCATTTTCAATTGGTTAAGACAATTAAAGTAATATGCAATCTTAATGATGCATCTTAACAGCTTGATGGGCCACTGAAGTATTGCAGTAAAATTACTACCTATATGGAAAGTGAACACTGATAAAGGGGCACAGACACATGTGGCCACAGCTCCAATTAGCAGACATATCATTCACCAATCTCTTCAGCTGCCTTTTTCTAAAGCTGATCTTCTTCGGCAACGTTTCAAGAATCCAGAGTCAGAGCCGCAGACTCTGCCCATTTATCAAGGCTTAATTTGGCAGGCACCAAATGGAAAAAAATCTTAGTTACATCACTGAGAGGGTGGGTGTTTGCTTCTCAAATAGCTGCTTGAAGACTGGAAATATAGTCATGATACTGGTATGGTAGAAACATAAGCTGCAATTCATGACTTGCTCAACATCATCCTTTATTTCAAAATGGGGAATTGTATTTACCTGAATTACTACATAATCCAGAGGTTCAATTCTAACTTTTACGCTTTAAAACAATTGATTATTGACAACCCAAGAATGGACATTTGTATAAATGTTACTGTTTTCTCCCCCTCTATGTGATGAAGTTGACATCATTTGACATGAAACTTCATGACATCACAGGGGAGGCAAAAGAAAGCATTTCACACTGTTGTATGATTGCCTTCAAGAGTGATGTGCATTTAAGATCTTAGTATGCTAATGAGCGAAGTGCCAGGACGTGGTCATGTGACTTGGAGACAGAGTCTGCAACCGTAATACCTCAAGGCAAGTTCTGTAAATCGTTAGCTCTGTGCTGTATATAATAGTAAGCTGTTAATAAATCTGTTTGAGATCTTAAACTAACTGGACTCCACTCTTCTCATTTATGTTGCATCAGACAACATAAACGAACTCATTACATGGTGGCAGCTGCGGTGAGAAAATAAAGTCGAAGCTTGAAGACCACAGGTAAAACAGTTCTGCAAATGACCATTCCTACAGCCACTACAGAGAAAGTAAAAAAAAAATACTGGCTCAATCAGTGAAAAAAAATAACTTACCTCAAACTGTAGAAGACGGAGCACAGAGTGACAGGCTGCAAGAAAAATTGGGTGAGTCATTGTGCCGATGGTCGAGGGATACTACTTTAAAAAAAAACTTTTTGAAGTCCTTCAAAGATTGCCTTTTTCTAAAGGCTCTGTAAAACAAAAAGTAGGGAAGACCCGATTCCTCTCCCAGGCTGATCAAAGTCGGCACCATTACAGGAGGCGTTCATTAGAAAAAACATGGGAAAATCCCAATTACTCCAGAGCTGTCATCCGCACAGCCAAGGTTTAAAAAACCTATTAAAGTACTCGAGCGTGAATAAGAGCTTCCATTCATTAAGCTACAGTAAAAAAAACATTAAAACCACTCAAGCATGAAGAACACAAACAAACTCTAGCACTAGTGAACAGCTGTGTAAACAGACTATTTTAAGTGCTGCTGTGATAGAAATCACACCTGCCAAATGGAAACATATTAATTTTGTCATATGGGACACTGCTTGAAACTTTTTTACTGGACATTGCAAATAACCTGTTTAAGAAAAGCAGAGCTGAGCAGCTGAAAACATGGTTGCACATTTGCATTCTCAGAGGACAGGGACTGGCTGAGAGACATGAATGGAGAGACAATGGGGGTGCTCCTTGATTCAATAAACTATATTGGTCTGAGCAATAGCAGTGATCAACATCCTTTGACTGGGTAAGAGCCAGAACTCCAACCCCCACCAAGTGTGTCTGGAAAGCTTTGGAATCCAACAGCCCTCCAAGAAGCTGCTATTTTAAACAAAGAGATGGTCACATGACCTACCTGCTGGCCAGACTGGTACTTTTTGAATTGTGCCTCACACAGAAAGAAGACTGCAACTGGACTGGCAGAAGAAAAGTCTCTCTCTTTCTCTTTCTATCTCTCTCTCCAGCAAAGTCCCAGGGAACCCATGGGTGGCAGCTTAGACTTCAACATTATAGACAAAGCCCCTTTTTCGCCTTCTAGTACCAGAGAAACAAGTCTGGAATTGTGCACCTGGCTCCAGCGAGAACTCCCAGGCCTTAACTTCAATCAAGGACCTTACATCAAGTACACAAAGGACAGTATCTGTATTCCATTTACTGCCAACTCTACTTGATCCACCCCCCTAATTTTCCCTTCCCCTCCGTATCTATTTGTGTGTGTGTGCCTCTCGTATGCATGCAAGCGTGGTTGCGTCACATATTTCAGTAATCTTAACCAGGTTAGAGTGATAAGGCTAATAAACTTACATCTTTCTTGTTTAAACCAAAGAAAACCTGTCTGATTGGTTCATTTGCAATTGTAATGAGAGTGGGCAATTGTAATGAGAGCAAGGACTCACTGAAGTGGGAAGCTAAAATCACTGTGTTTTAAAAGATAAACCCTGTTGCAGCCAAACCAGAGAAGGGGCAAGAGAGGAGCCTGAGACCCCTTCCTCACCTGGTGGTAACACTGCAAAAACAAACTCTAAAAAAATCAATTGAACTGCCTATTAAACAGCTATATAAATAGAAAAGGCTTAAGTGCTGAAAGCAAAATAAACACATAGCACTAGCAAACACCTGCTCCTGTCAATCAAAGCAGCTAGTCCAACAGCAGATAGTTTCTTAAACGGGAAACAGTGCAGAGCCATAGAACAAGTCTTAAAGCAAGTTTTAAGCAAAGGAACAGCAGGAAGATGGATATCAAATTTTCCAGCATGAACTGGAAAGCCTTGGATATCCTATTCGAGTTCCAACTGATCAAACAAAGAATGCAGTTAGCCTTTACAGACCAAGTAATTGTACAACCAGAAAAACAGGCTCTAGAAATACGAATAGCAATTGGAAATGAGGGATTACACAGAATCAATACTTCAGGCTTATCTGATGAGGACCACAAAGATCCCGCAAAGATATGGAAAGTGCTAGAAGATCAGCTACAATTACGAGTGAATTTTAGAATTCACCACCTGGAATTAATGTCCTATAGGCAACAGCTACAGGAATCAACAGACTGGCTCATCAGTAGATGCCGAAGTAAGAGCAATGAATGCGACATCTCAGAAACTGAGCTGTCGGACTGAATAATGGAGCTCGTAATCGTATCACCCATTGAAGCATTTCAGAAAGACCTCTTAGGGAAAAAGAACCATAGAACCAAAGAAAGATTACGGCACAGAAGGAGGCCATTCAGCCCATCGTGTCTGCGCTGGCTGAAATACTAAACGCCCAATCTAATCCCACCTTCCAGCACCTGGTCGGCAGCCTTGAATGTTACAGCACTTCAGGTGCATGTCCAGGTACCTTTTAAAAGAGTTGAGCAGCTTCCACCACTTTTCCTGGCAGTGAATTGCAGAAATCCACCACCTTCTGGGTGAAAAAGGTTTTCCTCATGTCCCCTCTAAGCCTCTACCAATCACCTTAAATCTGTGCCGCTTGGTAACTGACATCTCCGCTAGGGGAAACAGGACCCTCATAATTTTGTACACCGCAATTAGTCACCCCTCAGCCTCCTCTGTTCCAAGTAAAAAAAACCTAGCCAATCCAATCTTTCCTCATAGCTGCAACTTTCAAGCCCTGGCAACATTCTTGTAAATTTCCTCTGTAATCTCTCCAGAGCTATTATGTCCTTCCTATAATGTGGTGACCAGAACTGTATGCAATACTCCAGCTGTGGTCTAACCAGCGCTTTATACAGAAAGGTCACAGCATTGATGCACTGCTGGAAGATGGCAGGAAATACAAAGCCATTGTAGCTGGACAACAGCACCTACAAGCACTAGGTGCAGCCAACAGTATCGGCACGATAACCAGGTCAGAAAGGGCAAGCAAACTGTGTGCTATATGTGGCTGGTCATACACACCACAATGTTGTCTGTATGTGCAAGGCGTGCGATGCAAAAGGACAGTGGGCCTGCCTTTGCATGAAATCTGGCCCCAAAGATGCAGTCAGAAGTCACAGCAGGACAAAAACAAACATACAACAGGCACAGCAACAGGGAAACTGCAGCATTGCGAGATCCAGAGTCCTGCGTAAACGCAAGCCGATATATGAGGTCCACAGCAAAACGGACCTGATACAAGACCCAGAGAGAAGTAATTTTCAGCCAGAAGACGAACAGGCGTTCCACATAATGATTCTGACACACTGAGCTGAATTTTATTAGTGCACTGCACTTCGCGGAGGCGCACTTTGAATTTGGCGGCATGCCCACACTCAGCCCCCGCTGCAGAGCCCCTGCGATATTACACGCGGGGGCTCATGAGCATTACTGCGACAGGCCTCCACCCCCCAATCCCCCAATATTACATGGGGAGAGGCAGGACATCCGGCGCAGTGAGGGACCTTTTGTCAGCTGTGTAGCAGGTGCTGGAGCACTATTTAAAGCGCCCTAGCACCTGCTTTCTGACAGCTGCCAAAGAAATACTTACCTCCGTTGAAGAGTGGGGCTGCTGTCAATCCGGCAGCAAAGCCGAAAATGCTGGAGAAACTCAGCAGGTCTGGCTGCATCTGTGGAGAGAGAAGCAGAGTTAACTTTCAGGTCTGTGACCTTTCATCAGAATTTGTTCTGCCTCCCATGCGCCTTTCCTGTTGCAGGTTCTCAGCATCCTCATAGTCCAAGGAGGAATCCTGTTGACATCTCTCCTCATCATGCCAGGCCTTCCCCCTATTGGGTGCGTAGTTGTGCAGAGCACAGCGAGTAGCAAAGTGAGCAGCAAAGAAAGGAGTTGGCCTTTCCATCCCGTAGTACAGGGACACCTTATCTATCCAGGCATTGGAAGCACGTTTTCAGCATGCCAATCGCCTGCTCAATGGTAGCTGTCGTAGTTCAGTGGCTGGCACTGTATCTCTCCTCTGCAGCAGTGGTCGGGTCTCTCACTGGTGTCAGGAGCCATGTCTGCAAGGGATAGCCCTTGTCTCCAAGAAGACACCCCTCCATCTGAGCCAGTTCAGTGAACAGCAGTGGCAGCTGGGACTGGCGCAGGACCCAGGTGGCATGGCAGTTGGCTGAGAAGCAGGCACGGATTTGCATGAAGCACCTTCAGTGATCACATATCAGCTGCACCGAGAGTGACAGGATTCCTTTCATGGTAACATCTGCAGGTGGTAGCCTGGCAGGAAGCCCGATGGCCACATGGGTGCAGTCTATAAACCCTAAAACCTTTGGTTATCTGGCAATGGTGCTGAAACAGATGGCCCTCTGGGCCTGGCTGTGAAAGTCCGTCTTGAAGCAGACATACTCACTGGCCTTCCGGTGCAGGGCATCAGTGACATCCCTGATGCAATGGTGCACTGCTGACTGTGTGACCCCACAAAGGTCTCCGGTGGACCTCTGAAATGCTACATTGGCGTCAAGCTCAAGAGCCGCTGCCACTATGAGGACTGCAGGCATAGGATGTCCAGAGGCCCATGGGCTGCAAGTCATCGTTGAGCAGGGCTCAGAGAAGTGTCACCACCCTCTCCACATGCGCAATCGCCTCTGACACTGGTGCTCTGACATCCGATGGCATGTCATGTGGGGCTTGTAGATGCGCAGTGACCGTAATGGCGAACTCCCTTGGGGGCATCTGCTCACAACCGGGGGTCTCCACGTGGACCATACCTGCCTGCTGATTTTGCCTCTGGTGCATATGGATCCTCAGGAGAAGTGGAACAGACAATCTAGGATGATCCATACTCATTACCATGTGATAAATAAAGTTGTATCCTTCATTTATTCAAAGGTTCCTAACAGGTTGACAGGTACATCAGGTGCTTTCATGGAGCAACTATGTGGCATGGTATGGCCCATCTTGGTTAACACAGAGTGGCACAGCATGACCACATAAAGATGTTACCAGTTGCATCGATTGCCCCCACCATCCATATAACCTTAATGCTCTTACCCTTTCTGGCACCCTCCCCACACACAGGGGGACTAGAGTGCCATTGCTCCTTCACGCACACAAACAAACACAGAGCGTCCACTCTTTACGGAGGGAGGGTACACAGTACCTCCCTTCATTCCTGCAGAGCTTTCCTGGAGAGGTAAGTAGCTTTTTACATATGGTAATTGGGATGCTGCAGTCGAGCGGCGGGGGGCTGCACTGAGGTACCCCTGCCGCCAGTAATATGTGGTGGGCCCTTCTCGACATCGGGGGTCGAGGCGGGCCTCTAGCAGCAGAATTTTACAGGCAACCCACAGCATCGAGGGGCTGGTAAAATTCAGCCCGCCATGTTGGTGAAGTCAAGCAACTGGAAGCTTTCACCACCATCAACATCATGTGTCCAAAGAAAGCTGGCAAACATACACTCAAGGTCAAAATTGACACTGTCGCTAGTGCTAATATCCTACCAGTGTGAATCCTCTAAGATCTGTACTGGAGTCGTTGGAGATCGATGATACAACCGAAAACTGCCAAACTATCTGCATAGAATGGGTCACCCATCCCTTGCAGTGGCACTCTAACAATGCAATGCAGATATGGCAAGTCGGCATGGAAACCACAAATGTTCTACTTAGTAGACTGGAGCAGACCAACAGTGGCAGGACTACCAGCGTGTAAGGACCTCAACATCATGACCATCCACGATGTCACCAAGGTACCCATTACAGCAGAAAGAACCAAGGGGAAATCTCAAAGGACTGGAACCCGCTCGCAGCTGGCATCAAACGGTGCAGTCTGGAAACCCTGCACAACTATGCCACCAGCAACACAACGAACCAAAACGGACAGATACCTCCTGAGACCAAGTTCTCCTCCCCCAACAAGTCCTCGACCTTGAGCCCCAAGCCTTCAGACATGGAGGATGAGGAAAAGCGAAAGATAGACAATGTCCTGAGGAGTGAGTTGAAGCATTGCCTGCTCGATTTTCGAGATGAGGTACCGGAACTCTCCAAGAATGAAAAGGCCTCAAAAGTGGTCAGCTTGAGAAAAGCGACAGAGTGTGTTAATATAATAAAAGCAAAATACTGCTGATGCTGGAAATCTGAAATAAACCTTGCCGTCTGAGAGCGAAGACCAAAGTACAGAAGGTCCTCATCAGGGAACTCCTCTTCGCTGACAATGCTGCGTTAACATCCCACACAGAAGAGTGCCTGCAGAGACCCATCGAGAGGATTGTGGCTGCCTGCAACGAATTTGGCCTAACCATCAGCCTCAAGAAAACGAACATCATGGGACAGGACGTCAGAAATGCTCCATCCATCAATATCGGCGACCACGCTCTGGAAGTGGTTCAAGAGTTCACCTACCTAGGCTCAACTATCACCAGTAACCTGTCTCTCGATGCAGAAATCAACAAGTGCATGGGAAAGGTGTCCACTGCTATGTCCAGACTGGCCAAGAGGGTGTGGGAAAATGGCACACTGACACGGAGCTCAAAAATCCAAGTGTATCAAGCCTGTGTCCTCAGTACCTTGCACTACGGCAGTGAGGCCTGGACAACGTATGTCAGCCAAGAGCGACGTCTCAACTCATTCCATCTTCGCTGTCTCCGGAGAATCCTTGGCATCAGGTGGCAGGACCATATCTCCAACGCAGAAGTCCTTGAGGCGGCCAACATCCCCAGCATATACACCCTACTGAGCCAGCGGCGCTTGAGATGGCTTGGCCATGTGAGCCACATGGAAGGTGGCAGGATCCCCAAGGACACATTGTACAGCGAGCTCATCACTGGTATGAGACCCACCGTCCGTCCATGTCTCCACTTTAAAGACGTCTGCAAACGCGACATGAAGTCCTGTGACATTGACCACAAGTCGTGGGAGTCAGTTGCCAGTGATCGCCAGAGCTGGCGGACAGCCATAAAGGCGGGACTAAAGAGCGGCGAGTCGCAGAGACTTAGCAGTTGGCAGGAAAAAAGACAGGAGCGCAAGGAGAGAGCCAACTGTGTAACAGCCCCGACAACCAATTTTATCTGCAGCGTCTTTGGAAGAGTCTCTCACTCTAGAATTGGCCTTTATGGCCACTCCAAGCGCTGCTTCACAAACCACTGACCACCTCTAGGCGCTTACCCATTGTCTCTCGAGACAAGGAGGCCAAAGAAGAAGACTGCAGATGCTGGTAATCTGAAATAAAAGCAGAAAGTGCTGAAAAATACTCAGCCAGTCAGGCAGCATCTGTGGAGAGAGAAGCAGAGTTAATGTTTCAGGTCTGTGACTTTTCATCAATACGTTAGTAGGCTGAAGGCAGAGCAACAGAAACTGAATGCATAGAGGGAGGAACTTCAAAAAGAACAGCAACAGTTGAGATGCAAATTCCCTGAGCAAGAGTTGTCAAACTGAGATGATATATGGACATTTGACCCTCATAACTTGTAAATGTTATAATCTATATTCCGTATAAATAATTGTGATGTTATCTAATGTTGTGTTTTTATTTTTAGTATACGAGATTTATATTTGGAAAGAAGGGGGGATTTGTAAGATTGCCTTTAAGAATGATGTCCCTTTAAGATCTTATTATGCTCATGACTGAAGTGCCAGGACAGTCATGTGACTCAGAGAGAGCGTCACTCTGCAACTGTAACATCTCGAGGCAAGTTCTGTGAATAGTTAGCTCTGTGTTGTATATAATAGTTAGCTGTTAATAAATCTGTTTGAGATCTTCAACCAATTGGACTCCACGCATCTCATTTACGTTGCATCAGACAACATAAAAGAACTCATTACACACACAAAATGCCCATTTATCTAGCTCATAAAAAACCCCTAAGAATGATATTTATTAAGGAAGATAGATGGGCAGGTAAAACAATTGTGAACTGTGACTACATCCAAGTCTTTTCATAATGTTCCAAAGGTTAACAATTTTGCCTCCCTTTGCTCAAGCACTTTTGCAAGACAACAAAAATTGAACATAAAAAGTGAACTTTTCAAAATATGGCAAAAAATCACATGGCATCGATCAATGCTTTTAAATGACAAGCAAACATACTTTCACTACCAGGACAAACAAACATGCACAGCAAATTCATAGCTACCACTATTATAAATATATATTTAAATGATTTTCAAGCACAATTAATCACGACACAAAGTGCATAGAAGAGCTTCCAATTACTGCCAGCACCATCAATAATTGAGGCAAAAGGCACCGTTTAGGTCTGTGAGGAGGAAGGGGTGCAAGCAGAGAATTTTGAAAGCCATAATATAAAATTTCACAGGTTCAGTGAACTCGATGCAAATCACAGCGAGGTAACAATGAAGACTGAGATTATCCAATGTTTCAGTAGCCTTCCGAAATCCAAGTCTTCACTCACTCAACTGCTGTTTTGTACATGTGCTACTTAAGCATCCAAGCAATTAATGTACAGCTATTTTCAAACTCCAGACTGCAATGTACAGTACATGTACAGGGTAGGCGGTGGCGTAGTGGTATTATCACTGGACTAGTAACGCAGAGACCCAGGGTATTTCTCTGGGACATGGGTTCGAATCCCACCACAGCAGAAGGTGGAATTTGAATTTAATTAATAAATCTGGAATTAAAAGCTAGTCTAATGATGGCCATGAAACCATTGTCGATTGTTGTAAAAACCCATCTGGTTCACTAATGTCCTTTAGAGCTGGCCGTGTCCTAAAGGACATAGCTGCTAGACTGGGTCTGCAGCAGGTGGTGAGGGAACCAACACGTGGGAAAAACATACTTGACCTCGTCCTCACCAATGTGCCTGCCGCAGATGCTTCTGTCCAGGACAGTATTGGTAGGAGTGACCACCGCACAGTCCTTGTGGAGTCCCGCCTTCACATTAGGGATACCGTCCATCGTGTTGTGTGGCACTACCACCGTGCTAAATGGGATAGATTTTTTTTTAGATTATGATTAGATGACAGATACAGCACTGAAACAGGCCCTTCGGCCCACCGAGTCTGTGCCGACCATCAACCACCCATTTATACTAATCCTACACTAATCCCATATTCCTACCAAACATCCCCACCTGTCCCTATATTTCCCTACCACCTACCTATACTAGTGACAATTTATAATGGCCAATTTACCTATCAACCTGCAAGTCTTTTGGCTTGTGGGAGGAAACCGGAGCACCCGGAGAAAACCCACGCAGACACAGGGAGAACTTGCAAACTCCACACAGGCAGTACCCAGAATCGAACCCGGGTCCCTGGAGCTGTGAGGCTGCAGTGCTAACCACTGCGCCACTGATCGAACAGATCTAGCAATGCAAAACTGGGCATCCATGAGGCACTGTAGGCCATCAGCAGCAGCAGAATTGTACTCAACCACAATCTGTAACCTCATGGCCTGGCATATCCCCCACTCTACCATTACCATCAAGCCAGGAGACCAACCCTGGTTCAATGAAGAGTGCAGGAGGGCATGCCAGGAGCAGCACCCGGCATACCTCAAAATGAGGTGTCAACCTGGTGAAGCTACAACACAGGACTAACTGCGTGCCAAACTGCGTAAGCAGCATGCGATAGACAGAGCTAAGCGATCAACGGATCAGATCCAAGCTCTGCAGTCCTGCCACAACCAGCTGTGAATGGTGGTGGACAATTAAACAACTAACTGGAGGAGGTGGCTCCACAAATATCCCCATCCTCAATGATGGGGGAGCCCAGCACATCAGTGCGAAAGACAAGGCTGAAGCATTTGCAACAATCTTCAGCCAGAAGTGCCGAGTTGATGATCCATCTGGGCCTCCTCTTGAATTCCCCAGCATCACAGATGCCAGACTTCAGTCAATTCGATTCACTCCGCGTGATATCAAGAAACGACTGAAGGCACTGGATACTGCAAAAGCTATGGGCCCTGACAATATTCCGGCAATAGTACTGAAGACCTGTGCTCCAGAACTTGCTGCGCCCCGAGCCAAGCTGTTCCACTACAGCTACAACACTGGCATCTAACCTGCAATGTGGAAAGTTGTCCAGGTATGTCCTGTACACAAAAAGCAGGACAAGTCCAACCCAGCCAATTACCGCCCCATCAGACTACTCTCAATCATCAGTAAAGTGATGGAAGGTGTCATCAACAGTGCCATCAAGCGGCACTTGCTTAGCAATAACCTGCTCAGTGATGCTCAGTTCGGGTTCCGCCAGGGACACTCAGCTCATGACCTCATTACAGCCTTGGTTCAAACATGGACAAAAGAGCTGAATTCCAGAGGTGAGGTGAGAGTGACTGCCCTTGACATCAAGGCAGCATTTGACCGAGTATGGCATCAAGGAGCCCTAGCAAAACTGAGGTCAATGGGAATCAGGGGGAAAACCCTCCGCTGGCTGGAGTCATACCTAGCGAAAAGGAAGATGGTTGTGGTCATTGGAGGTCAATCATCTGAGCTCCAGGACATCACTGCAGGAGTTAAAAAAGAACAAAGCCTACAAACAGCTCTGAGCCCTGAGGACCTCAGCATGGGTGGGAGCAGTCTGAGCTGGATGGCTGAGAGGCGACAGACAGGGTATTGGCGGAGTGGCAGTGGTGATAGCATGAATGCTGTGATCCTGAGAGAGGACATCTCAGTGTGAAACCACATCAGCAGTTTTTGTGTGCTGCCCTATTGAAGTTCTCATCTAGGTCCCCTGTAGCACAATTTGTCTGCGGCCTCACCTTCCAGAGAGCTGGCAAATGAGCTGTCTTTTCCCTTTGGCCGAAGAACAAAGAACAAAGAACAGTACAGCACAGGAACAGGCCATTCGGCCCTCCAAGCCTGCGCCGATCTTGATGCCTGTCTAAACTAAAACCTTCTGCACTTCCGGGGACCATATGCCTCTATTCCCATCCTATTCATGCATTTGTCAAGATACCTCTTAAACGTCATTATCGTACCTGCTTCCACCACCTCCCCCGGCAGCAAGTTCCAGGCACTCACCACCCTCTGTGTAAAGAACTTGCCTTGCACATCCCCTCTAAACTTTGCTCCTCTCACCTTAAACCTATGCCCCCTAGTAACTGACTCTTCCACCCTGGGAAAAAGCTTCTGACTATCTACTCTGTCCATGCCGCTCATAAATTCGTAAACCTCTATCATGTCACCCCTCCACCTCCGTCGTTCCAGTGAAAACAATTGAGTTTATCCAACCTCTCCTCATTGCTAATGCCCTCCAGACCAGGCAACATCCTGGTAAACCTCCTCTGTACCCTCTCCAAAGCCTCCACGTCCTTCTGGTAGTGTGGTGACCAGAATTGCACGCAATATTCTAAGTGTGGCCTAACTAAAGTTTAGTACAGCTGCAGCATGACTTGCCAATTTTTATACTCTATGCCCCGACCGATGAAGGCAAGCATGCCGTTGGCCTTCTTGACTACCTTATCCACCTGCGTTGCCACTTTCAGTGACCTGTGGACCTGTACGCCAAGATCTCTCTGCCTGTCAATACTCCTAAGGGTTCTGCCATTTACTGTATACTTCCCACCTGCATTAGATCTTCCAAAATGCATTACCTCACATTTGTCCGGATTAAACTCCATCTGCCATTTCTCTGCCCAAGTCTCCAACCGATCGATATCCTGCTGTATCCTCTGACAATCCTCATCACTGTCCGCAACTCCACCAACCATTGTGTCGTCCGCAAACTGACTAATCAGACCAGCTACATTTTCCTCCAAATCATTTATATATACTACAAACAGCAAAGGTCCCAGCACTGATCCCTGTGGAACACCACTAGTCACATCCCTCCATTCAGAAAAGCACCCTTCCACTGCTACCCTCTGTCTTCTATGACCGAGCCAGGTCTGTATCCGTCTTGCCAGCTCCCCTCTGATCCCGTGTGACTTCACCTTTTGTACCAGTCTGCCATGAGGGACCTTGTCAAAGGCTTTACTGAAGTCCAGATAGATAACATCCACTGCCCTTCCTTCATCAATCATCTTTGTCACTTCCTCAAAAAACTCAATCAAATTAGTGAGACACGACCTCCCCTTCACAAAACCATGCTGCCTCTCGCTAATAAGTTTGTTTGTTTCCAAATGGGAGTAAATCTTGTCCCGCAGAATCCTCTCGAATAATTTCCCTACCACTGATGTAAGGCTCACCGGCCTATAATTTCTTGGATTATCCTTGCTACCCTTCTTAAACAAAGGAACAACAACAGTTCCTCAGGGTAGTGTCCTAGGCCCAACCATCTTCAGCTCCTTCATCAATGACCTACCTTCAATCATAAGGTCAGAAGTGGGGATGTTCGCTGATGATTGCACAATGTTCAGCACCATTCGTGACTCCTCAGATACTGAAGCAGTCTGTGTAGAAATGCAGCAAGACCTGGACAATATACAGGCTTGGGCTGAGAAGTGGCAAGTAACATTCGGGCCACACAAGTGCCAGGCAAGGGAAAAGTTTAGGGGGGATATGCGTGGAAAGTTCTTTACGCAGAGGGTGGTGGGCACCTGGAACGCATTGCCAGCGGAGGTGGTAGATGCGGGCACGATGGAGTCTTTTAAGATGTATCTAGACAGATACATGAATGGGCAGGAAGAAAAGAGATACAGAACCTTAGAAAATAGGCGACATGTTTAGAGAGAGGATCTGGATTGGCGCAGGCTTGGAGGGCCGAAGGGCCTGTTCCTGTGCTGTAATTATCTTTGTTCTTTGTTCTGTTCTATCTCCAACAAGAGAGAATCTAACCATCTCCCCTTGACATTCAACGGCATTACCATCGCTGAATCCCCCACTATCAACGTCCTAGGGGCCACCATTGACCAGAAACTGAACTGGAATAGCCATATAAATACCGTGGCTAGAAGAGCAGGTCAGAGGCTAGGGCGGCACAGTGGCGCAGGGCGGCACAGTGGCGCATTGGATAGCACCGCAGCCTCACAGCTCCAGCGACCCGGGTTCAATTCTGGGTACTGCCTGTGTGGAGTTTGCAAGTTCTCCCTGTGTCTGCGTGGGTTTCCTCCGGGTGCTCCGGTTTCCTCCCACAGCCAAAAGACTTGCAGGTTGATAGGTAAATTGGCCATCATAAATTGCCCCTAATATAGGTAGGTGGTCGGGGAATATAGGGACAGGTGAGGAGGTGGTAGGTATATGGGATTAGTGTAGGATTAGTATAAATGGGTAGTTAATGGTCAGCACAGACTCAGTGGGCCGAAGGGCCTGTTTCAGTGCTGTATCTCTAAATCTAAAATCTAAATCTAAATCTAAAAATTCTGAGGCGAGTAACTCACCTCCTGACTCCCCAAAGCATGTCCACCATCTACAAGGCACAAGTCAGGAGTGTGATGGAATACTCTCCACTTGCTTGGATGGGTGCAGCTCCAACAACAATCAAGAAGCTCGACACCATCCAGGACAAAGCAGCCCACTTGATTGGCACTCCATCTACAAACATTCACTCCCTCCACCACCGACGCACAGTGGCAGCAGTGTGTACCATCTACAAGATGCACTGCAGCAATGCACCAAGGCTCCTTCGACAGCACCTTCCAAACCCGCGACCTCTACCAACTAGAAGGACAAGGGCAGCAAATGCATGGGAACACCACCACCTGCAAGTTCCCCTCCAAGTCACACACCATCCTGACTTGGAACTATATCGCCGTTCCTTCACTGTCGCTGGGTCAAAATCCTGGAACTCCCTTCCTCACAGCACTGTGGGTGTACCTACCACAAATGGACTGCAGCGGTTCAAGAAGGCAGCTCACCACCACCTTCTCAAGGGCAATTAGGGATGGGCAATAAATGCTGGCCTAGCCAGCGACGCCCACATCCCTGAATGAATAAAAAAAAGAACATGTACTGCACACCATCCACTCCGCATTTTTAGATACCTGTTTGCACTCTATGCAGATAAGCTTAGTCTTAGAGTCATTTATGGCATAGAAGGAGGCCATTCGGCCCATCGTCTCCATGCCAATAGATGAAGTGGAGGCAATAGTGTAGTGGTAATGTCAGTGGACTGGCAATCAAGAGGCTGAGGTTAATTCTGAGGACATGAGTTCAATTCTCACCATGGCAGGTGGCGGAATTTAAATTCGATTAATAAATCTGGAATTCAAAGCTAGTCTCAGTAATGGTAACCATTGTCAATTGTTGTAAAAACCCATCTGGTTCACTAATGTCCGTTAGGGAAGGAAATCTGCCATCCTTACCTGGTCTGGCCGACATGTGATTCCAGACCCACAGCAATGTGGTTGACTCTTAACTGACCCTCTGAAATGTCCTAACAAGCTACTCAGTTGTGAAGGGCAACTAGGGATGGGCAACAAATGCTGGCCTTGCCAACAGCACCCATATCCCATGAAAGAATAAAAAAATGGTGATTTTAAAAAGAAAAATAGGTTAAATATTTTTTCACTTCCTTGACCAAATTAGAAAAATCGTATAGGTGCCGAATCATTAGATAACCGAATTAGAGAAAAGGACTTCAAAATAATAATTTTATTATAAGAAAAAGTTACTAGATCATTGTTAAACTGACCAAAAATGAAACTGTGGTTCTTTGATGAGGGTCAGTGATACAGTGGAATCTGAAACCGTTAACTAATGCTGGAATGCATTCTGTGAACTTCAAGCTTTCACAGTATTGATGGTTAAGCAGTTTTCTCTAATTTTGCACAGTTAAATGTTGTGTTTCCGTGCTTCTGATGAAATGAGCAACTGTGGTTTGGGTACAGCGGTGGTGAAAGTTTACTGTGTGGGCAGTTCAAAAGGGCAGCTGGAACAAGTTATGTTGCTGTTGTGCTTGAAGTGCAGATGGATTAAATATGGTGGAACGATTGCTTAAAATAAGAATTGTTTCCAAAACCACACCAGTCAGATAGAAACTACTTGCCATCCATTCATAAAGAAAGAAACTACAGGCCTGAGCCAATGGCAGTTTGCTTTAGGCACACCAAGTCCTGCTTTTCCATCAACCCAGGTCTCACCAATTTACCATGATTGTCAGTCCCCCAATGCCTGAAATTAAATATTTTCATTGCTTCATTGTTGTGTTTAAGGCCCTGCATGGCCTCATCCCCTCCCTATCTCTGTAACCTCTTCCCCTTTACCCGGCCATTCCTCTAACTCTGGCCAACTATTTCCCTCTAATGGGTGAAGGAAATAAGGCCCACCATCCGAGACCACTCTTGTACACCTTCTGGTGATTAGGTCACCTGTACCTATGGTGCAAGATAGAAAAAAGAAACAGAAAAAGAGACTACAAATGAGAATGCAATTCTGTACTGTGGATAAGAAGAATAAAATCTTGTGCCCAAATCATTTATCATGTAACTGGAATAACACTGTCTGAAATAGTACACAGGCTAGAGTGTCTTACCTGGTATTATGAAGAACTCAGGAGACTTTAATCAAGATAAGTCAACCTCTAGCTGCATTAAATCCTTGAAAGGTATTCCAGTTTGTGATATTCTCCATAGCAAACCTTACCAGATTGTCACCAACTGCAGACATGTGCACTCATCATTGAAACCCTTTGCAAGAATAAATTATTTCATCTCCATGTCACTGACAGCACTTTATGATAAAGTTTCATGATCTGCCACATCCTCCTGTAGGTTTTAAGATGTATTGAGCGGGTTCAGTGTCAGTGAGCTTGAATTCTGATGCATGGGACTGACTGAACATCATTTTCTTTCCTATTGAATTCTGAGCCATATTAAACACAGAATTAAACCAATAACAATCCAAGCTCTGTCAAAAGGCTGTATTTCAAACTTTCCTTTCAGATGTTGCCAGACTTGCCCCTAGTTTTGTGCTGTTTCCTAATTTAAATTTAGTTCAATAACCAACTCCAAAAACAGTCGCACTTTGAACGCAATATTGTTCTCTCTGGAAAACAAAATGTAATTCTCAAAGAAGTTGTACTATGCTTTGTCGTGTTAATTTTCTGGACTAAAAAATGTTATAAAATAAAAAGAAAACCATTCAAGGATTAGTGTTTTAAAAAATGGAGATGCATGACTACATGAAGGCAAAAAAGTGGAATGTAATGTAGTGTGCCACACTCTCAAATTACCCGATATAGATTCTATTTTTCTTCATTAAATTTTCCAATTCTGGGTCCAGGACAGTCCAAATTTAAATGCAACAGCCTAGTTTAGTTACTTGGCATGGTCTTTATTCAATTTTAAATCAATGTGATAGTAAATTGATTTTAATATATGCACAGCAGGAATAATTATGTCTCAAACTGCAAAAACGAAAAGTTATAAATATCAGTGTATTAAATATGAATACTTGAAAGATAATAAATGATAAGGACAAAGTAATAGTGCTGGGACAGATGAAGCACTGGAGATTGTGGTTTATTGGTTTAAACCCTGTAATAAAGTAGAGTCAGATGATATTATTAAAGAAATGCAAAACCAACAAATGTTCTCATCTGTTTCTTTTAAAAAAACATTTTCTCCCCTCCTCTCATGTTGGGTGGAAATTTAAAAACAACAATAGCCTCTGGATACCTCATCCAAATAGGCATTGTGCATGTGCAAGTGTCAGCACGCAAGGTACAGGGCTACTTTCTTGCAGAATTCACTTGATAGCCTTCCTATCCAGCTATACTTTCCAGCATTTTCCACGATCCAAACCACCATTGTGGCAATCACCAAATCACACCTTGGTCTCTTCCCCTACACCTCTGGTACCCAGAATTCAGCAAAGGATAGCCAAGAAATTGATAAAGAGTGAGAAAATGGAATATTAAACTATAAAGTGGCATAAAAACAGATTGTAAAAGCTTCTTTCGGTATGCAAAAAGGAAGAGATTGGTGGAAGTGAGTCTATTAGGAAATGGCAGAGATATTGAACAAATACATTGCACCTGTCTTCACAGTAAAAGACACAACAGCATTCAGAAATAGTGAGGAACCAAGGGTCTAGTGAGAATGAGGAACTTAAAAAATATTAGCATTAGTAAAGAAATAGAACTGGAGAAATTCATGGGGCTAAAAGGAAATAAATTCCCTGGACCTGATGGCCTACAACCTAGGGTTTTAAACGAGGTGGCTACAGAGATAGTGGATGCATTGGTTTTGATCTTCCAGAGTTCTCTAGATCTCAGTGAAACATATAAAATTCTTAAGGGGCTTGACAGGGTAGATGCTGGGAGAACGTTTCCCCCTAGGAAGTTTAGAACTGGGTCACAGTCTCAGAATAAGGGGTCCTCCATTTAGGACTGAGATGAGGAGAAGTTTCTTCACTCAAAGGGCTGTGAATCTTTGGAATTCTCTACCCCAGAGGGCTGTGGATGCTCAGTTTTTGAATATATTCAAGACAGAGAACTACAGATTTTTGTATACTAAGGGAATCAAGGGATATGGGGACAGTTTGGGAAGGTGGAGTTGATCAGCCATGATCTTGAATAATCGAGGCGGCTTGAGGGCCTACTCCTGCTCCTATTATGTTATGTTCTTCTTTCCTTTCGAGGATCTTGCTCTACCCCTCCCAGCTCTTCTTAAAAATCCTTATTCTCTAACCACCCTCTGAAGCCCATCCCAAGTTTTTCACCAAGATATCATCTTTCCTTTCCTCTCTCAGCTTCTGCATTCGGCAACTTCTGATCCTTGGTGATTTCAATATCTATAACAACTCATCTTGTGCACTAATCTCTGATTTCACTGCCCTCCTATCCTCACTCTTAACCTTTCCCTTAGTATAAACTACTCATATTCACGGTCACCCCCTCAACCTTGCCATCTCACAACTCTCTACTCTCACGGTCTTGATCACAGACAAAACAATCTCCAATCACTTCCCTGTACCCTCAATATTCACATCCCTCTACTCCCTTCCAACCCCACTTCCCCTGCATCCATTCTGGAATAAACTCTTCTCTAAATCACATTCAGCTGCATTTTCAAGCTCCTAACTGCCTAGCCATTCTTCACAATATTTCTGCAGCTAGTGGTCTGTTCCCCAACTCTTCCAACTTTGACACCCTTGTTCCCAATAAAACTCTTAGGGTAGACTCTTATGAGTGCCATGGCTTTCCCGACAGCGGGACCAGAAGTTGTTCTACTTCTGCTTCTGCCCCAAATCCCATTTCCCATGCGATTTTGTATTTAAATTAGCCATGTGGCAAAGGGCACGGGAACACATGGGATCATTCGGTGGGGACGGCTTTTCATTAGTGGATCCCGCCGTCATAGCCACGAGCACCATGATCGCCACAGATATAAAACATTCTGTGCTTGCAGCCTCAAGGATATGCAGCCTTTGTTTCATGTAAGTATCTTTAGACTAACTTAAATTGAAGCTTTTACTTAAATCAAAATGTTTTTGCCTCCCTTATTTTTTGAAAGACACCACCAACTTCATATCATTTATTTGCCCTACAGCCAAAGTGAATCAAATGGCAGCCAGCGGGCAGCATCCAGCCCCATGGTTCAGTGATGCCTCCCTGCAGGTTCTCCTCCAAGCTGTCAGGGAAAGGCAGGAGCTCATCTTCACTGCAGATGGATTGCGAAGACGCTCCCGCCTCGCCAAGGTGGCCTGGATGGAGGTAGCAGAGGAGGTCTCGAACTGTGGGATCACTGCAGAACATGGGTGCAGTGTGGCAAACGTATCATTGACTTGCTGAGATCAGTGAGGGTAAATGATCCTGGCGAAGCTTCTCCACCGATTTCTTCCATGGCTCCGTGTCATTAAGGCAAAGGGTACGTTTTTTTTAATCCCCACTTCCAACCTTATGATTGAAGCAGCAGAAGATGGTTGGGTCTAGGAAACTACCCTGAGGAACTCATGCAGTGACGTCCTGGAGCTGAGATGATTGACCTCCAACAACCACAACCATCTTCTTTTGCGCTAGGTACAATTCCAACCAGTGGAGAGTTTTCCCCCTCATTCCCATTGATTCAGGTTTTGCTGGGGCTCCTTGATGCCATACTTGGTCAAATGCTGCCTTGATGTCAAGGGCAATCATTTTCACCTCCACTCTTGAGTTCAGCTCTTTTGTCCATGTTTGAACCAGGGCTGTAATGAGGTCAGGAGCTGCGTGGTCCTGGCTTGGATTTGTCCTGCATTTTGTGTACAGGACATACCCGGGCAATTTTCCACATTGCTGGGTACATGCCAGTGTTGTAGCTGTACTGGAACAGCTTGGCTAGGGGCATGCCAAATTCTGGAGCACAGGTCTTCAGTACTATTGCCAGAAGGTTATCAGCGCCCGTAGCCTTCGCAGTATCCAGCGCCTTCAGTTGTTTCTTGATATCACGTGGAGTAAATTGAATTGACTGATGACTGGCATCTGTGATCGAAACATAGAAAAATAGGAGCAGGAGTGGGCCATTCGGTCCTTCGAGCCTGCTCCACCATTCAATAAGATCATGGCTGATCATCCAGACTCAGTAACCTGTTCTCACTTTCTTCCCGTATCCTTGATCCCATTAGCCCCAAGAACTATATCTAATTCTTTCTTGAATATATTTAATGATTTGGCCTCAACTGCTTTTTGTGGTAGAGAATTCCACAGGTTCACCACTCTCTGGGTGAAGACATCTCTCCTCATCTCAGTCCTAAATGGCTTACCCCTTATCCTTAGACTGTGACCCCTGGTCCTGGACTCCCCTGCCATCAGGAACATCCTTCCTGCATCTAGTCTGTCCAGTCCTGTTAGATTTTGTAGGTTTCTCTGAGATCCCCTCTCAATCTTCTGAACTCTAGTGAATATAAGCCTAATCAACCCAATCTCTCTTCATACGTCAGTCCTGCCACCCCAGGAATCAGCCTGGTTGCCATCCAAGGAATCAGTCTGGTGAACCTTTGCTGCACTCCCTCCATAGCAAGAACATCCTTCCTCAGATAAGGAGGCCAAAACTGAACACAATACTCCAGATGTAGTCTCACCAAGCCTTGTATAATTGCAGCAAGTCATCCTTGCTCCTGTACTCGAATCCTCTCACTATGAAGGCCTACATAACATTTACCATCTTAACTGCCTGCTGCACCTGCATGCTTACTTTCGGCAACTGGTGCACAAGGACACCCAGGTCTCGGTGTTTTTTTTTAATACATTCATGGGATGTGGGTGTCGCAGGCCAGGCTAGCATTTATTGCCCATCCCTAATTGCCCTTGAACTGAGTGGCTTGCTAGACCATTGAGGGCATGTAAGAGTCAACCACATTGCTGTGGATCTGGAGTCAAATGTAGGCCAGACCAGGTAAGGACAGCATATTTTCTTCCCTAAAGGACATTAGTGAATCAGATGGGTTTTTACAACAATCAACAATGGTTTCGTGGCCATCATTAGACTAGCTTTAAATTCCAGATTTTTATTAATTGAATTCAAATTCCACCTTCTGCTGTGATGGGATTCGAACCCATGTCCCCAGTGCAATACCTGGGTTTCTGGGTTACTAGTCCAGTGACAATACCAGTATGCCACCGCCTCCCCAGTGTACCTCCCCCTTTCCCAAACTATCGCCGTTCAGATAATAATATGCCTTCCTGTTTTTGCCACCAAAGTGGATAACCTCACATTTATCCACATTATACTGCATCTGCCATGTATTTACCCACTCGCTCAACCAGTCCAAATCACACTGGAGCTTCTCTGCATCCTTCTCACAGCTCCCACTCCCACCCAGCTTTGTGTCATCTGCAAACTTGGATATATTACATTTAATTCCCTCATCTATATCATTAATATATATTGTGAATAGCTGGGGTTTTAGCACTGATCCCTGTGGTACCCCACTAGTCACTGCCTGCAACTCGGAAAAAGACCCATTTATTCCTACTCTTTGTTTCTTGTCTGCCAACCAGTTCTCCATCCATGTCAGTACCTTACCCCCAATCCCATGAGCTTTAATTTTGCATGCTAATCTTTTATGTGAATCGTTATCAAAAGCCTTCTGAAAGTCCAAATACACCACATCCTCTGGTTCTCCCTTATCTATTCTACTAGTTACATCCTCAAAAAATTCCAGTAGATTTGTCAAGTATGATTTCCCTTTCGTAAATCCATGTTGACTTTGTCTGATCCTGTCATTGTTTTCCAAGTGCTCTGTGACTACATCTTTTATAATGGACGCTGGCATTTTCCCCACTACTGCTATGATGCTATGATACTATGATTCCCTGTTTTCTCTCGACCTTTTTTAAATAGCGGGGTTACATTAGCTACCCTCCAATCTGTTGGAACTGTTCCAGAGTCTATAGAATTTTGAAAAATGACCAGAAATGCAGCTACTATTTCTAGGAACACTTCCTTAAGTATTCTGGGATGTAGATTATCAGGCCCTGGGGATTTATCGGCTTTCAATCCCATCAATTTCCCTAACACCATTTCCCTACTAATACTGATTTCATACAGTTCCTCCTTCTCACTAGACCCTATGTTCCCCAACATTTCTGGAAGGTAATTTGTGTCCTCCTTTGTGAAGACAGAACCAAAGCATGTATTTAATTGGTCTGCCATTTCTTTGTTCCCCATTATAAATTCCCCCGTTTCTGATTGTAAGGGTCCCACATTTGTCTTCACTAATCTTTTTCTGTTCACATATCTATAGAAGCTTTTATAGTCAGTTTTTATGTTCTCTGCAAGCTTACTCTCATACTCTGTTTCCCCCTTCTTAATCAATCCCTTTGTCCTCCTTTGCTGAATTCTAAACTGTTCCCAATCCTCAGGTTTGCTGCTTGTTCTGGCCATTTTATATTTGTCCTCCTTGGATCTAATACTACCCCTAATTTCTTTTGTAGGTCACGGTTAAGCCATCCTTCCTGTTTCATTTTTGCGCCAGACAGGAATGAACAATTGTTATAATTCATCCATGCGCTCTTTAAATGCTAGCCATTGCTGGGGACTTCAGGCGGAGGCCTAGATGGATCATCAACTCGGCACTTCTGGCTGAAGATTGTTGCAAATGCTTCAGTCTTATCTTTTGCACTTTGGTGCTGGCCTCCCCCATCATGGAGGATGGGGATATGGAGCCACCTCCTCCTGTTAGTTGTTTAATTGTCCACCACCATTCATGACTGGATGTGGCAGGACTGCAGAGCTTAGATCTGATCCATTGGTTGTGGGATCGCTTAGCTCTGTCTATCGCATGCTGCTTACGCTGTTTGGCATGCAAGTAGTCCTGGATTGTAGCTTCATCAGGTTGACACCTCATTTTGAGGTATGCCTGGTGCTGCTCCTGGCATGCCCTCCCGCAATCTTCATTGAACCAGGGTTGATCTTGGTTGATCAAGGCTGACCGGCTTGATGGTAATGGTAGAGTGGGGGATATGCTGGGCCATGAGATGACAGATTGTGGTTGAGTACAATTCTGCTGCTGATGATGATGGTCCACAGCGCCTCATGGATGCCCAGTTTTGCATTGCTAAATCTATTCAAAATTTATCCGATTTAGGGCAATGGTAGTGCCACACAACACGATGGAGGGTATCCTCAATGTGAAGACAGGACGTCGTCTCCATAACGACTGTGCGGTGGTCACTCCTACCAGTACTGTCATGGACAGATGCATCTGCGGCAGGCAGATTGGTGAGGATGAGGTCAGTATGTTTTTCCCTCTTGTTGGTTGTGGGAGAAAAAGAAAAAGGAAATGCAAAGAGTTTTGATCACAACAGTGGCACAGGTGCTGTACAAATTGTGACGATTGAAATATTTATTCATACATTTTTATTTCATGCAGAATTTGGTCCACTCTCGGTAATAATTGCTTGGTTACAGATGGATACAAAGAAGTTTTATGGAGGCCTAAGGCAGGAGCTTAATGTTTAATAACTTTTTCAAATACTGTCATGCCTTACTTTTGTTTTCTACAGTCATAACTTAATGCTGCTTGCAGTGGTGTGTAGTCGCATTCATGGTAGCCCATAGATGATTTCAAATGCCAATTACATGAAAGTACATCAATGCTTCGTTAAGATTGCAGAGATGAATAATAGCTCATGCAAAACAGAATTTCTGTGGGGAATTGTTATGTTTCTCCTCCCGACGTTCCTTGATGATATTGTTTATTGTTGGCTGAAACATGCATAAATGAGGTTCTCCCTGATGCCCTTGCATGTATCTCCATGGCCATCATATCGATAACGGCATCATTATCATTGTTGTCCTCCTCCTCACCCTTTTTCACAGTCATCCTCATCTGAGGAGGACTGGTGTTCCTACTGTTCTTCCGCCTCCAGAATGTTGTCGGGTCTAATTGCGAGATTGTGCAAGGCACAACAGACAATGATTATTCATGATACCCTCTGTGGCGCAGTACTGAAGAGCCCCTCCAGACCAGTCAAGGCAATGGAATCGCATTTTCAACATGCCAATGGTGTGTTCGCTGATAGCGCTGGTGGATGGGTGAGCAGCATTGTACCTCTCTTCAGCAGCGCTTTAGGGATGACGTACTGATGTCACCAGCCATGTACAAAGCGGGTAACCATTGCCACTTTGGCTGGTTCCTCGAAAAATGCTAGCAGCTGGGAATTCCTCAAAATGTAGAAATCAAGACAGCTCCTTAGGAAACATGCATGACTCTTCTGCAATACGTTTAAAGAGTGGAAGCCTTTGCAATTAACAAAAACAGCAGGCTGGTCCCAGGGAGCTCTAATGCCCGCATGAGTACAGTTGATCACCCCTTGCACGCTAGGGAACCCAGCGATGGCGCCAAAGGCCGCAGACCTTGCTGCCTGGCTGTCCTTGTCCAAAGGTACGCAGATGAAATCAATGTCACGTCGAGAAAGGGCATTGGTCACCTCTCTGATGTACCTGTGGATTGCAGACTGCAAGATGCCACATATGTCGCCCATGGATTCCTGGCGGAACCACTGGAGAAAAATACTGAGTCCAGCAGCCACCTTGAGGGCAACTGGCATGGGATTCCCACAGAAGCCGAGTAGTTGCAGGTCATGTTTAGTTTAGTTTAGTTTAGAGATACAGCACTGAAACAGGCCCTTCGGCCCACCGAGTCTGTGCCGACCATCAACCACCCATTTTATACTAATCCTACACTAATCCCATATTCCTACCACATCCCCACCTGTCCCTATATTTCCCTACCACCTACCTATACTAGGGGCAATTTATAATGGCCAATTAACCTATCAACCTGCAAGTCTTTGGCATGTGGGAGGAAACCGGAGCACCCGGAGGAAACTCACGCAGACACAGGGAGAACTTGCAAACTCCACACAGGCAGTACCCAGAATTGAACCCGGGTCGCTGGAGCTGTGAGGCTGCGGTGCTAACCACTGCGCCACTGTGCCGCCCGTCATGCCGCAGGATTCTACATAAATCTGTGACTATTTCAAATGACATCCTTAGGCACCCCTGGCATTGTCTCTCTGACATTTGAAGGTCCTTGTCCTGAGGATGCGATGGTGCCAGTGCCACTGCCTGTCTTCGATAAGGCCGTTCCTGGATGTGATCATTTGGAGCATCCTCACCTTCCTGTTCTGCCTGTTGCTGGCACTCAGGCATCATGAGTTGAGGGAAAACAGCCCTCCTTAGTCTCTCTCTTTGTTTTTCTTCCCGTGGTACTCGACAAATTGGTGTATGAGACCCATGTCATTCTGGCTTTTCTGAACAATAAATAAGCAGAGTGTGGCAATTCAGCCCTCTATTACTAATGAGCTGAAATATCAAGGCAATGAACAGCTCCCTTATATCTGAATTCAAATTGCGCCCAGGTAGAAGACACATCCCCTGTAATTGTCTCCTCCCACTTTCCTTGCAATCCTTAGGTGTCCACGTAGTTTCCATTATCGGAGAAAATGGTGTCTTCCCATCTTTCAACCTCCTCCTGCAACCTTCCAGCTTGAACCCATCACCCTTGACCCATCCAATGTTGCCGATACCCTTCCGTTACCATTGAGTCTCCCCCCCATTACTATGCACAGTGTAATCATCAATGTATTCATGCTATTCCTCCCCCAATACTACTTCCATTACTATCGACATATTGACTCTTACACGTGAACCTCTTCACATCAAACTGACCATCGTTACTGAGTCCCGTTCCCCTCCATATGAAGCTGTCGAAAGCCCATCCATCAGACTTGATCTTCCCCCTACAGAATCCACTTTCCCTCATTGACTGTCACTGTTCCCTCTGCTAGCCAGTACCCCCAATTTGCCCCAAAGCTCCCCGACCTTGACAATGCTCATCCCTCCCTTGCCAAATAACTTAACACACGACTGATCTAATCCACCCACCACCCCCGCAGCCGACAAAATGTACCTTCACCATCAACATCAACCATTCAACAACCTGGATGCTCCACTCCACCCTCCCCTGCTCCTCCATGCACCCATTCACCCCACCCTTCCCTCCCTGACTACTCTCCCCTGTGCCGCCATGTACTCCATGTAAGCGTAGACTTAAGCTTATCTGACATCCATCACCATATCTTGCTGGAAGACATCAAGCACTATTGGGCCTCACCTCTGCCAAAACTGCCCACTACTCCATGAACATCCTGGAAAATAAAGACAACACCTAGGGAGGAATTTTATCCCGGGGGCGGGGGTCTTTACGTCCAGAGAAACTGACGTCGAGATCCCCATGTCAACTCTTCTACAGAAGGCCCACAAATCTAGTGCCAATCAGGCACTTCAGTGGACAGTGACGGGCCTTACAACGGGTTCAAAGACCCTGTTTCTGCAAATTCCACCCTTGCAGAGCTGCTGGCCAATCAGAGACCGGAGGCGGTGGCTGCTGCTGTAGATGCACATACCGGAGGCCAAGGAGCATCGCTGGAACCAAGCCTCAGGCAGGTCAGGGCGGGAGGGGTCTCGTGGGGTGGCCAAACCTGTTGAGTATTTCTAGCACGTTCTGTTTTTATTTCAGATTTCCAGCATCCTCAGTATTTTATTTTTTTTTCTTTCTCTAGTTTCTCTCCTATCTTTTCTGATCTCATCTTGTCCACGGCACTCACCTCTTTCTCATTGGTCCAATTCCCACTAAACTGCTGACAACCAAACTTCTGGTCCTGGTGTCCACACTAACTAACATTGTAAATGGTCCGATCTCCTTAGATACTCCCCTCTCCCTTTCAAAACCACTGTCATGGATGTGAAATTGGCGGAGTGACAGGAAAGAGAGTGGCAGTAAATGGTTTAATGTAGTGGTGTTTCCCAGAACCACTGCTTTTCTTGATATATTTTAATGACTTAGACTTGGGTGTACAGAGTACAATTTCAAAATTTGCAGATGGCACAAAACTTGGAAGTATAGTCAACTGTGAGTAGGATAGTGGTAGACTTCAAGAGGATGTAGACAGGCTGGGGAATGGGTGGACACGTAGCAGATGAAATTTAATGCAGCGAAGTGTAAAGCAATACATTTTGGTAGGAAGAACAAGGAGAGGCAATATAAACTGAAGGGCACAATTCTCAAGGGGGTGCAGGAACAGAGAGAGACGTGGGGTTATATGTGCACAAATTATTGAAGGTGGCAGGGCAGGCTGAGAAAGTAGTTAACAAGGCATATAGGATCTTGGGTTTTAAAAGTAGAGACATAGAGTACAAAGCATCGAAGTTATGATGGAGCAACAGTAGACCGTATAGCCCATTGAGCCTGTTCCGCCAGTCAAAACCATCATGGTTGATCGTCAGCTTCAACTCCACTTTCTTGCCCGTTCCTCATATTCCTTGATTCCCTAAGAGATCAAAATCTGCTATCTCAGCCTTAAATATATCCAATTATAGAGCATCCACAACCCTCTGGGGTAGAGAATTCCAAAGATCCACAACCTCTGAATGAAGCAATTTCTCTTCATCTCAGTCCTAAATGATCGTTGATCGTCCCTTTATCCTGAGGCTGTGCTCCCGTGGTCTAGGTTCCCCAGCCAGGGCAAACAACCCCTCAGTGTCTACCTTGTCAAGCCCCTTCAGAATCTTGCATGTTTCAATGAGATCACCTCTCATTCTTCTAAACTCCAGAGAATATATGCCCAATTTACTCAGCCTCTCACCATAGGTCAACCCTCTCACCCCAGAGACCAATCTAGTGAACCTTCGCCATACCACCTCCAATGCAAGTCCATTCTACCTTAAATAGAGAGACCAAAACCGCGCACAGAACTCCAGGTGCAGTCTCACCAAAGTCCTGTACAATTAGTAGCAAGACCTCTTTATGCTTGTACTCCAAACCCCTTGCAATGAAGGCCAACATGCCATTTGCCTTCCTAATTGCTTGTTATACCTGCATGCTAACTTTCTGTGTTCCTTGTACAAGTACACCCAAGTCCCTCTGAACGCCGATATTTACAAGTTCCTCACCTTTTAAATATATTCTGCTTTTCTATTCTTGCCACCAAAGTGAATAACCTCGCACTTCCCCACATTATATTCCATCTGCCACCTTGTTGCTCACTCATTTATCTGTCTATATCTCTTTGCAGCCTCTTTGTGCCCTCCTCACAGCTTGCATTCCCACGTAGCTTTAGAGAGGGTGTGAAAAAAATTTACGAGAATGGTTCTGGGGATGAGAGACTTCAGTCCACTTGGATAGATTGGAGAAGTTGGTGTTTCTCTCCTTCGAGAAGAGGAGGTTGAGACGAGATTAGATAGAGATGTTCAAAACCATGAGGGATCTAAACAGAGTAGACAGAAAGAAACAGTTTCCATTGGGGGAAAGGTCAAGAACCGGAGGACACAGATTTAAAGTGATTGGTAAAAAAGGTGAGAAGAAAAATCTTTTTTTACGCAGTGGTTATGATCTGAGAGGGTGACAGCACGTTTCAGAAGGGAATTAGATAAACACCTGAAAGGAAAAGAAATTGTAGGGCTACAGGGAAAGGACAGAGGCAGCACGGGCTTGATGGGCTGAATGGTCTCATTCTATGAACACCACTTTTCAAAACAAACACCCTCAACCCAACTGTCATGGCATGCAAAAACTCCATCTCCAACCACCCTTTTCTCTCCAAAGTCCTTAAACGTTGCCTCCTAAATCTACGGCCAGCAAAAGATAGCATCTTCAAGAGGGAAGCAAGAAAAAATATTTTAAGGTTTTAAGCAAGGTTTGACTCATAACTGAGGTCAAACACAGTCACATTAGCACTCTAAAAGTGAGGACGGAAACATTCTGAAGGCCAAAACACTCCCAGTTTGTATTTCTAGATTTGAAAGTGTTTTTTATTGTAATCTGGATTTTACATATCACATCTCTTCCATTTGCATTTTCAAAGAATCATCATGATTTATTCTCACCAATTAAAGAAAAATGATGACTTCCCTTGCATTAAAATAACCCATAAATATATTTCCATCACAGGTCACAATGAATTTCATCTACCTATCAGACCAACTGTTTAATAGGAACAGTCTGAATAAGATTAACTTTGCAATAAAGCTGGCTTCCCATCTTGCACCCTCTGTAAACTTGAGCTCATCCAAGACTCTGCTGGTGTATCCTTACTCACTCCAAGTCCATTCAATCATCACTCATTCCGAAGAAGGGTCACTGACCCGAAACGTTAACTCTGCTTCTCTTTCCACAGATGCTGCCAGACCTGCTGAGTGATTCCAGCATTTCTTGTTTTTATTTCAGATTTCCAGCATCCGCAGTATTTTGCTTTTATATCACTCATACCTACATTGGCTCCTGGTCCAGCAATGGTTCAATTTTAAAATTTACATTCTGGTTTTCAAATCTTTTCATGGTTTTGCGTCTCCCTATCTCTGTACCTTCCTCCAGTCACACAGCCCTATGAGATCTCTGCACTCCTCCAAGTCTGGCCTCATATATATCCCCAATTTTCTTCACTCCACCATTGTTGGCTCTATCACCAGCTGACTAGGCCCTAAGCTCTAGAATTCCCTCCCTCAATCGCTCTGTTTCTTCACCACTACTCTGTTAAGATGCTCCTTTCAACCCATCGCTTTGACCAAGATTTTGGTGATCTGTCCTAATATTTCCTTATGTGGCTCATTGCCAAATTTTGTTTGACAATTCTCCTTTGAAGCACCTTGGGATATTTTACTACTTCACAGGCACTATATAAGTGCAAATTGTTGTAGTAAATGCTCCAATAACAGTGGTTTTGAAATAAGAGGAAATTGTCTAAGCATGCAATTTAATCAAGCTTGTCAACACATAATGCTGGTGACACTTACTGCCTATAAGAAATTACAGGGGTTGAGAATTCCAAAGATTCACAACTCTCTGAGTGAAGAAATTTCTGATCAAGTGAGCAGAAAATGAAAAGCCAAAACCACTTACCACTGACTTGGAATTCTGAAATCTTGTGGATCTTGTTGCCTTCATGAAAGAAAGAAGAACTTGCATTTATTAAGTACCTTTCACATTTTCAGAATATTCCAAAGTACTTGACACCAAATGAATATTGGCGTATAGTCATTGTTGTTATGCAGGCAAACACAGGAGCCAATGTGAGATCCCACACACAATAAATGAGAAAAATCACCAGTAATCCATTTTGAGGTTGGTTGAAGATGGAATAGTAATAAGGACACTCGAAGAATGTTCTACTTTGAAAAGTTCCATGGGTCTTTTATGTTCACAGGCAAATGGAATCTCATCCAAAAGATGTCACTTCTAAAAATACAGCACTCCTTCAGTATAACGTTGAAGTGTGAGCTTAAATAATACACTCAAATCAAGGAGTCTTTTGGGGTCCAATAATTAGGTCAAATAGCTTCAAAACACAGTGAGAAAGCGAAAGGAATCACTATGGGAGAATATCGCTTATGTAATTCTTTAGCACAGCAGTCGTGAATTGTATTGCTTCCGCAACTCAAAGAGGTTAGTAACTATAGCAAGTGACACACAGAGAGAATGAGAGCAAAAATAAGGGAGCCAGTAAGATTGGAAAACAGGGAGGAGGATAGAATTATTGTGGAATAACAGAAAATCATTTATAGGATGATAGAGTCTTTTTTCATTTTTGTCCTTCAGTACCATCCTGGAAGACCAACTAGTTGTGGAGGTTTTTGTTATGAATTTCTTTTTCCAGATAGCTGGTACTATTTCTTGCTCTGCACTCTGTGCTAAGGCACAGATTTTCCATTCGCCGCTTCTTATCAGATTAAGAATTCTGCCCGTCAGGGATTTGTCATTCTGTATGGACAATATCTGCCATCTGGATAGAAATTGTTTTTTCTCCCAGACTGCTGCACAATGCAGCAACCAATGATTTTAAGCCTCACCCAACTGCAGGTACAATGGGTGTGGTCTTGACTGCATTAGGCATCTGGTTGGAAGGATAAAAATCTAAATTAAATTGAGCAGTCTGTATTAATGTCCACAGGCTAGTTAATAAAGTGGTGAAGTGGTTTTTAATGACCTTCAATATTTTGTGAAAGTACTCGTCTAACATATCAGTTCTGCACGACCGCAGACACACAGGGCAGGACTTCCATTCCGGGAACTGGACCCCAAAGTCACATTCATTTCTGGGGCCCGACCCGACATCTCAGTGGCAAGTGCATGTATTGCAATTCTAATTGGCACAGCAGTTAATTTGCCCAGAGTTGCATTTGCCACCATTAATGCGTGAAGAAGGTGGGACACAGGGAGAAGGTGCCCGATTTAAAGGGCGAGCAGCAGCCATTGCTGTGGCTGCCGTTCAGCACAAGATTGGAGGCTGGAGCTGAGCAGAGGGCATTGGGCAGGGAGGGCCCCCTTGCCAGGGCAGTCCCCTGTTTTTCTGATGCCTCGGATGACTCTCAACAAGGGCACACAAGTCAATAACCATGTTCCTGGAAGGCGCAGCCTTCTACGACATTGACGCCCCAACATGTCCAGGTAGCTTCTCCTTTGGTTTTAGACCCTCTACTGAGTGTATCGCCTTCACTGCATTCCTGCCCCTCGTTTCTGACCCTTGGGCCCCTGTTTCCAAGAGGCCTGCCTCTGCTCCTGAGGATTGTGCTCCTCATCGCTAGTCGATCCTATCTCAGAGCAGCTTAATCCTACTTTCTATATGTCTTTCCTTCCTTTCTATTGGAATGTGCAGTCTTCCTGATCCCTACCCCCCACCAAAAGAAACTGTGAGGCCTATAAGCAGAGTGACCTGTCCGCCCTGCCCCCCAAAGCTTCACCCCACAAAATCCCCTTTTCCATAGTGAGGAAATATGACAGATAATTTTTCTGACTCTGGACAATTGATTTCTTGTCAATCAGGGCCTTTTCTGAGCCTTCCCTCTTTAATCGAGCCTCTTGCTGCTTTCCTGCCATTCTGACTGGTTTCCCACTTTGTTTGTGCCTCCTGCTTCCTGTCGTGGTCCGGACCCTGCGTGTATGCCGTGAAAATTTAAAACTGATCCTAAAAGAACTGACAAGCTCATTCAGTGGCTTAACTGGCCATTTAGCAATCTTGGGCAGGTTGGCTCTGTAATATTCTGCTTACTGTTAAACTAGTACAGAATATCTGAAGAGTCAGATCGGTTAAAAGAAACGGGAGCTTTATTAAATACATCTTACTACTGTGGTTTACATCTTCCAAGCCTGTACACGAGGGCCCCACACACACAGTTTCATACCACTTCCTGTGATGAGGTACACTGTATGATTAGTGTACTTTACCCAGTAACAATCCAATGTCCAGGATACCACTTTATACCACATCTCCCCCTATGTTTCTGACTTCCATTTTTTCAATAGACAATCGCTGTGGTGCTTTCACAAGTTTACCATAACGAGTCCTCATAACATTTTAAGGGGTTTGAGGTTTCAAGTTCTCTGAGTAGTCTCTCTGACTCTGCTGTACAAGTGGAATTGTTAGATAACTCAGGTTCATCATTCGGGTTGTCCTCTGGATTAATGGATGAATGCAGCATCTCTAGTCCATTAGATTTTGGAGATAACTGACTTCCCTGGATAGGAAGCTGCTTCTGTATGGTCACCAATGCATGCCTACTTTGTCTCACCGTACCATACTCTGTCTAGATAATGTATGAGCTGGGATGTGGTGTCTGGTCTTACCACATCTCCATACCAATTTTGGTCTCTGATCCAAACCGCCTCTCCTGGTTGGATGTCTGGTAGGTTTCGTGCTTTGTGGCATCTGTCGTGATTCCACCTCTGATTGGAATGATCTCTATCCTCTCTCTCCCCACTTTTTCCAAGTCATCCTCTCTTACTTGTGACATAAGTGTATGTGTGAAAGTAAGTAGTTGAGTTTCAGTCTTCTTCCCATTAGGAGTTCACATAGCGCTAACCCATTTTATAGTGTGGTTGAACGACAGCTCAAAAATGCAATTTAAACATCGGTGTTCTTTTTCAGCAATTCTTTTACCGTACGCACTTCTGTTTCAGCTTCATCATTGGCTTGAGGGTATCTTGGTGAGCTAGTGGTATGAACAAATCCATATGTTACGGTGAACTCTTTGAATTATTCATTGGCAAACTGCAGTCCAATGTCTGAAATTACAAGGTCTGGATTCCATGTGTTGTGAATATCTCCTTCAACGATGTAGTCACTGCTTCAGAAGTTTGACCCTGCAGTTGCTTGACTTCTATCCATCTTGAGTAATAATCTACAACAATCAAGAACGTTTTATCTCTGTATTCAAAAAGATCCACCCCAAGATGTTCCCATGGCCTTGATGGAAAGGAAGATGACATCAGTGGTTCTCTTGTCTCTTGGCGATGAATAGCATAAGCATCTTGCTATCATCTCTTCCTGGCCACCTTCATCACATGGTCACCAAACAGAATTTCTTGCTTTGGCTTGACATTTTGAGATGCCCAAATATCCTTGGTGCAATCGTTGCAGTATGTCTAGTCTCAGAACTCTCGGAATGACCGATCTCTTGTCATAAAGGAGTAAATCATCAACTACACTGTGTCAGTAGGACTATGAGCCCCATGTTCTAGATTCTCCAGCCAGGGGAAACATTTTCTCAGCACCTATCCTGTCAAGCCCCTTAAGAATTTTACATGTTTCAATTAGATCACCCGTCATTCTTCTGGATAGGGGATATAGGCCTACTCTACTCAATCTCTCCTCATAGACAATCACCTCAGCCCAGGAACCAATCTAGTAAACCTTTGTTGCACCCCATCGAGTGCAAGTATGTCTTTCCTTAGGTAAGGAGACCAAAACTGCTCCTCAGCCACTGCACAGCCAGCTTTGGTTCTGTGGGTGGGATTTTTACTTAAATGAGAGGGTGGGAATTGGGGCAGGCAGTTGCTTAAACCCGCCCCTCAGGTTGGCGTGCTGGTTTCCCGACACAAAACGAGCACACTCAAAGTTTAAAAGGCTGCGCAGAGAGCTGGAGAAGCCTATAGTATAATGTGGTATACTGGACATTGGATTGTTACTGGGTTAAATATGCTAATCATGCTGTATACCTCATCACAGGAAGTGATGTAACACCATGTGCGTGGAACCCTCGTGCACAGGCTTGGAAGATGTAAACCAAAGTAGTAAGACGTGTTTAATAAAGCTCCGTTCCTTTTAAACCATCTGACCCTTAGGATATTCTGGGCTAGTTTAACAGTAGGCAGAATATTATATGATGGCAGCAGTGGTGGCAACGGTAAACAAGAATGATGGAAATTTCCCTACCTTTACCAGAAAGATTTTAGAAAGTTGTGGGCCTGAATCAAGCCGAGGCATGGCTGAAGAGGTATCGAAGATTTGCCAGGTGTCGCACTGCGTCAGGTCTAGCTACAAAACCGAGCAGTGAGCAGGTCAGTACGCTATTCTATGTGATGGGTGACTGTGCGGATGATATTCTCGTAACGCAAAGTTGGCAGCTGTGGTCTCTTTCTATTTCTATATATTTAAAAAGTGTTGAGAGGAACATAGGGAGCTCCCACCTTGGATGTTGGGGCTGCTGATGTTTTATTGCTGGAGGGCCTCCTATTGGCCCTCCAGCCTCAGGAGCCCACCTGTCATCCTTAATTGGACAGCAAACCTGCCCACTAGCCATCAATTGGCCTGGCACTGAAAAATCGGGTCTTTTAGTTTAGTTTAGAGATACAGCACTGAAACAGGTCCTTCAGCCCACCGAGTCTGTGCCGACCATCAACCACCCATTTATACTAATCCTACACTAATTCCATATTCCTACCACATCCCCACCTGTCCCTTTATTTCCCTACCACCTACCTATACTAGGGGCAATTTATAATGGCCAATTAACCTATCAACCTGCAAGTCTTTGGCATGTGGGAGGAAACCGGAGCACCCGGAGGAAACCCACGCAGACACAGGGAGAACTTGCAAACTCCACACAGGCAGTACCCAGAATTGAACCCGGGTCGCTGGAGCTGTGAGGCTGCGGTGCTAACCACTGTGCCGCCCCTGTCAGGGGTCTATTTCTGACAAGGGATGGAGTCAGGACCTAGAAGTTCTCCTGCCATCGGGTTCCCAGCTCCCAGAGGAAAATCCAGCCCACTGTTCCTTGCTGAGCTTCAGGTAGGAGAATTGCTCCCTGAAAATGAAGGATGATATGAACTATCAGGGTGGTATGTTGCCCCGCTAGTGCCAGGGTCCAGGATGTCACTGAGCAGCTGTAGAACACTCTGAGGAGGAGTAGAGGTCATGGTTCATATTGATACCAACGACATAGGAGGAAAGAATCCTGCAAGCAGATTTTAGGGACCCTGAAAGCAGGACCTGTAAGGTAGTAATTTCCAAATTGCTCCCAGTGACACTCACTAATATAGAGATAGGTGGGTTGAGCAGATAAATGGGTGGCTGGAAAGATAGTACCACAGGGAGGGCTTTAGATTTCTGGGACATTGGGACTCTTTCTGGGGGAGGTGGGACCTAAACAGAGCTGGGGCAGTTTGCTGGTGCTGTGGGAAAGGCTTCAACATAATTTGGCATGGGGCTGGGCACCAGGATGCAGCATTAGAAAGAGGAAACAAGAGGCATAAAGTATTGGGAGACAAATATCAACAGAGTTAAGAAATAGTAAGGTATTAGGCAGCATCAGACTAACACAGAATCCAAAAAGGTCTGAATTAGGTTTACAGTGCATATGTGTAAATGCATGAAGCAGTGGTAAATAAGGTTGGTGAGTTGCAGGTGCAAATAGCCACATGGGAATATGATGTTATGCAGATAACAGAGAACGGGCTCAAAAGACGGCAGGGCTGGGTACTAAATATTCCTGGATACAAGGCATTCAGGAAAGATAGGGAAGGAAAGAAAGGAGGAAGGGTGGCAGTACTAATTAAGGAGAATATTATAGTGCTGGAGAGAGAGGATGTCCTGGAGGTGTCAACAGTAGAATCAATTTGGTTAGAGTTAAGAAATAATAGGAGGTGTCATTACACTACAGGGTATGTTCTTTAAGCCATTATCCAGTGGGAAAGATATAGAGGAGAAAAGTTTCAGGGAAATTACAGAGAGATGCAAGAACTATGGAGTAACGATAATGGGGGACTTTATTCTAATATAGACTGGGATAGTAATTGTGCAAAGGGCAGAGAGGGGGAAGAGTTTCCGAAGTGTGTTCAGACAAATTTTCTTGATCAGTACATGTCCGGCCCAAAGAGGAAATGCTGGATCTGGCTCCTGGCAAAATTGCTTGGCGATGGGCTCTCCATCCCCCGACGTGATTCTATGGGCCCCCCAGCCTCTCACCCCACCCCATAAAATTCAGCCCAGTGAACACAAACACACAAATGAAGGCAACATTCTATCATTGCTAACAGTGATTATTAAATAAAATTTGTTCCATAAATGTCCTTGTATCTTTGTCTGAATGAAGTCTAAGGTCCTATTATCTGGTGCTTATGTAGGTTTTCACAGGAGTCCATTCTTCCTGAACAACCTATTCTATCATGAACTTACTCTAAGCAATGTCATCTCTGGGGGAAGATAATCATGCAAAAATATATAATATCATGTCTCCACCATTAGGGTAAATTACTATTTTTAATACAATATGATAATGTTATCTTTATGAAGGTGGATGCTGGAAATCTGAAATAAAAACAGAAAATGCTGGAAATACTCAGCATGAAACATTGAGCTGACTGGTGGCACGCTTTAAAGATGCTGGTTCGCCTCTGCAGACTGCCCGTCGCGGAGCCGCCGCGATATTTAGCACAGTGGCTCATTATAATACACGCGACACACTGCCACCCCCACCCCCACAAATGACGTGCAGTTGTGGTATGCACCGGGTCAGGTGCTCATCAGGTGCTAGGGCCCTATCTAAAGGGCAGCCAGCGCATCATTAATGTCTCCACTCCAATACAATTGCTGCACAGAGAAGCTACAGAACTCTTGAGCTGCAGAAGATTCATCTAATTTTTTGGACAAGCCCAAATTCAGAAGATATCATCAGAGAGGCGTTCCAGGGTGGCCACATGGTTAAGTGATGGCCCCTGCTCGCTCTTCTCCAGGCTGTGCGGGCAAGGTGGGAGGTCCTCTTCCCCAGCAATGGCAAGAAGAGGCCCTTCCACCTGACCAAGGCAGCCTGGCTGGAGGTGGCAGAGGAGGTCAGTAGCCATGGGGCCATCTGGCGTGACTGGGTCCAGTGCCGCAAGAGGATGAACGATCTTCTGCACTCCGCAAAAGTAAATGGCACTTACTTTATCAAGGCTCCATTGAACCTAGGTATGCCCACACAGAGCAGCACATGTGTGCCACTGCCATGCCACAGACATGGAGGTTGGGCAAGGAGGAAAGACGTGACATAAATGTAAGAATGTATGATAGAACTTACCCTTGTCTGCTGCTCAGAGCATGGCACCTACGTGAGTGCCTCACTCAGTAGTGCACACCGAGCATCCCTCTTGGGACATGTGTCGTGTTGTTGATCTGCCATGCTTAATGTCTGCCTGCTGGCTCCTCCAGGCAAAGAGGGCCCACAATGCAAGTGAGGCGAGCCGCACAGGTAGAGGCGTACCAGACATCAAGAGGGTCACCTACGCTGAGGAGGAGGCCCTAGAGATCTCTGCGATCCATGTGGAATGCTCATTTGGTGATGTAGAGCTCGGGGTCCTGGGTGAATATACATCCAATTGATATAAACAATGATCAATGTGAAATTGTTGCTGTTTGAGACAATGCTGTCATAATCGTGACATAGAATCACAGAATCACAGAATAATACAGTGCAGAAGAGGCCCTTCAGCCCATCGAGTCTGCACCGATGCATTAAAACACCTGACCTGTCTACCTAATCCCATTTGCCAGCACTTGGCCCATAGCCTTGAATGTTATGACGTGCCAAGTGCTCATCCAGGTACTTTCTAAAGGATGTGAGGCAACCCGCCTCTACCACCCTCCCAGGCAGTGCCATTCCAGACTGTCACCACCCTCTGGGTAAAAATGTTCTTCCTCAAACCCCCCTTAAACCTCCTGCCCCTCACCTTAAACCTGTGTCCCCTAGTAACTGACCCTTCAACTAAGGGGAACAGCTGCTCCCTATCCACCCTGTCCATGCCCCTCATAATCTTGTACACCTCGATCAGGTCACCCCTCAGTCTTCTCTGCTCCAGCGAAAACAACCCAAGCCTATCCAACCTCTCTTCATAGCTTAAATGTTCCATCCCAGGCAACATCCTGGTTAATCGCCTCTGCACCCCCTCCAATGCAATCACATCCTTCCTATAATGTGGCGACCAGAATTGCACACAGTACTCCAGCTGTGGTCTTACCAAAGTTCTGTACAACTCCAAAATGACCTCCCTGCTTTTGTAATCTATGCGTTGATTGATAAAGGCAAGTGTCCCATATGCCTTTTACACCCTATTAACCTGCCCTTCTGCCTTCAGAGATCTATGGACAAACACGCCAAGGTCCCTTTGTTCCTCGGAACTTCCCAGTGTCAGGCCATTCATTGAATACTTCCGTGTCACATTACTCCTTCCAAAGTGTATCACCTCACACTTTTCAGCGTTAAAGTCCATCTGCCACTTTTCTGCCCATTTGACCATCCCATCTATATCTTCCCGTAAACTAAGACACTCCACCTCACTGTTAACCACGCGGCCAATCTTTATGTCATCCGCGAACTTACTGATCCTACCCCCCAGATAGTCATCTATGTCGTTTATATAAATGACAAACAATAGGGGACCCAGCACAGGTCCCTGTGGTACGCCACTGGACACTGGCTTCCAGTCACTAAAACAGCTGTCTGACATCACTCTCTGTCTCCTACAGCTAAGCCAATTTTGGATCCACCTTATCAAGTTACCTTGTATCCCATGTGCATTTGCTTTCTTGATAAATCTCCCATGTGGGACCTTGTCAAAGGCTTTGCTGAAATCCATGTAAACTACATCAACTGCACTACCCTCATCTACACACCTGGTCACATGCTCAAAAAATTCAATCAAATTTGTTAGGCATGACCTCCCTCTGACAAAGCCATGCTGACTATTCCTAATCAAATTTTGCCTCTCCAAGTTGGAGATAGATACTCTCCTTCAGAATTTTCTCCAATAGTTTCCCTACCACTGACGTGAGACTCACTGGTCTGTAGTTCCCTGGCTTATCTCTACAACCTTTCTTAAATAGTGGGACCACATTAGCTGTTCTCCAGTCCTCTGGCACCTCCCCTGTGGCCAGAGAGGAATTAAAAATTAGGGTCAGAGCCCCTGCAATCTCCACCCTCGCCTCCCACAGCATCCTGGGACACAAATCGTCCGGACCTGGAGATTTGTCCACTTTGAAGCCTGCCAAAACCTCCAATACCTTGTCACTCCCTATGACAATTTGCTCAAGAACCTCACAGTCTCTCTCTCTAAGTTCCATATCTACATCCTCATTTTCTTGGGTGAGGACAGATGTGAAGTATTCATTCAACACCCTACCAATGTCCTCTGGCTCCACCCACAAATTTCCCCCTTGGTCCCTAATGGGTCCTACTCTTTCCCTGGTTATCCTCTTCCCTTTGATATACTTATAGAATATCTTGGGATTTTCCCTATTTCTTACAGCCAGAGCTTTCTCATATCCCCTCTTTGCTCTCCTAATTGCTTTCTTAAGCTCCATCCTACACTTACTTTATTCCACGAATGCTTCCATTGATTTGCTCTCCCTGTATTTGCTAAAAGCCTCTCTTTTCCTTCTCATCATACCCTGAATGTTTCTGGTCATCCTTGGTTCTCTGGGCTTGTTGCTCCTACCTATTACCCTGGAGGGAACATGTTGGGCCTGTACCCTCCCCATTTCCTTTTTGAATGCCCCCCACTGCTCTTCTGTAGATTTCCCAACAAGTAACTCTTTCCAGTCTACCTTGGCCAGATCCTGCCTTATTTTACTAAAATTCGCTCTCCCCCAATACAAACCTTTTTTCGCAACTTGTCTATTTCTTTCTCCATAACAAGCTTAAATTGTACCATCTTATGGTCACTATCACCAAAATGCTCCCCCACCAACACATCAACCACCTGTCCGGCTTCATTCCCCAGAATTAGGTCCAGCACTGCACCCTCCCTTGTTGGATCCTCTACATATTGGGCTAAAAAATTCTCCTGTATACATTTTAAGAACTTCACTCCATCTAAGCCCTTAACACGATGACTATCCCAATTAATGTTGGGAAAGTTGAAATCACCTAATACTTTTACACACCTCTGCAAATTGCGCACATATTTGCTCCTCAATTTCCCGCTGACTATCGGGGCGTCTATAATAAACACCTAGCAATGTGGCTGTCCCTTTTTTATTCCTAAACTCTCCCCATAAAGCTTCATTTGATGCCCCCTCCAAGATATCATCTCTCCTTACTGCAGTAACTGACTCCTTAACTAATATTGCAATGCCCCCTTCTCTCTTACCCCCTCCTCTGTCTCGCCTGAAGATTCTATATCCCAGGATATTGAGCTGCCAATCCTGCCCCTCCCTCAACCATGTCTCCGTGATGGCTACTATATCATAATTCCGCAACAACCTGCGCAACCTCAAGACTGACAGTGTGCTCTTCCTATTGTATCTTCCAGGTCAATGCTCTGAATTGACCCCGGCAGCCCACGACACCTCCCACACTTCAGAGGAAGAGACATCCTGCGAGGAAGCAGCGTCCCATGACACTAATGCACCTTTCACCAGCGCAGATAAAGTCACCTCGGTATCCATTCGGCCTTAGAGTCTGGGTCACAAGCTGGTGAGGCACTGCACATGCGCCCGAGCAGATGACTGAGGCTGAGAAAGCCCCTGACAGTCGGAGGGCTGTGGGTGGCCTGGCCCATACGGAGTCCCAGGCTGATGATGACCCTCTGTTGTCGACAGTACAGGGCATGCTGCAGGAGATTCCACAGGTCGTGTGTAGCCTCGAGCAGACGATGAGGGAGTCTATCCAGGCTATGACAGCTGCGATGTCCCAGGCATATGAGCACATGGCTTCAGCCAAGGGGACGATGCAACCCTCCTGGTGAGCCAGATTCCATTGATTTGCGCTGACCTGTAATCCCTCGCCGCGGCCATGACATCCACTCAGCAGTGGCAAGGCAAAAGAGGGACCAGTGGCATGGAGACTGTCCCTGCCCCTGGTCCTTCCCAGAAGAGCAGAGGGATTCAAATGAGCCTGAGATGGAGGAAACGAGCCTGCATGCCATACCTGGGGTCCCCCCTCAAGATGATTCCAATGAGAACGCCAGCCCCTCTGCCGGTAAGTCAAGCTCCAGCAGCCGCGATGTCTGAGGAGAGTTCTGCACAGACGCAGGATTCCTCCAGCCAGCCGGGGCCCTCCAGGTCTCATGCGCACAGAAGACAAATGCCAAAGTCATCCACAGCCAAAGGGCAATCATATCAGCAGCCTTCCTCCAGTCAGGCTGCTAGCGAAGAGGTTGCACCGCAAAGGAGCGCCCACAAGCATTTAATGAGAACACCATGACACAAATGGGAATGCACAGATGCCACAGCACTGTAAAAAATTATCTCACTAAATGTTATGCACTAACATGCGTGTTGTTTTTACTGTGTGAATGACGTGTGGTAGCATGCACCGCTCATGTCGCCTCGCTTTACATCATTGGCCTTTCAGAACTGCCAATATATGGAATAACATCATTGCCACGTCAGCATTACTCATGTGCGTCTCCACAGATGCAGTAACATGGACAATGATTCAGTCTGCTGCAGCCTGTAATGGTGCAGACAAAGATGTTGCAGGTGCAGACTGCTACACAACAGGTGAACAAGGGTGCTTCCAAAGCCCATGGTGGTTCCTATAGCGTGGAGAATCTTTGATCAATAAGGCGTTTCCGTGCATCTCTTGCTCAATGCTTGCCCTGCATGCAGTGCCTGGATGCCCTCTGTCCTCCCATGCGGCTTTTCCGCTGTAAGTCCTCTGTGTCCTCATCGTCTGAGGTGGAGTCCTGCTGACGTCTCTCCTCATCCTGCAAGACCTCCCCGCTATTGAGTGCATAGTTGTACACAGCACAGCAAACAGCAATGATACGAGCTACCCTTTCCAGTTCGTACTGCAGGGCATCACCCAAACTATCCAGGCAGCAGAAGCGCATTTTCAGCATGTCGATCACCTGCTCTTGTAGCTCCATGGCTGCCATTGCATCTCTCCTGTGCAGCAGTGGTGGGTGTTTCACTGGTGTCAGGAGCCATATCTGCAAGGGTCGCCCTTGTCTCCAAGAAGCTAGTTCAGTGAACAGCAGTGGCAGCTGGGACTGGCGCAGGATGAAGGTGTCATGGCAGCTGCCTGGAAAGCAGGCACAGATTTGCATGAAACGTTTCCGGTGATCACAGACTAGCTGTATGTTGAGTGAGTGAAAGCCCTTACGGTTTACGTACGTAGCTGGTCACCCGGCGGGAGCCCTTGCACCTGTGGGAATCCCTCGATGGAGCCGCAACCAATGGCCCTCTCGGCCTGGCTCCCAGAGTCCATCGTGAAGCGGACATAGTCACCGGCCCACCAGTACAGGGCATCAGTGACCTCCCTGATGCAGTGGTGCACTGCTGACTGTGTGACCCCACAAAGGTCTCCGGTGAGCCCCTGAAATGATTCAGAGGTGTATAAGTTAAGAACCGCTGTCACTTTGAGGGCCACAGAAATAGGATGTCCACTGAAGCCCATGGGTTTCAGGTCATCGTTGAGCAGGGCACAGAAATGTGTCACCACCTCTCTCGACATCTGGCGCTCAGACATCTGCAGGTATGTCATGCGGGACCTGTAGATGTGTGGCGATCTGTAGTGGCGAGTTCTCCTTGGGGGTTGCTGCTGCTCACAACCGGGGGCCTCTACGTGGTCTCTACCTGCCTGCTGGTTTTGCCTGTGGCGCATATGGATCCTCACGACAAGTGGATCAATGAATATAGGGTGAACCATCCCTATGTCCAACTTGCAATCCAACTTGGTTCCTTCACTTCTTCAAAGGTACCTAACAGAACAGAGATTAATGTTGACTGGTACATCAGATGCTTTCATGCATCAACTATGTGGCGTAGCATGGCATTGCCCATCTTAGCTCCCACTAATAATGGCACTACATGACCACATTCAGATTGTAACAGCTGCCTTGATTGGCCCAACAGCCAGATAACCTTTACATGCCTACTGTTCTGGCGCCCTCCCCACACACAGGGTGACTGAAGTGCCATTGCTCCTTCACTCACACAAACAAACAATCGCGTAGAGTGACCACCCTTTACGGAGGGAGGGTACGCAGTACCTCCCTACACGTCTACAGAGTTGCGCCCGCTGGGTCAAAATCCTGGAACTCCCTTCCTAACAGCACTGTAGGTATACGTACCCCACATGGACTGCAGCGGTTCAAGAAGGCAGCTCACCACCACCTTCTCAAGGGCATTTAGCGACAGGCAACAAAGGCTGGCCTAGCCAGCGACGCCCACATCCCAGGAACAAATAAAAAAAAAACACATCCCCCCCCACCGCCCTTCATGCCTGCATAGTTGCACCCTCAGTAATACCATCCCCCCTCCTACCTCCCTTTTTGCCTGCCGAGTTGTGCCCTCGGTAATGCCATCCCACCTCCATACACACGCATGCAGAGTTGAGACCCGTCACGCAAGACTTACCTGCACAGGCTCCGATGACTGCTACTTCTGATGTCCCGCCAGCTTCTCTTAGTTGTGAACAGGACAGCACAGGAAAATGCAGAACTGTGGACTGAGAGGCAGTGGAATGCATAATGAGGCAAGATAAGTAGCGCTTTGAATATTTAAATTGGGGTGCCACCGCCAAGCAGTGGGGGCCGCTCTGAGGCTCCACCGCTACTGGTAAAATGGGGCAGGGCCTTCCCAGTGTCGGGGAACGTGGAGTGTGTCTCCCGGAAGTATTTTCCAGGCCCCCCCACCATGACCTCTGACGTCGGTGGGCTGGTAAAATCAAGCCCATTAATTCTCTCTCCACAGATGCTGCCTGACCTGCTGAATATTTCCAGCACTTTCAGTTTTTATGTCTAAATGGTATTTGGTTTCGGCATTTTGTGTATATCTGAAAAGACTGAAAAGAGGATAAAGCTCAACATTTCTGTGGCTGGAATCTTAAATAAGGTTCACAACTGGGGATGCAAAAAAAACCTTTCCTAGTAAAGGGTGGAGCAATTCTGGATAAATTTAGTACTACAGTAGGCCTTAGAATGCAAGACTAAAAGCCAAGATATCTTTGGAAAGGGATGGCAATTGCATTTAAACATCCGCATCTTGGATGCATTTAATCCTGGATACCCAAAATATAACACAAGCATCTCCAGATACCAAATTTATCTCAGAAGCTGTCCAAGGCAACTCTCTGAGGTCAAGTTCTTACTATGGAGATCTGCCCTTTAACCAACAACCACCACCCCGCAATGCCAGGTTACCTTCACCCAACACTACTCAGAAATATGAAGAGTAGTAGGTGGAAAGATCATAGCAAATCTTAGCTGATGCAGCTTGTTAAACTCCATAAAGCTTGTTATGGAAGGATAATGCTGGAGCCTATCTTTACTCAGTTTCACGTTTATTGTACAGAATAAAAGGGTTACAAACATGTAGCTCCTCACTCAAACACTCCACCAGTCTCAGTAAGTGTCTGTTTATAAGTGCTCAGGTAAGACCCCCAATTAACACCCTCCACCTGCATATAATCAAACAATTGATACACAATTAACAGATAACAAAGCTTATTTTCCAGTTTATTTTCTTTCTTAAAACTTGCAGTTTCAAAGAAATATCACAACATTCTGGGTTTAAGGCAGGACATCCTTAAAATAAAGATTCTGCCCTACAAGACGGGAAAGTTTATTTATTTTGTTGACTAATTGTGATTTCAGCAGCTTTGCCAATGATTTAGATTCACTCACAAGTTACACAATTTTCTATTTTGTAATGCTTTCAATTCATGCAAGAAGTTTAAAAACCTTCTTGACTACCCTTCAACACTGAGACTCGTGTATCTCATTGTTGTTCACGAGGACTCCATAAATTATTTATCTAAACTATCTCAACTCAGGGTTACAATTATCGCTCCTTGAAACAAATTGGAGCTTATAAAACAGAAGTCACCAATATTCTCCACAAGTATGGCACACAGTTTGCTACAATTTATTTAATATGCTATGTCTGTGCTGGGACGAGGGAGCAGTACCCCAGGACATGCGCGATGCCAACATCATCACCCTCTATAAAAACAAAGGTGACCGCGGTGACTGCAACAACTACCGTGGAATCTCCCTGCTCAGCATAGTGGGGAAAGTCTTTGCTCGAGTCGCTCTGAACAGGCTCCAGAAGCTGGCCGAGCGCGTCTACCCTGAGGCACAGTGTGGCTTTCGTGCAGAGAGATCGACTATTGACATGCTGTTCTCCCTTCGTCAGATACAGGAGAAATGCCGTGAACAACAGATGCCCCTCTACATTGCTTTCATTGATCTCACCAAAGCCTTTGACCTCGTCAGCAGACGTGGTCTCTTCAGACTACTAGAAAAGATCGGATGTCCACCAAAGCTACTAAGTATCATCACCTCATTCCATGACAATATGAAAGGCACAATTCAACATGGTGGCTCCTCATCAGAGCCCTTTCCTATCCTGAGTGGTGTGAAACAGGGCTGTGTTCTCGCACCCACACTTTTTGGGATTTTCTTCTCCCTGCTGCTTTCACATGCGTTCAAATCCTCTGAAGAAGGAATTTTCCTCCACACAAGATCAGGGGGCAGGTTGTTCAACCTTGCCCGTCTAAGAGCGAAGTCCAAAGTACGGAAAGTCCTCATCAGAGAACTCCTCTTTGCTGACGATGCTGCTTTAACATCTCACACTGAAGAATGCCTGCAGAGTCTCATCGACAGGTTTGCGTCTGCCTGCAATGAATTTGGCCTAACCATCAGCCTCAAGAAAACGAACATCATGGGGCAGGATGTCAGAAATGCTCCATCCATCAATATTGGCGACCGCGCTCTGGAAGTGGTTCAAGAGTTCACCTACCTAGGCTCAACTATCACCAGTAACCTGTCTCTAGATGCAGAAATCAACAAGCGCATGGGTAAGGCTTCCACTGCTATGTTCAGACTGGCCAAGAGAGTGTGGGAAAATGGCGCACTGACACGGAACACAAAAGTCCGAGTGTATCAGGCCTGTGTCCTCAGTACCTTGCTCTACGGCAGCGAGGCCTGGACAACGTATGCCAGCCCAAGAGCGACGTCTCAATTCATTCCATCTTCGCTGCCTTCGGAGAATACTTGGCATCAGGTGGCAGGACTATATCTCCAACACAGAAGTCCTTGAAGCGGCCAACATCCCCAGCTTATACACACTACTGAGTCAGCGGCGCTTGAGATGGCTTGGCCATGTGAGCCGCATGGAAGATGGCAGGATCCCCAAAGACACATTGTACAGCGAGCTCGCCACTGGTATCAGACCCACCGGCCGTCCATGTCTCCGTTATAAAGACGTCTGCAAACGTGACATGAAATCGTGTGACATTGATCACAAGTCGTGGGAGTCAGTTGCCAGCATTCGCCAGAGCTGGCGGGCAGCCATAAAGACAGGGCTAAATTGTGGCGAGTCGAAGAGACTTAGTAGTTGGCAGGAAAAAAGACAGAGGCGCAAGGGGAGAGCCAACTGTGCAACAGCCCCAACAAACAAATTTCTCTGCAGCACCTGTGGAAGAGCCTGTCACTCCAGAATTGGCCTTTATAGCCACTCCAGGCGCTGCTTCACAAACCACTGACCACCTCCAGGCGCGTATCCATTGTCTCTCGAGATAAGGAGGCCCAAAAGAATTTAATAAACATCTCTTAATACTCTTTTCATGTAAACTATATTAGGACTGCATCAACGTCTGATTGTATAGGTCAAAGAAAAAGAAAGACAATTTATACATTACCTTTTAGGGCCATTGGACACCTCAAAGTGCTTTACAGCCAATGAAATATGACTGTATAATTTGTTTTGGTGATGCTGATTCAGAAATAAACATTGGCCAGGACACTGGGGATAACTCCCCTACCCTTCTTTCAAATACTGCCATCAGACATTTTAGATCCAGCTGAGAGAGCAGACAGGACCTCCATTTAACATTGCATCTCAAAAGACAGCACCTCCAACAGTGGAACACTCCCTCAATACTAGAAATGTCAGTGTTGCTTTTTGTGCTCAACTCCTGGAACAAGACTTGAACCCAGAACCTTTGGACTCAGAGGCAAGAAGGCTACCAACTGAGCCATGGCTGACACACAATAACACAGCTATTGTATGGGTCAGATCTGACAGGATACAAAAAGAAATGAACTCCAGAGAAGTGATATGTTGTTAAATATAAGATTTCATGATGTTAGGAAGAAGCTAAGAAAACAGTCCTGGATTTATGTGATGCAGCTAGGAAGTATTTAAACCACAAGCAATAAAAGAGAAAAGGCTCATTGTTCTGAGTCAGCTGATATCAGCTAGGGCAACAGTTAGTGAGTTTCAATTGACTCCAGTGCCTTGGAATGAGAGATTTAAAAAACAGTTATCTGGTAGAAAAGTGCCCATTGTTGATGTCAGATAAGAACAAAATTTGCCTCTGATTTCTCCACCATTAACCAATCTGCAGACACTGAGAGGATAGGTTTAACTCTGGAGAATGCCCTCTTGATTAAGGTACCAGAAATTTGCCAGCACGAATGGAACTGTAACAGTGTAAAAGCAATATCTTGGGTAGAAGAAACAGGAAAACTAGAAGGGGGAGAAAAGTGGAACAATTGCAAAACTGCAGCAGAAACAGCAGTGCCTCTTTTTACCCAGCAGTGAAAAGTCAGCTTTGCCATCAGAATCTTGCCTGTATGATGCTCTGCATATTCAAACTAGCTCACAATTCTCTTGTGAAAGTATTAGGATCTAAAATCAAAATGACAAAATGAATTTGATCCTCACTCCCTGCTTTTCAAGATGTTATCGTATGTCCAGAGCTGCATAAGAAATAACCCACACGATATAACAGGGAGCACAGAATCACCTTTGTAATATCTCCAAATACAGAATCACAGAATCATCACAGTGCAGAAGGAGGCCATTTGGCCCATCAGGTCTGCACCGGCTCTCCGAACGAGCATTTCACCTAGTGCGACTCCCCAGCCTTCACTCTGTAACCCTGCACATTCTTCCTTTTCATATAACTGTCTAATTCCCTTTCGAATGCTTCATTTGAACCTGCCTCCACCACACTCTCAGGCAGTGCATTCCAGACCTTAACCACTCGTTGCATGAAAAATGTTTTCCAATGTCGCTTTTGCTTCTCTCACCCATGACTTTAAACCAGTGCCCTCTCGTTCTCAATTCTTTCATGAGTGGGAACAGTTTCTCTCTATCTACTCTGTCTAGACCCTTCATAATTTGGAATACCTCTATCAAATCACCTCTCAGCCTTCTCTTCTCCAAGGAAAACAGTCCCAACTTCTCCAACTTATCTTCATAACTGAAGCTCTTCACCCCTGGAACCATTCACGCTAATTTTTTCTGCACTCTCTCCAATGCCCTCACATCTTTCTTAAAGTGCAACGATCAGAACTGGATGCAATACTCCAGCTGAGGCTGAACTAGTGTCTTATATAAGTTCAAAATAACTTCCTCACTCTTGTACTCTATGCCCCTATTAATAAAGCCCAGGATACTGTATGCTTTATTAACTGCTGTCCCAACCTGTCCTGCCACCTTCAATGACTTATGCACATATACACCTAGGTCCCTCTGCTCCTGCACCCCCTTTTAGAATTGTACCATTTATTTTATATTGTGTCTTCTTGTTCTTTCTGGGGTCGGCAATGTGTCCGTACATGGACACCAGTGCCCGTGGTAAAAGTTTTGAGATCCATGAATGGCAATTTCAGGGATGAGAAATTTCCCAATGACTTCTTCTTTCAACCAGTCAGTTTATAAAAAGAAATTTGCAGCTGGCAGTTTCACAGCTGATAGATATTTAGAGCGGAAACAGTGCTTCCAATTCGGACAAGTTCAGGGTTTTCCGGCTTGCTTTTAAAAAAAAATTGGAACCTGCCAGAAAACCCCGAGCTTATCCAAATTGGAAGCGCTGTTCCCACTCTAAATACCAAGCAGCTGTGAAACTGCTGGCTGCGAATTTTTTGTCTCCTGACAATGCACATGTTTCCGGAATACTCCCCATCTATACAACAGGTGTGCAGGCAGACATTGACTACTTGTGCAAGCAAAGAAATGCCAGGTGTCTCACTAAATCAATGTCCAACATAGTGAACAGAAAGTAAGTCAATAAATTAGTCTTCTCATTTGAAGCATCCCCATAAAAATGCACCTTTGCTGTTGTTTTGATTAACAGATACATTTTTAATGCCTTTGTCTTTCATTGGCCCCCTATGTAAGTCAAAAATTTTGCTTGCTAGCTCTCCATTGATATTTGTATGCTCATCTACTTTATTTGTAGGGAGAAATGTGTTTTAAATTGTGTTATGATGGCCGACATATGCTTTATAAACAGACTAATTGCTCCCCTATTCGTGGCCATCAATAATTTTGTCAAATGTCCATGGTGCAACATGCTGGTGCCTATCCCTGGTTCTTCCTACCAAAATACAGTCATAGAGTCGTACAGCATAGAAACAGGCCCTTCGGCCCACCGTGTCCATGTCGACCATAATGCCTATCTCTACTAATCCCACCTGCCTGCATTAATTCCATATCCCTCTATGCCTTGCTCATTCAAGTACCTGTCCAGATGTCTCTTAAATGTTGCTACTATTCCTGCCTCCACCACCTCCTCAGGCAGCTCATTCCAGATACCCACTATTCTTTGTGTGAAAAATTTACCCCTTTGATCCCCTTTAAACCTCCTTCCTCTCACCTTAAATCTATGCCCTCTAGTTTTAGTCACCCCTACCATGGGAAACAGACTCTGGCTATCTACCCTATCTATGCCTCTCATAATTTTATACACCTCTATCATGTCCCCTCTCAGCCTCCTTCGCTCCAGGGAAAACAGACCCAGCCTATCCAATCTCTCTTTATAACTCAAGCCCTCCAAACCAGGCAACATCCTTGTGAATCTTTTCTGCACCCTCTCTAGCTTAATCACATCTTTCCTGTAGTGCTGCGACCAGAACTGCACACAGTACTCCAAATGTGGCCTAATCAATGTTATGTACAACTGTAACATGACGTCCCAACTCTTGTACTCAATGCCTCAGCCGATGAAGGCAAGCATGCCATACGCCTTCTTCACCACCCTGTCTACCTGTGTTGCCACTTTCAGGGAACTATGTACTTGCACCCCAAGGTCTCTCTGTTCAAGAACACTCCCCAGGGCCCTGCTATTCACTGTATATGAACTGCCCTGGTTTAACTTCCCAAAATGCATCACTTCACACTTGTCTGCATTAAATTCCATTTGCCAATCCCTTGCCCACTTTCCCAGTTGATCTATATACTGATTTAACCTTCGACAACCTTCTTCACTGTCCACTATACCATCAGTTTTGGTGTCATCTGCAAACTTACTAATCATGCCCCCTACATTCACATCCAAGTCATTAATATATATAACAAACAACAGAGGGCCCAGCACCGATCCCTGCGGCACACCACTGGTCACTGGCCTCCAATCTGAAAAACAACCCTCCATGCCAAAGACTTGCGGGTTGATAGGTAAATTGGCCATTATAAATTGTCCCTAGTATAGGTAGGTGGTAGGGAAAGATAGGGACAGGTGGGGATGTGATAGGAATATGGAATTAGTGTAGGATTAGTATATAAATGGGTGGTTGATGGTCAGCACAGACTCGGTGGGCCGAAGGGCCTGTTTCAGTGCTGTATCTCTAAACTAAACTACCACCCTCTGCCTCCTATCACCAAGCCAATTTTGTATCCAATTTGCTAGCTCACCCTGGATCCCATGTGTTCGAACCTTCTGGACCAGCCTACCATGCGGGACTTTGTCAAAGGCCTTGCTAAAGTCCATGTAGACAACGTCCATCGCCCTGCTCTCGTCAATCTTCTTGGTCACCTCCTCGAAAAACTCAATCAAATTCATGAGACATGATTTCCCACACATAAAGCCATGCTGACTAATGAATCACTTCACAGTTCTCGGCATTAATCTTCATCTGCCATCTATCCACCCATTCCACCAACTTGTCTATGTCCTTTTGCAGTTCTACACCATCCTCCTCACTGTTCACAATGCTTCCAAGTTTCGTATCATCTGCAAACTTTGAAATTGTGCCCTGCACACCAAGGTCTAGGTCATTAATACATATCAGGAAAAGCAAGGGTCCCAACACTGACCCCTGGGGAACTCTACTACAAACCTTCCTCCTGCCCAAAAAACATCCATAAACCACTACTCTTTGTTTCCTGTCACTCAGCCAATTTCGTATCCATGTTGTTTCCATTTCTTTTATTCCATAACTTTGCTCACAAGTCTGTTGTGTGGCACTGTATCAAATGCCTTTTGGAAGTCCACGCACACCACATCAACTGCATTGCCCTCATCAACCCTTTCTGATACCTCCTGAACCCGACACGTCGTCGGGTCTTGTCGGGTTCAGGTCAGGTTGCAGGTCTTTAATTCAGCCGGTCATGCCTGATCCACCTCTCAATTAGATCATGGCTGATCATCTACCTCAATGCCACTTTCCCGTGCTATCTCCATATCCCTTGGTGTCATTTGTCTCCAGAAATCTCTCAATTTACATCTTGAACATGCTCAGTGACTGAGCTTCCACAGCCTTCTGAGGTAGAAAATTCCATAGATTTCACCACCCTCTGAGTGAAGAAATTCCTCCTCATCTCAGTCTTAAATGGCCTACCTCTTATTCTGAGATTATGTTCCCTGATTCCAGACTCACCAGCCAGAGGAAACATCCTATCTATATCCACCCCGTCACACCCTGTAAGAATTTTGTAAGTTTCAATGAGATCACCTCTCATTTTTCAGAACTCTAGAGAATACAGGCCCAGTTTTCTCAATCTCTCCTCATCAACCAATCCTGCCATCCCAGGGATTAGTCTGGTGAACCTCCATTGCACTCCCTCTATGGAAAATATATCCTTCTTTAGATAAGGAGAACAAAAGTGTACACAATACTCCAGGTGCAGTCTCACCAAGGCTCTATACAATTACAGCAAGACTTCTTTACTCCTGTACTCAAATCCCCTTGTGATGAAGGCCAACATACCATTTGCCTTCCTAATTGCTTGCTGTACCTGCATGCTAGCTTTTAGTGACTCATGAAGAAGGACATCCAGGTCCCTTTGGACACCAACACTTCCCAACCTCTCACCATTTAAGAAATATTCTGTCTTTCTGTTTTTTCTCCTAAAGTGGATAACTTCACACATATTCACATTATATTCCATCTGCCATGCGCTTGCTGATTCAATTAGCCTTGGAAGCAGGCTTCTGCTTGAAGCCTCCTTGCATCTTCCTCAGAATTTACATTCCCACCTGTGTCATCAGCAAACTTGGAAATATTACAATTGGTCTCTACATACAAACCATTTATATAGATTGTGAACAGCTGTGACCCTAGCACTGATCCTTGTGGTACCCCACTAGTAACAGCCTGCCATCCTGAGAAAAACCTGTTTATTCCTACTTTCTGCTTTATGTCTGTTAACAAATTCTCAATCCATAGTAGTATATTACCCCCCAATCCCATTCGCTCTAATTTTGCTTACCAACCTCCTGTGTGGGACCTTATCAAAAACCTACTAAAAATCCAAATACACCACATCCACTGGTTCCCCCTTATCTATTGTGCTAGTTACACCCTCATAAAACTCCAACAGGCTTGTCAAAAATGTTTTCCCTTTCATAAATCCATGCTGACTCTGCCCAATTTTAACATTATTTTCTACGTATCCAGTAATCACATCCTTTATAACATTTTCCCTACTACTGACATCAAACTAACAGGTTTGTAGTTCTCCCTCTTCCTCCCTTCTTAAATAGTGGTATTACATTTGATACTTTTCAGTCTGCAGGAACCTTTCCTGAATCTATAAAATTTTGAAAGGTAACCACCAATGCATCCACTATCTCCATAGCCAGCTCTTTCAATGCTCTGGGATGTAGCTCATCTGGTCCAGGGCATCTATCAACCTTCAATCCAGTTAAATTTTCAAGTAGTACCTCTTTACTAATACTAACTTCTTTCAGTTCCTCAGTTTCACAAGTCCCTTGGTTTCCCAGTATTTCTGGGAGATTTTCTGCATCTTCTTCCATGAAGACGTACACAAAAGGCTGAATTTTACCAGTCCCTCAACGCCGTGGGTCGTGGCAGGGAGGCCCATAAAATGCTAGTGGGAGCGGCCCGCCACAACCCACGATGCCGAGAAGGCTCCGCCCGATATTAGCGGCAGCAGTGAGGCCTTGGTGCGGGCGCGGCGGGCCTTCATCTAAATACTTAAATGAGCATTAGTAAAATGCAAATTAACTTATCTGCCAACAGTGGCCGTCCCAAACTGATTTTATGGCCAACCTGCCACGACTCGCGTGCATTCAGAACTCCATTGGAGTTCCGAGGCGAGACACTGATGGGGAGGGGGGAGGAATAAAATTATCAGGGTGGGAGGAGTGGGGGAGCAGGTTACACACTTTTTATTGGCTGTGGGGTGGTGGGAAGGGGTTGAAGGGCAAATGAGAGAAGGTTGGGGGAGAAAGTTTGGGTTGGGAAGAAAATAAGTTTTCTGAATATAGGGCAATGAAAAGACCATGGGGTGGGGGGGGGGGTGCATTGGGAAAGGGCTTCCATCTTCTAATTATTTATTAAAAGCAAATGAAATCTAATATCCCTTTAAAAATGGCATCGGCACCCACGCATTGGCGCCAAATGCCGTTGCCGAGGACGCAGCGGCCGCCCCCTCTATGTTATCTGGGGTGGCCACTCCACCCCCTCCATTTAAATCAGCCCCTGCGCATAATATCGCGGAGGCTGTGCAGCGGCACTTCTGTGTCGGAAGGGGACGCGCTGATGAAATTCAGCCCAAAGTAATTGTTTAGTTTCTCTGCCACTTCTCTGTTCTCCACTATAAATTCTCCTTTCTCCACCTGTAATGGGCCGACATTTGTCCTTGCTAATCTTTTCCTTTTCACATAACTAAAGAAGCTTTTGCAGTCCACCTTTATGTTTCTCCCTATCATGCATTCATATTCTCTTTTCCCTCTCTTTATCAGTTTCTTGGTCATCCTTTGCTGGGTGCTTACCACTTTTTCTGGCATCCTTATAAGCCATTTCCTTTGACCTAATGCAACCTTTAACTTCTTTTGTTAGCCACGGTTGATTAACCTTTCCCATTGGGTGCTTGTGCTTTAGAAGAACATATATCTGTTGTAGGCCCTGTAGAACTTCTTTAAATACTAACCATTGCCTGTCTACCATCAAATCTTTGAGTATTTTCCCAATCCACCATAGCCATCTTGCCCCTCATACCTTCCTTGTTTCCCTTGTTCAGACTTAAGACTGATCTATAGTTCAGAATAAACTATATCACATTCAAACTTAATGTGAAATTCTATCATATTATGGTCACTATTTCCCAAAGGCTCCTTTACAGCAAGGTTAATTAGCCCTTTCTCATTACATAATACTAAATCTAAAATAGCTCGATCCCTAGTTGGTTCTTCAAAGTACTGCTCCAGAAACCCATCTCGTACACACTCCATGAATTCATCCTCCACAGCATTAGTACTGATTAGGTTTACCCAGTCTATATGTAAATTGAAATTGCCCATTATTACTGTATTACCAACGTTACATGCATCTATAATTTCCTGATTTATACCCTGCCTAACACTACCACTGTTGGTGGCCTATAAACAACTCCCACCATTGTCTGTTGCCCCTTGCTATTTCTTAGCTCCAGTCAAACTGATTCCACATCTTGATCTTCGATCTAAGATCCTCTCTCACTAATATAGTGATCTTGTCCTTATTAAGAGCACTACCCCACCTCCTTTCCTTTTTTACCTATCCTTCCTAAATGAAGAATATCCTTGGGTATTTAGTTCCTAATCTTGGTCACCCTGTAGCCACGTCTCTGTATTGACAATTCTATCATACCCATTTACTTCCATTTATGCCTTCAAATCATCAACCTTGTTGCGAATGCTGCATGCATCGATATAGTGTGCCTTTAATTCTGCCTTTTTAATATTATCCTGCATTCTGATCTTATTTGATGCATGTCTTTGCTTTCTCTGTCTTCTAACTTCACTTACTACTTTTCTACTTCCTGTAACCAGTTTTGCTTCCCTCCAATCTGAACTCCCTGCCAAGTTCCCAGCCCCTTGCCCATCTAGTTTAAAACCTCCCCAACAGCTGTAGCAAATCACCCTGCTAAGATGCAACCCATCCATCTTCCACAGGTCTCACCTGCCCCAGAAACAGTCCCAATGCCTCAGAAATCTGATGCCCTCCCTCCTACACCAGTTCTAAAGTCAATTTTTTTTATAGATACAATAAAATTTGTAAAAACCCACCAGTATGCTTTACTGAAAACACAGCATCAACATTACAAAACTTGATCAGTATGAATAAGCAAAAGATAGATAAATCAGTTAACAGAACTTAGTGTTATGACCTCAGTGAGATCATTAACGTGAAAAATACAAGATATGAACTCTCAGACCAATTTAACAAATTATACAATATTTCACATTTTAAAACTTTTATTAAAACAACTAAACTTAAAGAAATCCCCATTAACCAGATACTACTTTGTAAGTAGCTGATACCCCAGATTACACAGAAAGGTATTTTCTTTACTCATTAAAATATGAGAACCTCATACCACACTTATACATTGCACAGTCCTTTTTAATCTTGAAATCCTTTGCGGTTAAAAGTCCCAAACGCCTCCCAATTGCAACGGGTTAAATCACCCAGCCCTTTCCCAAATCAATGTCTTCTTTGCTCACATCTTTCGAGCACTTTCGACCTGAACATTCGTGAATAATGTGATTTCCGGTGATTCTGTTGGTCTTTTACTTCTCCATAAATGTCAATTTTCAAAACAGGCTCAAATCTTCACAGCCATTTGCTGTATATCTTCAGAGACCAGGTGCACCCCTGCCCCCCCCCCCCCCCCCGCTCCCTCACATTGTCATACGAGCTGCAGCTACTAGTTGGCTTTCTTTTTCCTGCCTGTCAGGGTGCAACTGCTGGGTTCCTCTCTTACAGCCCACCTTGAGGCCACAACCTGAGTTTCTTCTCTTACAGCCTTCCTTGAGGCTGCAGCCCCGGGTTTCTCTCTTATGGCCTGTTTGCCCTTCAGAAAGTCTGTTAAATTTACCTGGACTCAAAAGTCAATAGCTTTTTGTACTGATCTAATATGCAAAATCCAGATGTCTGGTTTCACAAAGACACTTGGGCCTTTCCATTGTTCCCAGGTGCAAATAGCTGCCTTGCACACTCACATTTTCCGAATTACTGACTCCTTGTTTTACGATCCCAAAGTCTGGGAGAATGAAACCCATTGTTCTTCAGGTGTTAACTCTGCAGTCTCTGGTTTTTTTCAAAAGAAACTCTTTGATCTGTGTTCACTGTTGTCTTGGTAACTCAGACTTCTGTCTTGTTCTTTTGCAGAGTGGAGGTGAGGTCACCTTGAACTTGAACTTTTAAAAATCACCATTTTTAAAACATTATTATGTTACAAGGTCCAGTATTCATAACACTTAGTTTAATGTTTGGTGCTTCATTCGTAGCTTTCTTCTCTCTATTACTCACAGCAATTTCAATTAAAACATAAGCCTTAAAGGGAAGGGTCCTCCCCTCCACCCCTATTCTTTTATGTGACTGGGGCTTGGCATACTCACAAAAAGAACATTGACCTATTTGTTCTGAGGTAAACAATGGTTAAAAAGAACTCTAGTGGTGTCAGTTGGAAACTGACCTTTCCTATGGTCCCTGGTGATGTTGGTAAAAATTATGATTTTCAAAGGGAAACTACTTTTGAAGGATTCATAGGATCAAACAAATTGCTCATCCAATAGTTGGGAGAGCAGTTTTGCAGCTTTTTAAAATTTATTTTATTTATTTAGAGATACAGCACTGAAACAGGCCCTTCGGCCCACCGAGTCTGTGCCGACCATCAACCACCCATTTATACTAATCCTACATTAATCCCATATTCCTACCACATCCCCAACTTCCCTCAATTCCCCTACCACCTACCTATACTAGGGGCAATTTATAATGGCCAATTTACCTATCAACCTGCAAGTCTTTGGCTGTGGGAGGAAACCGGAGCACCCGGCGAAAACCCACGCGGTCACAGGGAGAACTTTCAAACTCCGCACAGGCAGTACCCAGAATTGAACCCAGATCGCTGGAGCTGTGAGGCTGCGGTGCTAACCACTGCGCCACCCATTTTTTTTTTAAAACAACCATTTACCACAACTCGCTGTTTTCTGTCCTTTCACCAATTTTTGATCCAAGCTGACACAGGCCCTCCTATTCCATGAGCCTCAGTTTTGTTAACCTTTGTTAAGCTTTGCTGTGCCAGGTGCCAAATCCACCTTCCAGAATGCCAGAACTGTTCAACAGAAGAGGATGGGTGGAAAAGTCAAGAGTGTACAACAAGCCGCTTGTCTGTAAAACTGCATCAATAATCAAGTATTCATAGACATGACAACTGTCAAGGAACTAAATATTGCAGCTTTGGAGAAGCACTATGATGTTATTGAATAGAAGATTGTTTTTGGGGGGTGGGGTACAGGATGTAAAAGAGCATTGGGCCCAAACAGGAATTCTTTGTTTCATAGCTCAGCACACATATCCACTTTCTCACTAAATCCTTTTCTCTTCAGAAAGACATCAATTTTTAAAAAATCCATCTACACAGTTTGCTTCAACGATATCCCCTGATTGATTATTTCACAAATCTATTATTAACTTTGGGTGAAAAAATTCCACTCATACTCCTCATATCCTGATATTGGGCGGGTTTGCCGAGCCAGGGGGTGGGGCGGAGTTTCAGACGGGAAACCAGGTCCGAAGTTTTAACTCCACAACGTGCATAGTTTTATTTTGACAGGATTCTCACCGGAAATTAGACTGATTGAAAAGCTTGGCTTCCAGTCATGTGGGGAGCACCTGGGGCAGACGCCTGTAGCTGCTAGTGGAAATCTTGTGGAGGGATGGGGGAGGGGAGGGTTCTGATCCCAGGGAAGCAGATAAGCTTAGGGGACCAGAAGGGTCACATAGTGGGATCTGGGGGGAAAATACTCTTGCTCTTCCTGGCCCACAAGCAGTGCTGTAACGGCATTTACCTTTTCCTCGAAGCTGCCCTCGCCTCCCTTGAGCATCAGGGTTCCCGAGGCCTAGGAAACCCAGCCAGCCAGGGTTAAAACCTGAAAGGGAAGTTAAATGTGAGGCTTCCAATCTCATTTTAGTTTTTAAATAGCCAACCTGCCTTCTGGGAGTAGGTTCGCTGCCTGCTCCTTATCCTGCCTCCATTAAATACGTAAGTGGGCAGGTTGAGTCATGTTTGAGATTTTTAAAAAAATGTTCACATCTCACCTGGCCTCAGCCCTCTTATTTTTTCAGTTAAAATTCACCCCTATGATTCTAAGTCCACCAATGGGACGAAGGGCCTGTTTCAGTGCTGTATCTCTAAATAAATAAATAAATTCTATTTTAACTCCTATTCCACTCAGTTTCTACTGGGAAGAGCGAGTTAAAATTCCCCTAATAATTGAGGGAAAATGTAAAAAAAAAGGATAACAGAGATTCTAGGTTTTTAGAGCAAGTCAGATGGGCTTTTCTGGTCCTGTACTTTCCTATGTTTCTAATATGCAGTGGCATATCAGTGTTTAAGCCCAAAGTGTCTATGTTACACATTACTAGATGCCTCCACTGGAAGAGAACACTCTTAAGCATTTCATCAGTTCATTTAATGCCAGCATCATTCTCCTCTTACTCCTCTCAAAATGAATTTTTGCTGAGCTTGACTGACCAAAACTGGTCCAAATTTCAGACATAATTAACATCAAGTGTGTTCAATATGTTCTTTTATATGCACAGAAGATTGCAGCTATCCAAAAGATTATGACAAATCACATTACCTGATACAGTTTGAATTAGACATATAAAAATGCACATTAAATTACAGCATATCATAAATCAAACAACACAACTTTCCAAAACAGGCTCAAATATTGAAAACAATCCACCAAGTGATTCCAGCATTTCTTGTTTCCACCAAATTTATTGTTGCATCATAACACATCTAGTTTGAAAACCTTCTTTACAGTCTGAATTGAAATAGATAAACACAAAGTACTGATTTTCACCAGCACACTCAAATGGTTTATGTAATGCAGGTTTGTGAAAGTGTGGATGAAATTGACTGGGCAGTCTCTACAAGTCAGTATAAAACTAACAGCATGCAGCTGTCCTAAAATGTGTGACTAATTGGCACCAATTTGGCTATTGTACTCATTTAAATGACAAAGGATACTATTCACTGGACGTGTTGGGGTGATCTGAAGAGGTTGGAACAGCAGAAGAGGGAGTTTTACATTGCAACATACTGGTACCATACACTATTCAATTACTTTAATTACTTTACTTCAATTACTTTATCAGACATTCATCATACCTGTACAATGCAGTTTTTAAAAATAAATATGCACACTTTTCGATCCTACCAACATTTGAAAATGTACATGAAGCCCAAAATTTAGCCCTTGATCAAAGAACGGCAGCATTCCCATGATAGTTTCAAAAGTTTAGTACAAGGCATAAATACAAATTGATCTTGTATTGATTTTAAATTGAACAGAATCCATCTTGAAATATCATGAAACTAATTAAAAACACAAAAGTACTCCATATTTATTATAGCCGATGAGTTAAAAACCTTCGAATGATTCAAGAAACTCTGACGTACTTCAACACTGGAGAACTAAACAATATCCTAATACAATACTGTATTGTAATACTTTGGGTATACTACCTAGCAACTTGAATCAAACCTACCTACCCTCCATTAATAGGTAACTTAAACATTTGATGTAAACAGTATAAGATCCTGCAAGCTTAACCCTTGTATGAGTAAGTTCAACTATTCAATTATTGTACATACAATCTGCCCATGCCAGCAAATTTCTACACTTTCTTAGCGAAAGGTCATCAACCGGAATCATCAACTCTGTTTCTCTCTCCACATTCACTGCCAGACCTGCTGAGTATTTCCAGTATTATCTGTTTTTATTTCAGTTTTCCAGCATTTGCAGTATTTTGCTTTTTCCGAAAATGCTGAGAATACACCATGTTCAGGATTTCAACTTTCATCATTTTTTCCTGCTTAGATCAAGATGTTACTGCACATCTTTAAGCCATGAAGGCAAGTGCTACTGACAAGCACTTTAACAATGGATGCACTACCACCAAGCTTAATTTTGTCTCCGACAGATGCATTTCTAGCAAAGGTCACTTGATAGCAATTACATGCAGGAATCCTAGTTAGTTTTATTTTCCTCAAATCATAGGTGCCATGACCAATTAAAGAACACCTACCTTCACCACTGCTGAAATTAGTTCGCTCAGCATAGACAGGCATCAAACTTTGGTCATTGCTAGACTTTTGGCTTAGCTACTCTGAATAAATTTGATGAGTTATTGGCGAGTCCGATCTTGGTTTGTGCCCAGATGCTAGACTTCAAGTTTGTTCGTTCATTGACGTCATCTTCTTCCCAGAAGGTTGACAATCATGGATCTCCACCTCTGTCTGTCCTTAAACATTCTGCATAGGTCAACTGCATCCAGTCCATTATACCTGTCACCCATTTTCTTCTCTGCTTCCCTCGCCTACATTTTCCATCGATCTTTCCTTCCAATAATTGTCTCTGTCTAACTTCTGCTCAGATTATGTGACCGAAGTATTGTATCTTTCTCTCTTTGATGTTATGCACTAATTTCCTCTTTTCTCCAGCCATTTCCAGCACTTCCTCATTAGTCTTTCAGTCTGTGTAAGATATGCAGAACATCCTCCGAAATGTCCACATCTCAAATGCATTCAACTTATCAATAGTCTCTTTATTTGTTGTCCATGTAACCGAGGCATATAGCAAAGATGACAACTGCGACATGAAGTCATTTTAAACAATACAACTGCTGATTAAAGACCCCTTTACAGGGCTGTGTCAGTGAATTAAGTGAATACTAATGCTTCCTGGAGTATTGGACATGGATATTAATAGGGTTGATAGCAGACGTCCTAAGTGTTGCAATATTTACTATGGGCCCTAAACTGGACATGTGATAAAATATCAAATAAAACAAAAAAATTGCAAATGCTACAATGAAAACAAAAAATACTAGAAATATAGGAGGTCAGTTAGCAACTGTGAAGGGAAAAGTCATGGTGTTGCAGGTGTGTACTCTTAATCAGACTGAGGGCTTAAAGGTCATCTCTGAGTGTTTCCTCATTATCTGTTTTTATTAATGATGAAAGACATATTGTAGCTATAATCATACTTTATGATTTAACAACAACTTAGCATCTTTAATGCAATAAAATGTCCCAAGGTGCTTCACAGGAGCATTATAAAACAAAGCGTAACACCGAGCCACAAAAGGAGATATTAAGTCAGATGACCAAAAGTTTATTTATAATAAGTCAGTTACTGCAAAAAGTTTTCATAACCAAAAAATGTAATTGACTACTGGAGAACAAACTTATTTTACATCCGACATGGAGGGTGATACAGTGTTTGACTTTTGATTGGCTTTCGGATGCTGCTAGAGCTGCAGATCATGAACATCAGCATTTAAATGTCCCTAGTCGCCTTTGCCATTCAACAGCCCAGATTTAATTTTTTGACAGTTTCTGGGGTTTCATTTGACACCAACTTGATTATTCTGCAGAGGGCAGATGCATGGAGTTTTTAAGCTGATGAAAATGGTCAATCTGCACTGGAGTTTAATGATCACAACTGGAACCTTTTTTTTATTCATTCATGGGATGTGGGCGTCACTGGCCAGGCCAGCATTTGTTGCCCATCCTTGAGAAGGTGGTGGTGAGCTGCTTTCTTGAACCACTGCAGTCCATGTGGGGTAGGTACACCCACAGTGCTGTTAGGAAGGGAGTTCCAAGATTTTGACCCAGTGACAGTGAAGGAACAGCGATATAGTTCCAAGTCAGGATGGTGTGTGACTTGGAGGGGAACTTGCAGGTGGTGGTGTTCCCATGCATTTGCTGCACGTCCTTCTAGTTGGTAGAGGTTGCAGGTTTAGATTTAGATTAGAGATACAGCACTGAAACAGGCCCTTCGGCCCACCGAGTCTGTGCCGAACATCAACCACCCATTTATACTAATCCTACACTAATCCCATATTCCTACCAAACATCCCCACCTGCCCCTATATTTCCCGACCACCTACCTATACTAGTGACAATTTATAATGGCCAATTTACCTATCAACCTACAAGTCTTTTGGCTTGTGGGAGGAAACCGGAGCACCCGGAGAAAACCCACGCAGACACAGGGAGAACTTGCAAACTCCACACAGGCAGTACCCGGAATCGAACCTGGGTCCCTGGAGCTGTGAGGCTGCGGTGCTAACCACTGTGCCACTGTGCCGAAGGTGCTGTCTAAGGAGCCTTGGTGCATTGCTACAGTGCATCTTGTAGATGGTACACACTGCTGCCACTGTGCGTCAGTGGTGGAGGGAGTGAATGTTTGTAGATGGGTGCCAACCAAGCGGGCTGCTTTGTCCTGGATGGTCATAGAGAGATACAGCACTGAAACAGGCCCTTCGGCCTACCGGGTCTGTGCCGACCATCAACCACCCATTTATACTAATCCTACATTAATCCCATGTCCCCTACCACATCCCCACCTTCCCTCAATTCTCCTACCACCTACCTACACTAGGGGAAATTTACAATGGTCAATTTACCTATCAACCTGCAAGTCTTTGACTGTGGGAGGAAACTGGAGCACCCAGCGGAAACCCACGCGGTCACAGGGAGAACTTGCAAACTCCGCACAAGCAGTGCCCAGAACCGAACTCGGGTCGCTGGAGCTGTGAAGCTGCGGTGCTAACCACTACGCCACTGTGTCGAGCTTCTTGAGTGTTGTTGGAGCTGCACCCATCCAGGCAAGTATAGAGTATTCCATCACACTCCTGAGTTGTGCCTTGTAGATGGTGGACAGGTTTTGGGGAGTCAGGAGGTGAATTACTCGCTGCAGGATTCCTAGCCTCTGACCTGCTCTTTCAGCCATGGTATTTATATGGTTACTCCAGTTCAGTTTCTGGTCAATGGTAGCCTCTAGGATGTTGATAGTGGGGGATTCAGCGATGGTAATGCCATTGAATTTCAAGGGAAGATGGTTAGATTCTCTCTTGTTGGAGATGGTCATTGCCTGGCACTTGTGTGGCGCAAATGTTACTTATCAGCCCAAGCCTGGATATTGTCCAGATTTTGCTGCATTTCTACACAGACTGCTTTAGTATCTGAGGAGTCACGAATGGTGCTGAACATTGTGCAATCATCAGCGAACATCCAAACAGCTGACCTTATGATTGAAGGAAGGTCATTGATGAAGCAGCTGAAGATGATTGGGCCTAGGACACTACCCTGAGGAACTCCTGCAGTGATGTCCTGGAGCTCAGATGATTGACCTCCAACAACCACAAACATCTTCCTTTGTGCTAGGTATGACTGCCAGCGGAGGGTTTTCCCCCTGATTCCCATTGACCTCAGTTTTGCTAGGGCTCCTTGATACCATACTTGGTCAAATGCTGCCTTGATGTCAAGGGCAGTCACTCTCGCCTCACCTCTTGAGTTCAGCTCTTTTGACCATGTTTGAACCAAGGCTGTAATGAGATCAGGAGCTGAGTGGCCCTGGCGGACCCCAAACTGAGCGCCACTGAGCAGGTTATTGCTAAGCAAGTCCGTTTGATTGCACCTTCCATCACTTTACTGATGATTGAGAGTAGACCGATGGAGCGGTAATTGGCCAGGTTGGACTTGTCCTGCTTTTTGTGTACAGGACATACCTGGGCAATTTTCCCCATTGCCGGGTAGATGCCAGTGTTGTAGCTGTACTGGAACAGCTTGGCTAGGGGCGCGGCAAGTTCTGGAACACAGGTCTTCAGTACTATTGCCAGAATATTGTCAGGGCACATAGCCTTTGCAGTATCCAGTGCCTTCAAGTAGAAGCAGTAAAATGTTATTTAATGTAATGTGAAAGTTGATCAGTTGCTGAAAAAGAAATAACACAGCCCCTGTGGAACATTTGGCTTTTTTTATCAATGCTGTCAGTCATGGCTCAGTTGGGTTCAAGCCCCATTCCAGAAACTTGAGTGCAAAATTTGGGTTGGCACTCCAGTGCAGCGCTCCCTCAATACTGCACTGTTGGAGTTGCTGTCATCTCCAATGAGACCCTAAACTGAGCCCACGTCTACCCACTCAGTTGGATGTGAAAAATCTCATGGCACTATTTGAATAAGAGAAGAGTTAGCCCCAGTGTCCTTATCCCTCAACCAACATTACTAAAATAGATTATCCGGTCATTATCACAATGATTTTGTGGGATCTTTCTGTGTGCTAACTGACTGGTGCATTTCCTACATTTCAAGAATGGCTACACTTCAAAAGTACTTCTTTGACTGTAAAGTGCTTTGGGGCATCCTGATGTCATGAAAGTTGGCATATAAATGCAAGACTTTCATTCATTTATGTTATCGCTATGTTAAACCCAGAATCCATTTATGGCGAGTATCACCTAGAATTTTGCTTGCACCAAATTGATTACAAAGAGACTAAACATTCAAAAGATACATTCAGTTAAGTTGTAAACTGCAAGTGACTCTGGCTTGTTGTACACCTCTCCCTTTCATCTTCCCAACATTAGTAGCAGAACCTTCAGTTTGGGTAAAATCTTTGGAACTCCCTCCTCTGATTTTACAATTCTCTTTGGCTCTTTTGAAAATCTCCTCAAAACCCACCTCTTTGACCTAGCATTCAAAACCCAGCCTGAGTTCTTCCTTCCTGAAATAAAAGCAAAATACTGCGGATGCTGGAAATCTGAAACAAAAACAAGAAATGCTGGATTCACTCAGCAGGTCTGGCAGCATCTGTGGAAAGAGAAGCAGAGTTAACGTTTCGGGTCAGTGACCCTTCTTCGGAACTGACAAATATTAGAAAAGTCACAGATTATAAACAAGCAAGGTGGGGGTTGGGCAAGAGATAACAAAGGAGAAGGTGCAAATTGGACCAGGCCACATAGCTGACCAAAAGGTCACGGAGCAAAGGCAAACAATATGTTAATGGTGTGTTGAAAGACAAAGCATTAGTACAGATTAGGTGTGAATATACTGAATATTGAACATCAGCAAGTGCAAACCTGAAGAAAAACAACCTGAAAAAAACAGTGGGTAAGCAAACTGAACAAACTAAGATGAAATGAAATAAATGCAAAAAAAGATTGTAAAAAATGTAAAAAGGAATGCAAAAAAAAAGGAAGAAAAAATAACTAAAAATGACTAAAAATGATAGTAAATTGGGGGGCTGTCATGCTCTGAAACTATTGAACTCAATGTTCAGTCCGGCAGGCTGTAGTGTGCCTAATCGGTAGATGAGATGCTGTTCCTCGAGCTTGCGTTGATGTTCACTGGAACACTGCAGCAATCCCAGGACAGAGATGTGAGCATGAGAGCAGGGGGGAGTGTTGAAATGGCAAGCAACCGGAAGCTCAGGGTCCTGCTTGCGGACTGAGCGGAGATGTTCCGCAAAGCGGTCACCCAGTCTGCGCTTGGTCTCCCCAATGTAGAGGAGACCACACTGTGAGCAGCGAATACAGTATACTACATTGAAAGAAGTGCTTCAGGTGAAGCAGCGATTTACTTGTACTTCCACTTTACTTTCCCCCCACTTTACTTTCATTTTTAGTCATTTTTAGTTATTTTTTCTTCCTTTTTTTTTGCATTCCTTTTTACATTTTTTACAATCTTTTTTTGCATTTATTTCATTTCATCTTAGTTTGTTCAGTTTGCTTACCCACTGTTTTTTCAAGTCCAAATCAAGTCCAAAGATTCAAATAGGATCATAGACTTTTACAGCACAGACAAAGAGCAATCTAATTAGCCCCACTCCCCTGCAAATATTTCTTTTTCAAGTATGTATCCAGTTCCCTTTTGGAAGTTATGATTGAATTTGCTTCCACCACCCTTTCAGGCAGTTCCCGATTATAACAACTCGCTGCATTAAAAAAGTTCCGAAGAAGGGTCACTGACCCGAAATGTTAACTCTGCTTCTCTTTCCACAGATGCTGCCAGACCTGCTGAGTGAATCCAGCATTTCTTGTTTTTGTTTCTTCCTTCCTGACTCAGCATCTAATTTCATCGCTCATAATTAGAAAGCATCTTGGAACTTTTTTAGATTAAAGATGCTATTTCAAGAAAGAAAAGAAGGTCTTGCATTCATAGAGTGCCTTTCATGACCAGAGAATGTCTCAAAGCGCTTTACAGCTAATGAAGTACTTTTTGAAGTCTAGTCACTCTAGTAATGCCGGAAATTTAAATAAAATTTGTTGCTATTGTAGTGGCAATGCTACTAGAGAGTGCTTCCGTCAGTTCATTAAGTAAATTAGGAAAAGAAGCTGTAAGAAAATTCTGTCTTCATACTCCTAACAATGACCCCATGACAGAGTTGCATAGCCCAACACTGTGTCATGAGGTAGATTAAATTTTCCATCGGCTTTGCAGAGCTCACTTCATTTTAAATGCTATCATGGCTTCCTGCTCACTTGCACAAATTCTGAAATAAAATTGTTAAATTCCTCAATCTACTCAGATGCAAATCAACAGGATCAGGGAGTGGTGAATAGAAGGAAACATGTTAATTTTTCTTTTATTTGTTCTTGGGATGTGGGTGTTGTTGGCAAGGCCAACATTTATTGCCCATCTCTAAGTGCGCTTGAGAAAGTGCATGTCTTCTTGAACCACTGCAGTCTATGAAAGGCACTATATGAATGCAAGACCTTCTTTTCTTTCTTGAAATAGCATCTTTAATCTAAAAGAAGTTCCAAGATGCTTTCCAATTATGAACAATGAAATTAGATGCTGAGTCAGGAAGGCAGAACTCAGGAGGGGTGACTGAATGCGAGGTCAAAGAAGTGGGTTTTGAGGAGATTTTCAAAAGTGCCACAGTGCTGTTAGGAAGGGAGTTCCAGGAGTTTGACCCAGCAACAGTGAAGGAACGGTGATATAGTTCCAAGTCAGAATTGTGAGTGACTTAGAGGGGAACTTGCAGCTGGTGGTGTTCCTATGCGTCTGCTGCCCTTGTCCTTTTAGGTGGGAGAGGTCGTGGGTTTGGAAGGTGTTGTTGGAGGAGCATTGGAAAATTGCTGCAGTGCATCTTATAGATGGTACACACTGTGTGCCAGCAATGCAGGCAGCAAACGTTTAAGGTGGTGGATAGGGTGCCAATCAAGCGGGCCGCCTTGTCCTGGATGGTTTCAAGCTTCTTGAGTGTTGTTGGAGCTGCACTGCATTCCGTTGCATTCCTGATTTAACATAGAAACAGAGAAAAGAGGAGCAGGAGTAGGCCATTTGGCCCTTCAAGCCTGCTCCGCCATTCATTATGATCATGGATGATCATCCAACTCAGTAACCTGTTCCCACTTTCGCCCCACATCCTTTGATCCCTTTAAACCCAAGAGCAATATCTAACTCCTTCTTGAAAACATACAATGTTTTGGCCTCAACTGCTTTCTGTGGTAGCGAATCCACAGGTTCACCACTCACAGGGTGAAGAAATTTCTCCTCATCTCAGTCCTGAGTGGTTTACCCCGTATCCTTAGACTATGACCCCTGGTTCTGGACTCCCCCACCAAAGGGAACATCCTTCCCGCATCTACCCTGTCAAGTCCTGTTAGAATTTTATAAGTTTCTATGAGATCCCCCCTCACTCTTCTGAACTCCAGCGAATATAATCCTAACCGACTGAATCTCTCCTCATAGGTCAGTCCCGCCATCCCAGGAATCCTACATCTAGGGAGAAGACTCGGAGGGCGGAGTTCCGGACCTGTAAGCATAAACAACTTACCTCGGGGATTCGCGGACTCCATCCAGGGAGGAGACTCGGAGGGCGGAGTTCCGGACTGGTGAGTATAAAAAACTTACCTCGGGGATTCGCGGCCTCCATCCAGGGAGAAGACTCGGAGGGCGGAGTTCCGGACCTGTAAGTATAAAAAACTTACCTCGGGGATTCGCAGCCTACATCCAGGGAGAAGACTCAGAGTGCGGAGTTCCAGACCAGTGAGTATAAAAAAAACTTACCTCTGGTAAAAAAGAACTGAAAAAAAAACTAAAATAAAACTGAAGCATTGACATCACAGGAAAGCTGTGACCTGATTGGCTGGTAGGGAATCTGTACTGAATTTGAAAATAAAACATTGATAAAAATTGATTAAAACCCCTAATTAACTAATTAATTAATAAGTAGAGTAACTAAACCAGAGGGAGGAGATTACTGTATTTAGTTAGCATTTAATATTTATAGTAGAAATCTAGCACAAGGGACCATATAGTTAATTGCAACATAATTTAGTCAGGATTTAATAAGTATTTATTTATTTTAAATTAATTTATTAATTAGTGCTAGAAATGTCAGTTAGAGGGGTAAAGTGCTTCACCTGTGAGATGTGGGAGGCCCATGACGCTTCCAGCCTTCCGGACGACTACATCTGCAGGAAGTGTACCCAGTTGCAGCTCCTCACAGACCACATGGATCAGTTGGAGCAGCAACTGGATGCACGAGGAGCATGCAGGTGGCAGAGAGCATCACAGACAGGAGTTTTAGAGAAGTGGTTACACCCAAGGTGCAGGCAGATAGATGGGTGACCGCTAGAAGGGGCAGGCATTCAGTGCAGGAATCCCTTGTGGCTATCCCCCTCTCTAACAAGTATACTGTTTTGGATACTGTTGGGGGGGATGGCCTATCAGGGGAAAACAACAGCAGCCAGAGCAGTGGCACCACAGCTGGCACTGTTGTTCAGCAGGGAGGGACAAAGCGCAGAAGAGCAATAGTTATAGGGGACTCTATAGTCAGGGGCACAGATAGGCGCTTTTGTGGACATGAAAGAGACTCCAGGATGATATGTTGCCTCCCTGGTGCCAGGGTCAAGGATGTCTCTGAACGGACAGGGGGCATTCTGAAGGGGGAGGGTGAACAGCCAGAGGTTGTGGTACACATCGGCACCAACGACATAGGCAGGAAGAGTGACAAGGTCCTGCAGGGGGAGTTTAGGGAGTTAGGTAGAAAGTTAAAAGACAGGACCTCCAGGGTTGTAATCTCGGGATTACTCCCTGTGCCACGTGCCAGTGAGGCTAGAAATAGGAAGATAGTGCAGCTAAACATGTGGCTGACAGCAAGTGTAGGAGGGAGTGTTTCATATATCTGGATCATTGGGATCTCTTAAAGGACAGGTGGGACCTGTACAAGAAGGACGGGTTGCATCTAAACTGGAGGGGCACAAATACCCTGGCTGCGAGGTTTGCTAGCGTCACTCGGGAGGGTTTAAACTAATGTGGCAGGGGGGTGGGAACCAGAGCAGTAGGACAGCAGGTGAAATAACTGAGGGGGAACTAGTAAATAATGCCAGTAAGACTACGAGAAAGAGCAGGCGGGGAGATGTTGCTGAGCACAGCAGGACTGGTGGTCTGAAGTGCATTTGTTTCAATGCGAGAAGTATAACAGGTAAGGCAGATGAACTTAGAGCTTGGATTAGTACTTAGAACTATGATGTTGTTGCTATTACAGAGACTTAGTTGAGGGAAGGACAGGATTGGCAGCTAAATGTTCCGGGATTTAGAAGCTTCAGGCGGGATAGAGGGGGATGTAAAAGGGGTGGGGAAGTTGCATTACTGGTTCAGGAGAATATCATAGCTGTACTGCGGGAGGACACTTCGGAGGGGTCATGCAGCGAGGCAATATGGGTGGAGCTCAGGAATAGGAAGGGTGCAGTCACGATGTTGGGAGTTTACTACAGGCCTCCCAACAGCCAGCGGGAGATAGAGGAGCAGATATGTAGACAGATTTTGGAAAGATGTAAAGGTAACAGGGTTGTAGTGGTGGGTGATTTTAACTTCCCCTATATTGACTGGGACATCACTTAGTGCTAGGGGCTTGGATGGGGCAGCATTTGGAAGCAGCATCCAGGAGAGCTTCTTGAAACAATATGTAGATAGTCCAACTAGAGAAGGGGCCGTGGTGGACCTGGTATAGGGGAATGAGCCCGGCCAAGTGGTCGAAGTCTCAGTCGGGGAGCATTTCGGGAACAGTAACCATAATTCTGTAAGTTTTAAGGTACTTGTGGATAAGGATAAGAGTAGTCCTCGGGTGAAGGTGCTAAATTGGGGGAAGGCTAATTATAACAATATTAGGCAGGAACTGAAGAATTTAGATTGTGGGCGGCTGTTTGAGGGTAAATCAACATCTGACATGTGGGAGTCTTTCAAACGTCAGTTGATTAGAATCCAGGTCCGGCATGTTCCTGTGAGGAAGAAGGATAAGTTTGGCAAGTTTCGGGATCCTTGGATAACGAGGGACATTGTGAGCCTCGTCAAAAAGAAAAAGGAAGCATTCGTAAGGGCTGGAAGGCTGGGAACAGACGAAGCCCTTGAGGAAGAAAAGAAAATAGGAACTTAAGCAAGGAGTCAGGAGGGCTAAAAGGTGTCATGAAAAGTCATTGGCAAACAGGATTAAGAAGAATCCCAAGGCTTTTTATACGTATATAAAGAGCAAGAGGGTAACCAGGGAAAGGGTTGGTCCACTCAAGGATAGAGGAGGGAATCGATGTGTGCAGCCAGAGGAAATGGGCGAGGTACTAAATGAGTACTTTGCATCAGTATTCACCAAAGAGAAGGACTTGATGAGTCTAGGGAAGGGAGTGTAGATAGTCTGGGTCATGTCGTTATCAAAAAGGAGGAGGTGTTGGACGTCTTGCAAAGCATTAAGGTAGATAAGTCCCCAGGGCCTGATGGGATCTGCCCCAGAATACTGAGGGAGGCAAGGGAAGAAATTGCTGGGGCCTTGACAGAAATCTTTGTATCCTCATTGGCTACAGGTGAGGTCCCAGAGGACTGGAGAATAGCCAATGTTGTTCCTTTGTTTAAGAAGAGTAGCAAGGATAATCCAGCAAATTATAGGCCAGTGAGCCTTACGTCAGTGGTAGGGAAATTATTAGAGAGGATTCCGGTACAGGATTTACTCCCATTTGGAAACAAATGAACTTATTAGCGAGAGGCAGCATGGTTTTGTGAAGGGGAGGTCATGTCTCACTAACTTGATTGAGTTTTTTGAGGAAGTGACGAAGATGATTGATGAAGGAAGGGCAGTGGATGTTGTCTATATGGACTTCAGTAAAGCCTTTGACAAGGTCCCTCATGGCAGACTGATACAAAAGGTGAAGTCACACGGGATCAGAGGTGAGCTGGCAAGATGGATACAGAACTGGCTCTGTCATGGAAGACAGAGGGTAACAGTGGAAGGGTGCTTTTCTGAATGGAGGGCTGTGACTAGTGGTGTTCCGCAGGGATCAGTGCTGGGACCTTTGCTGTTTGTAGTATATGTAAATGATTTGGAGGAAAATGTAGCTGGTCTGATTAGTAAGTTTGCGGACGACACAAAGGTTGGTGTAGTTGCGGGTAGTGATGAGGATTGTCAGAGGATACAGCAGGATATAGATAGGTTGGACACTTGGGCGGAGAAATGGCAGATGGAGTTTAGTTTAGTTTAGTTCAGTTTAGTTTAGAGATACAGCACTGAAACAGGCCCTTCGGCCCACCGAGTCTGTGCCGACCATCAACCACCCATTTATACTAATCCTACACTAATCCCATATTCCTACCACATCCCCACCTTTCCCTACCACCTACCTATACTAGGGGCAATTTATAATAGCCAATTTACCTACCAACCTGCAAATCTTTTGGCTTGTGGGAGGAAACCGGAGTACCCGGAGAAAACCCACGCAGACACAGGGAGAACTTGCAAACTCCACACAGGCAGTACCCAGAATTGAACCCGGGTCGCTGGAGCTGTGAGGCTGCAGTGCTAACCACTGCGCCACTGTGCCGCCCAAATCCGGACAAATGTGAGGTAATGCATTTTGGAAGATCTAATACAGGTGGAAAGTATACAGTAAATGGAAGAACCCTTAGGAGTACTGACAGGCAGAGAGATCTGGACGTACAGGTCCACAGGTCACTGAAAGCGACAACGCAGGTGGATAAGATAGTCAAGAAGGCATACGGCATGCTTGCCTTCATCGGTCAGGGCATAGAGTATAAAAATTGGCAAGTCATGCTGCAGCTGTACAGAACTTTAGTTAGGCCACACTTGGAATATTGCGTGCAATTCTGGTCGCCACACTACCAGAAGGACGTGGAGGCTTTGGAGAGGGTACAGAAGAGGTTTGCCAGGATGTTGCCTGGTCTGGAGGGCATTAGCTATGAGGAGAAGTTGGATTAACTTGGATTGTTTTCACTGGAACGACGGAGGTGGAGAGGCGACATGATAGAGGTTTACAAAGTAATGAGCGGCATGGACAGAGTGGATAGTCAGAAGCTTTTTCCCAGGGTGTAAGAGTCAGTTACTAGGGGACATAGGTTTAAGGTGTGAGGGGCAAAGTTTAGAGGGGATGTGCAAGGCAAGTTCTTTACACAGAGGGTGGTGAGTGCCTGGAACTTGCTGCCGGGGGAGGTGGTGGAAGCAGGTACGATAGCGACTTTTAAGAGGCATCTTTACAAATACATGAATAGGATGGGAATAGAGGGATACAGTCCCCAGAAGTGCAGAAGGTTTTAGTTTAGACAGGCATCAAGATCGGCGCAGGCTTAGAGGTCCGAATGGCCTGTTCCTGTGCTGTACTATTCTTTGCTCTTTGAATCAGTCTGATAAACCTTCGCTGCACTCCATCTATAGCAAGAACATCCTTCCTCAGATAAGGAGACCAAAACTGCACACAATATTCCAGGTGTGGCCTCACCAAGGCCCTGTATAATTGCAGCAAGACATCCCTGCTCCTGTACTCAAATCCTGTCGCTATGAAGCCTTTTTTACCGCCTGTTGGACCTGCATGCTTATCTTCGGTGACTGGTGTACGAGAACACCCAGGTCTCGATGCATATTCCCCTCTCTCAGTTTATAGCCATTCAGATAATAATCTGCCTTCCTGTTTTTGCTACCAAACTGGATAACCTCACACTTATCCACATTATACTGCATCTGCCATGCATTAGCCCACTCACTCAACTTGTCCAAATCACCCTGAAGCCTCTCTGCATCCTCCTCACAATTCACCCTCCCACCCAGTTTTGTGTCATCTGTAAATCTGGAGATATTACATTTAGTTCTCTCATCTAAATCATTAATATATATTGTGAATAGTTGGGGTCCTAGCACTGATCCCTGCGGTACCCCACTGGTCAGTGCCTGCCGTTTGGAAAAAGACCCATTTATCCCTAAGCTTTGTTTCCTGTCTGCCAACCAATTTTCTATCCATCGCAATCCACTACCCCCAATCCCATGTGCTTTAATTTTACATGCTAATCTCTTACATGGGACTTTGTCGAAAGCCTTCTGGAAATCCAAATAAACCACATCCACTGGCTCCCCCTCATCAACTCTACTAGTTCCATCCTCGAAGAATTCTAGTAGATTTGTCAAGCATGATTTCCCTTTCGTAAATCCATTATGACTCTGTCCGATTCTACCACTGTTCTCCAAGTGCTCTGCTATAAAATCTTTGATAATGGACTCTCGAATTTTACCCACTCCTGACATCCCTGTTTTCTCTCTACCTCCCTTTTTAAATAGTGGGGTTATATTAGCTACCCTCCAATCTGTAGGAACTGTTCCAGAGTCTATAGAATCTTGGAAGATGACCACCAATGCATCCACTATTTCTCGGGCCACTTCCTTAAGTACTCTGCGATGTAGACCATCAGGCCCTGGGGATTTATCGGCCTTCAATCCCATCAATTTCCCCAACACCATTTCTCTACTAATACAGATTTCCTTCAGTTCTTCTCTCTCACTAAACCCTGTGTTCCCCAACATTTCTGGTCTGATATTTGTGTCTTATAGATGGTGGACAAGCTTTAGGGAGTCAGGAGGTGTGTCATCCCCGGTGGAAGACCAAGCCTCTGACGGGCTCTTGCAACCACAGTATTTATATGGCAGGTCCAGTTAAGTTTCTGGTCAATGGTAACCCCCAGGATGTTGCTGGTGGGAGATTCAGCAATAGTAATGCCGTTGAATATCAAGGGGAATGGTTGGATTCTTTTGTGTTGGATATGGTCATTGCCTGGCACAAATGTCATTTGCCATTTATCTGCCCAATCCTGAATATTGTCCAGGTCTTGCTGCACAGGGGCATGAACTGCTTCAGTATCTGAGGAGTTTCGAATAGTACAGAAGTGTGCAACCATCAGCGAATATCCCTACTTCTGACCTTATGTTGGAGGGAAGGTCATTGATGAAGCAGCTGAAGACAGTTGGGCATCTTTGCCCAGTTATATTATTTGTAGTGCATTTGGCATTAAGACATTGCTGTCCATCCAATTTCCTTTTGAAATCACTGATTGTCTCCACTTCCACCACCCTCGTAGGCAGCAAGTTCCAGATCATTACCAATCACTTTGTAAAAAAGATCTTCCTCATGCTCCCCCTGCATCTCTTGCCCAAGACCTTCAATCTGTGTCCCCTAGTCCTTGTACCATCAGTTAGTGGGAAAAGTTTTTCCTGGTCTAACTTATCTAAGCCTGTCATAATCCTGTACACCTCTACCATATCTTCCCTCAGTCTCCTTTTCTCCAGGGAGAGCAACCCCAGTTTTTCCAAACTAACCTTGTAATTAAAATCCCCCATCCCTGGAACAATTCTGGTAAATCTCCTCTGTACCCTCTGAAGGACCCTCACCTCCTTCCTAAAGTGTGGTGACGGGAAATGGACGCAATACTCTAGTTGGGGCCTAACCAGAGCTTGATAAAGGTTCAACATAACTTCCCTCTCTTTATGAAGCTCAAGATCCCGTATGCTTTGCTAAACACTCTCTCAATATGTCCTGCCACCTTCAAAATTGATGCACATGCACCCCAGGTCCCTCTGTTCCAGTATACTCTTTAGAACTTCGTCATTAAGTCTATATTGCCTCACCATACCCTTGTGCCAAAATGCATTAACTCACACTTCTCTGTATTAAATTCCATCTGCCACCTGTCTGCTCTTTCTGCGAGCCTATCTATGTCCTACTGCAGGCAGTTAATATCATCCTCACTGTTTGCCACTCTTCCAAGTTTGGTATCACTGGCAAATTTTGAGATTCTACTCTGTATTCCAAGGTCCAAGTCATTTATATATAGAAAAAAAGCAGTGGTCCTACCACTGAACCTCGGGGAACATGACTGTCTACCATCCTCCAATCTGAAAAACAACCATTGACCATGACTCGCTGTTTTCTGCCCTTCAGCCAGTTTTTATCCAATTGGACACTGACCCTCCTATTCCATGAGCCTCAATTTTGTTAACCAGCCTGTTATGTGGTACCTTATCAAACGGCTTTCTTAAAATCCATATAAACAACAGCCACCGCATTCCCTTCATCAACCTTCTCTGTTATTTCAACAAAAAATTCAATTCGATTAGTCAAGCATGATCTGCCATTTACAAATTCATGCTGGCTATCCTTCATTAACTCAAATCTCTCCAAGTCTCTATTGATTGATTTTTTCCCCCTGAGTATTGTTTCCAAAAACCTTACCCACCACTGATGTTAAACTAACTGGCCTGCAGTTGCTAGGACTGTCTTTACACACTTTCTTGAATAAGGGTGTCAGATTTGCCACACTCCAATCCTCTGGCACTTCCCCCATATCTAGGGAAGATTGGAAGATTATGACAAGACCTTCTGCTATCTCCACCCCATTTCCTTTAGCAACCTGGGATGCAAGCCATCCAGACCAGCTGACTTATCTACCCTAAGCATAGCCATCCTTTCCAGTACCTCTGCCCACCCTCTCAATTTGTACCCTATCCTTTGCATCCACTCTCTCGGCTTCTACCGATATTTTGTCAGATTCCTCTTCCTTAGTAAACACCAATACACCGAGTTCTTTTCTATATTGACTGCCATTCTATTCTCATATTCTCTCTTTACCAGTCTTATTTTCCTCTTGACCTCCCCTCTCAACTTAAATGTATTTGGCCTGATTCTCACTTGAAGAATTCACCTGACATGCATCATATACCCTAGTTTTTTTTGTTTCATCATAATCTCTATCTCGTTCATCATCCAAGGAGCCCTGTTTTTGGTTCTCCCACCTTTCACCCTTGTTGTAGTGTACTGAGCCTAAACCTGTAGCACCTCTTCCTTAAAGATAACCCATTGTTCCGTTACAGTTTTTCCTGTCAGTCTTGGGTTCCATCTTATCCTGAAGCGATCCCTTCCTATTGCACTGAAATTAGTCCTCTTCCAATGTAGCCATTCTACCTTATATCGTTCTTTGCTTTACTGCATTACGAGTTTATCCTTATGATACAATGATCACTCTTACCCAAGTGTTCCCCCATAGACACTTGGTCCACTTGGCCCACATCATTTCCAGCAGCAGATGGGATTAGTTTAGCATACATTCTCAAGATCCCAATTCCTGATGTTTGGTACTGGAGAATGAGGTTGCACGATTGGTTGCATATAGCGGCAAGGTTTCAGTACACAAAGATAAATTGAATTCCACAGTTCTGGTCCATGGGAGATTTGTTCTTTTGGTTATTGCTATAGGTTCCATGGCCAAGGTGAAAAGAAGTAGCTAGGTTTAATTTCCAAGGTGGAAAATACGATGTGCAGTTCCAAGTGCTCACCAAAGAATCTGGCTGACACACACTGGGCTGAATTTTCCCAGTCCCAAAGAGACAGGTTTGATGGCAGAACTGGGAACAAATTTAGATCTTCCCAATGATTGATGGGCCCCCCATTGAGGACGTAACCCGACCGTTGCCAAGAGGGGGCCACACCACAGCTCCAAGAGGGTGGGCCAGCGAGGCCTCCTTTATTCCACCACCACACCCCCACCCCCACCCTACCCCACACATCGCCCCCGAGTCATGGGTGCCAGAGGACCACAGCTGCAGCCGCAGGCCATCTTGTGGGGTTTTCCACAAGCTGTGGCCACACGTATTTTTTTCTAATTTTATAGTTCATCAGAGGGCATCTTTCGCGTTGTCCTACCTACAGCGACAGCGCCAACATCTCTCAGTGTGGCTGCCAGCCGGACCACTGCAGGCTTTTCTATTGTGCCTGCCAGTTCCCTGGTCTACCCAATAATCCTTCTTTGGACGGGCTCCTGGAGGTAACTTCTTAATTGTCTGCCTCGGAGAAGGTGCAACCAATGTCCTGCCACAGCCATTTCCAGGTTCCTGACCTGGAATTAAGCCAGATATCAGGGTCCAGATGAACCTGGCAAAATTCAGTCCACATTCTCTAAAAACAAACAACCAATCCTTTAAACAAACTCATTCACTAAGAAGTAATCAATTCTCTCTTCCTTTCAATTGCAATGGTTTATAGTTTTGGATGGGTTTGAAACTGTGGTGAAAGATTGCTTTCACTCGTTAGTTGAACAAGGGGTACAAAATTAGTATCAGCACTAAAATGATACAGGGCAGGTAAGAAAGAATTTATAAAAATGCTTTTCTACCAGTAGCTATTGAAGCAGATACAATTATAACATTGAAGAGGGAACTGGATAAACACAGAAAATAAACTATTAAAAGGAGGTCGGGAAAGGGTAAGAAAATTATATTATAGTTCTGCTGTACAGCTAGCATTGAGATAGACACAATGGACTTAATATTCTCCTTCAATTCAGAAATTCCAATGATCCTAGAAAAATACTCTGTCCTACACTCTCTTCCTCCTCTTCACATCCTCACTGTACTGAAATGAAGTCTCGTTGCAGTGACATCCATTCTTTTTTTTATTCATGGGATGTGGGCATCGCTGGCTAGGTCAGCATTTATTGCCCATCCCTAATTGCCCTTGAGAATGCGGTGGTGAGCTGCCTTCTTGAACCGCAGCAGTCCATGTGGGGTAGGTATACCCACAGTGCTGTTAGGAAGGGAGTTCCAGGATTTTGACTCAGCAACAGTGACATAACGGCGATATAGTTTCAAGTCAGGATGGTGTGTGGCTTGGAGGGGAACTTGCTGGTGATGGTGTTCCCATACATCTGCTGCCCTTGTCCTTCTAGGTGGTAGAGGTCGCAGGTTTGGAAGGTGCTGTCTAAGGAGCCTTGGTGCATTGCTGCAGTGCATCTTGTAGATGGTACACACTGCTGCAACTGTGCGTCGGTGGTGGAGGGAGTGAATGTTTGTAGATGGGGTGCCAATCAAGCGGGCTGCTTTGTCCTGCATGGTATCGAGCTTCTTGAGTGTTGTTGGAGCTGCACCAATCCAGACAAGTGGAGAGTATTCCATCAAACTCCTGACTTGTGCCTTGTAGATGGTGGACAGGCTTTGAGGAGTCAGGAGGTGAGTTACTCGCTGCAGGATTCCTAGCCTCTGACCTGCTCTTGTAGCCACAATATTTATATGGCTACCCCAGTTCAGTTTCTGGTCAATGGTAACCCCCAGGATGTTGATGCTGGTGGATTCAGCAATCGTAATGCCATTGAATGCCAAGGGGAGATGGTTAGATACTCTCTTGTTTGAGTTAGTCTTTGCCTGGCACTTGTTTGGCGCGAATGTTACTTGCCACTTATCAGCCCAATCCTGGATATTGTCCAGGTCTTGCTGCATTTCTACACGGACTGCTTCAGTATCTGAGGAATCACGAATGGTGTTGAACATTATGCAGTCATCAGCGAACATCCCCACTTTTCACATTATGACTGAAGGATGTTCACTGATGAAGCAGCTGAAGATGGCTGGGCCTAGGACACTACCCTAAGGAACTCCTGCAGTGATGTCCTGGAGCGCAATGATTGACCTCCAATAACCGCAACCATCTTTCTTTGCGCTAGGTATGACACCAACCAGTGGAGAGTTTTCCCCCAATTCCCATTGACTCCAGTTTTGCTAGGGCTCCTTGATGCCACACTTGGTCAAATGCTGTCTTGATGTCAAGGGTAGTCGCTCTCACCTCACCTCTCGAGTTCAGCTCTTTTGTCCACGTTTGAACCAAGGCTGCAATCCTTTCCCATGATCTCAAAACAACAGAACTCCTTACCTCTGACAACCCAGGCACCTAGCCATGACTTCTTTATTATTTTATCTTCTCAATTTCTTTGAACCCTAGTAATTTCTTGGCATTTTATCAATGATTTTCAACATTAAGAATGCAAAGTCATTCCATTAAAACTCTAAGGATTTAATGCACGTACATTTTTCTACTAACCATTAGCAATATAATTATCCACAATTATTTGAGGTGAAACAATGGGATACTTGCTTTGAAACAAAAGAAGTTTTCATGTTTTTTGAACTATTAATATTCTTACGTAAGGGCATCAAAGGCAGGTTAATGGATTTGAGGTGTTGATCATCCATGATCTAATTAAATGGCAGAGCAGGAGTGAGGGGTTAAGTGGCATACCCTGGTTCCTAATGTTCCTAAATAAAAACAAAAAGTGCTAGAAATACTCAGCAGGTCTGGCAGCATCTGTGGAGACAGAAACAGAGTTAACATTTCAGGTATGTGACCTTTCATCAGAACTGGCAAAGGTGAGAAATGTAATAGACTTTGAACAAGTGAAAATGGGAAGAAGGGAAGAACAACAAAATGGTAGGTGTGTGATTGTGCAGAGGGCAGGAGAGATTAGATGACAGAGATGTCATGGAATAAAAGGCAAAGGGAGTGCTAATAGTTGCAGTGAAAGACAACACATTAGATCAGAGAGAGTGTTAATGGCAGAATAATGAACAGCTCTGTCCAAAAGGAAAAAAAAATAAAAAAAACAAGTTTAAGGCAAGCACATGATTAAAAAATAAACTGAAATTTAAAAAAGCAGCCATGCTCTGAAATTGTTGAACCCAATGTTGAGTCCAGGAGGCTGTAGAGTGCTTAATCGGAAAATGAGGTGCTGTTCTTGGAATTTGTGTTGAGCTTCACTGGAATACTGTAGCAGGCCAAGGGCAGAAATGTGCATGTGAGAGCAGTGTGGCGAATTAAAATGCCAAGCAACCGAAAGCTCTGGATCATGCTTGCGGACTTTCAGGTGAAGCTGTGATTTTCTTATACTTCTTTGAATTTAGTATACTGTATTCACTGCTCACAATGCAGTCGCCTCTACATTGGGGAGACAAAAACGCAGCTTAGGTGACCGCTTTGTGGAACCCCTCCGCTCAATCCGGAAGCATGAGTCATAGAGTTACACAGCACAGAAACAGGCCCCTCGGCCCATCTTATCCGTGCCGGCCATCAGGCACCTATCAATTCTAATCCCATTTTCCAGCACTTGGCCCCTAACCTTGTATGCTATGGCATTTCAAGTGCTCATCTAAATACTTCTTAAATGTTGTGAGGGTTCCTGCCTCTACCACCCCTTCAGGCAGTGTGTTCCAGGTTCTAACCACCCTCTGGGTGAATTTTTTTTTCCCTCAAATCCTCTCTAAACCTCCTGCCCTTACCTTAAATCTATGCCCCCTGGTTATTGACACCTGCGCTAACGGGAACAATTTCTTCCTATCTACCCTATCTATGCTCCTCATAATTTTGTCTACCTTAATCAGGTCCTCCCTCAGCCTTCTATGCTCTAAGGAAAATAACCCTAGCCTATCCAGTCTCTCTTCATAGCTGAAATGCTCCAGCCCAGGCAACATCCTGGTGAATCTCCTCTGCAACTAGTCCAGTGCAGTCGCATCCTTCCTATAGTGTGGTGCCCAGAACTGTACACAGTACTCCAGCTGTGGCCTAACTAGCGTTTTGTACAGTTCCATCATAACCTCCCTGCTCTTATATTCTATGCCTCCGCTAATAAAGGCAAGTATCCCATATGCCTTCTCAACCACCTTATCTACCGGTGCTGCTGCCTTCAGTGATCTATGGACAAGTACACCAAGGTCCCTCTGACCCTCCGGACTTCCTAGGGTGCTACCATCCATTGCATATTCCCTTGCCTTGTTAGTCCTACCAAAATGTATCACCTCACACTTCTCAGGTTTAAATTCCATTTGCCACTGCTCTGTCCATCTTACCAGCCCATCTATATGCACTAGATGCAGGAAGGATGTTCCTGATGGCAGAGGAGTCCAGGACCAGGTGTCACAGTCTAAGGATAAGGGGTAAGCCATTTAGGAGTGAAATCAGGAGGGATTTCTTCACCCAGAGAGTGGAGAGTTGAGGCCAAATCATTAAATATATTCAAGAAAGAGTTAGGTATGGTTCTCAGGGCTAAAGGGATCAAGGGATACGGGGAGAAAGTAGGAACAGGGTACTGAGTTTGGATGATCAGCCATGATCGTATTGAATGGCGGTGCAGGCCCAAAGGGCTGAATGGCCTACTCCTGCTCCTATTTTTCTATGTTTCTATATCGTCCTGCAATTTAAGGCTTTCCTCCTCATTATTTACGACACCACCAATTTTCTTGACATCTGCGAACTTACTGATCATACCTCCTACATTTTTATCTAAATCATTAATGTACACTACAAACAGCAAGGGTCCCAGCACCGGTACACCACTGGTCACAGGCTTCCAATAGCAAAAACAACCCTTGACCATCACCCTCTGCCTCCTGCCACTAAGTCAATTTTGGATCCAATTTGCCAAATTGCCCTGAATCCCATGGGTTCTTACCTTCTTGACCAATCTCCCATGCGGAAACTTATCAAAAGCCTTACTGAAGTCCATGTATACTACATCAACTGTTTTACCCTCATCTACACACCTAGTTACCTCCTCGAAAGATTCAATCAAATTTATTAGACATGATCTCCCCCTGACAAAGCCATGCTGACTATCTTTGATTAATCCCTGCCTCTCCAAGTGATTAATCCTTTCCCTCAGAATGTTTTCCAATAGTTTCCCTACCACTGATGTTAGACTCACTGGCCTGTAATTACCTGGTTTATCCCTACTACCCTTCTTCAATAATCGTACCACATTCCCTGTCCTCCAGTCCTCTGGCACCTCTCTTGTGGCCAGAGAGGATTTGAAAATTTGTATCAGAGCCCCTGCAATTTCCTCCCTTGCTTCACAGAACAGCCTGGGATACATCTAATCTGCGCCTGGGGATTTATCCACTTTTACGCCCACTAAAACTGCTAATACTTCCTCCCTTTCAATGCTAATTTGTTCACGTATATCACAATCCCCCTCCCTGATCTCTACACCTACATCGACCTTCTCCATAGTGAACACAGATGAACAGTTATCATTTAAAACCTCACCTATGTCCTCCGGCTCCACACACAGATTGCCACTTTGGTCCCTAATGGGCCCTACTCTTTCCCTAGTTATCCTCTTACCCTTAATATACTTATAAAATGCCTTGGGATTTTCCTTTATTTTTCTGCCAGTGTTTTTTCATGTCCCCTCTTCGCTCTAATTACTTTTTTAAGAACCCCCCTACTCCTTCTATACTCCTCCAGGGCTTCCGCTGTTTTCAGCGCTCTGAATCTGCCATAAGCCTCCTTTTTTTCCTTTATCCAATCCTCTATATCCCATGACATCCAGGGTAGCCTGGATTTGTTTGCCCTACCCTTCACTTTTACGGGAACATGTTGCCCCTGAGCTCTCACTATTTCCTTTTTGAATGACACCCACTGGTCTGATGTAGACTTTCCTACAAGTAGCTGCTCCCAGTCCGCTTTGGCCAGATCCTGTTTTATAATATTGAAATTGGTCTCCCCCCAATTCAGTACCTTTATTTCCGGTCCATCTTTGTCCTTTTCCATAACTACCTTAAATCTTAGAGTTATGGTCATTATCTCCAAAATGCTCCCCACTGACACTTCTACCACTTGTCCAGCTTCATTCCCGAAGATCAGGTCCAGTACTGCCCCTTCTTTTGTAGGACTTTCTACGTGCTGGATGCACTTTAAGAATTCCGTCCGCTTTAAGCCTTTTGCACGAAGACTATCCCAGTTAATATTGGGAAGTTGAAACCCACTGCTATTATTACCCTATTATTTTAACACCTCTCTTGAGATTTGCCTACATATCTGCTCCTCTATCTCTCCCTGACTATTTGGAGGCCTGTAGTATATTCCCAGCCAAGTGATTGCCGCCTTTCTGTTTTTAAGTTCTACCCGTATGGCCTCATTTGAGGAACCTTCTAAGATAGCATCCCTCCTTACTGCAGTAATTGACTCCTTGATCAATAGTGCAATGCCAACTCCTCTTTTACACCCCCACCCATCATGCCTGAAGATTCTATACCCTGGAATACTGAGCTGCCAGTCCTGTCCTTCCATCAACCATGTCTCTGTGATAGCAATAATATCATATTCCCATGTGTTAATCAACGCCCTCAATTCATCTGCCTTACTTGTAAGACTCCTTGCGTTAAAATAGATGCAATCCAGAGTTGCATTATTCACTTGTGCCTTAACAGGTCTATATTTGCCCTGCCTGCCAGACTGACTTAGTTTCTCTTCTATATTTAGCTATGCATCTACCCCTACTGTACCTCCACTCTGTATTCCATCCCCCTGCCAAATTAGTTTAAACTCCCCCCTAACAGCACGAGCAAACCTTCCTTCAAGGATGTTGGTCCCATTCTGGTTCAGGTGCAACCCGTCCACCTTGTACAGGTTCCACCTTCGCCAGAAATAGACCCAGTGATCCAAGAAACTAAAGCCCTCCCAGCTGCACCATCTCTTCAGCCATGCATTCATCTGCTCTATCCTCCTATTCCTATACTCACTTGCACGTGGCACCAGGAGTAATCCAGAGATTACAACTTTTGAGATCCTGCTTTTTAATCTGCTACCTAGCTCCCTAAATTCTTGTTGCAGGACCTCATCCCTCTTCTACCTATGTCGTTGGTACCAATGTGAACCATGATCTCTGACTGTTCACTCTCCCCCTTTAGAATGTCCTGCAGCTGCTCCGTGACATCCTTGACCCTAACACCAGGGAGGCAATATACCATCCTGGAGTCACTTTTGTGGTCACAAAAACTGTACCCCTTATGACAGAATCCCCATCACTATACCTCTCCCACTCTTTTTCCTCCCCTCCTGTGCAGCTGAGCCACCCGTGGTGCCACAGACTTGGCTCTTGCTGCATTCCACTGAGAAGCTATCTCCCCCAATGGTATCCAAAGCAGAAAATCTGTTAGAGAGGGAGATGGACCCAGGGGACTCCTGCACTACCTGCCTAGTTTTTCTACTCTGCCTGGTGGTCACCCATTCCCTTTCTGTCTGAGCAGTCTTTACCTGCGTGTGTGACCACCTCCCTATACATGCTATCCACGATGATCTCAGCTTCGCAGATGCTCCACAGTTTCCCCAGCCGCTGCTCCAGATCCGAAACACGGATTTCGAGTAGCTGCAGCTGGAGACACTTCCTGCATACATGTTCGCCTTGGACACTGGAAGTGTCCCTGACTTCCCACATTGCACAGGAGGAGCACTCCACGCTGCCGAGCTGCCCTGCCATGACTTACCCTTAATTTACTCATTTAAATTACTCAAAAATTAGAGATTATTTACACTGGGGACCTTAATTCCCTAAAAAACCCTACTTACTATATAAAAAACTGTAGACCTTACCTTTCTCTTTACTTTAGTTACTAACCCAGCTATTTATCAATACTCCCTAACAGCAGTTACTCACCAACCAACTAATCACTTTATCACTTATAAGGTAGGTTTTGAGATTTTTAAAAAAAGAACTTTCTCTCCCCTGATTTTTTTTAAAGCTATTTACAGGCACAAACAGCTGTTATTTACCCAACCAATCAGCTTACAGATTTCCCGTGATGTCACTGTAAGTCTTATTTTCCTCTTTAGAAACTCAGTGCGTGCCGACAAAGCCCGAGAGCCTGTTGACTGTCACCACTCCAGTCCAAGGTAAGTGTAGGCCTTGAGCCCCGCTCTTAATTTCATAGGTCCCGCTCCGGATCCGCCTCCTCCCAGGTCCGCCTGTGGACTGCCACTGCTGCGGTCCAAGCATGACCCCAAGCTTCCAGTTGCTTGTTATTTTCATTTGCCACCCTGCTCTCACACCCACATTTCTGTCCTTGGCCTGCTGCAGTGTTCCAGTGAAGCTCAACGCAAGATCAAAGAACAGCACCTCATCTTCCAATTAGGCACCCTACAGCTTTCTGGACTCAACATTTTTTAAAATTAAATTTTTTAAAATTTTTATTTTTATTATTTTAGTCTTTTTTAAACCATGTGCCCATCTCAAACTTGTTTTTTCATGTTTTTGCTTTCGGACGGAGCTGTTCATTATTCTGCCATGAACACTTTCTATGGACTAATTCTTTGTTGTTCGCTACAACTATTAGCACTCGCTTTGCTTTTTGTTCCATGACATCTCTACCATTTAATCTCTCCTGCCCTCCGCACTATCACACACCTTCCCTTTTGTTCTTCTTCACCCCTCCCCCCTTTCACTTGTTCAAGGCCATTACATTTCTAACCTTTTGCAGTTCTGATGAAAGGTCACAGACCTTTCTCTCTCCACAGATGCTGCCAGATCTATTGAGTGTTTCCAGAACTTGCTGTTTTTATTTCTGATTTCCAGCATCCACAGTATTTTGCTTTTATCCTAACGTTCTTCTGTTCTTGTTGAGTTGGGGCTCACAGAGGTAAAAGAACTGCATATTAGTCACTTCTAGCCAGTTTTTCAAATTGAATTATTACAGCTTGCATTAGGAAAGGTCTGATAAACTCTTACTCTTTTAATGTAGTGTCTAATTGATTTCACATGGACATTTCACTAATAAAGTAATATCTTGAACTGACCTCTCATGAGCTAATTAGAACAAGAACTTAACAGTATATACACAGCTTTCAGAGTTCATGCACAGAAGTAGAAAATAAGATATGTGTTGGACAAGACCCGGATAAATTGATATCATTTAGCCTACACAGAGTTATCTGTACTTATTTATTAACTACTGTTCAATGGACAAAATAAACTGATAACTCGGGAAACTTAATTTATTATTATAACTTTTATTTTCTTCATGGATCCAACTCAACCTTCAAATTTAGATCATAATACAGAAGAGCTTACCACACATCAGCCGCTGTGAATTCTCTCTTCCTCAGCTGCCAGCTGTGGATGTCGCTGCATACAATAAACACAAGAAAATCAGCATTTCTCCTCTTAAAATTGATCTTTGAAAATAAAAAAGTCAAAAGGTCAAAATAAAATCAAGCGATATGTAGAATTTTTCTTGTTTGATAAATCTGCAGCCATGATGTCAAGAACATGAACTCTTACATGATCAGTACAATTCAAAGACAAGGAGCACAAAAGCAGCAACAAGGTTAAAAGTAAAATAATATCTCATTCATTAAATTGAAACAGGTATTTAAATATGTTCAGGACATGGTATATATTATATACGAGAGTTATATGTGATGGAGTCTTCACGTGTAGACTGCGTTCTATACTGCTGAACTGTTAAATGGTGCTATGACTTTGGATTCAAAGCTTGTGTTTTTTTCTAAGACAGTCATTCACTGGAAATGAAACTGAAAGCTCTAGAAAGTTCTGGAAAAGACAAGGCTGGTCTAGATCAGTTTGAAACACACATCTTATGATCATGGACATGTGACTGGAGCTCAGGTTTCAGGTTTAGAAGAACTCTCTGCAGTGGATGGAAGTAAAAACAGCCAGATATAGCTTTAAAGAGACAAGCTAGGAGCTAGGTTGTTGTGCTTCCAGAGAAGCTGCTTGGTTTTAAAAAGATTGGCTGCAGGCAGAGGAGCCTGGATTCTGAGGGCTGAACATCAGCTAATACAGCTTACGACAGGTGTCTTCATGACTTAGAGTTATTAGTGGAAGCACGCCAAGCTTGTTTGAGAGACGATAAGACCGAACTGTTAAAAGGGAGATCGCATGGTTCACTATCAACGGGACAGCATTACTTCTGTATCTGCATCTTGGAGGTCACGACTTGGAAAACTACCTGAGGAAGTTCCTGATTTTGATGTACGTTGGGAGTGTTCGGCACTCTCTTGCTAATAGGACTGCTCAGAGGATTCATAAGGACTATCTTTGTTGCATCTGATAATTAATGTGTAACCTTTCAGATATATGTATTGACCATGAGTTAACTGTTCATGTTTAATTTGGTTTTGGTTTGAGTGTTAAAGCAAAATTTATAAAAGTGAAATTTTTTATATCTGGTTTCTTTCATTTCCTAAATTGGGGTCAGTCAGTAGATTCGATTCTTTTGGTTTATTGATGGTCTCATACATTTACTGATGAATTCCCCGAGATTTCAATTCACTGAGCAGTATATGACATACAAATATAATTCTACTTTTTTGTAATGTGGGCTTTCCTGCATGTCATAGGAATGTTTTTCCATTACTACCGAATGACTGTGTAACAGTAGTTGTATTTTCAGTGGCAATCATATGTTAAACTTCAGCAAAAAAGATACAAATGTGAGTAGCCTTTCATTTTCTAATGTATATGATCAAAAAGCAAACACATCCTTGATACATCAGATGAACTTTTTTTTCAGACACTGGCGTACATATCAGCTTGTTGTACATTTTTATTAAAGAACATTGAGTTGACACAATGGCGCCGATTTTTTTTTTTACCAGGGAGGGATTTCCAAGCAGGAGTGGGGGAGCAGTTCTGATCCCCAAACACAAAGGACTCTTAATCTGGAGTGATCAATTTGCATGGCAATTGCGCTGATTACTGTGGCATGATTACTGCATGACTAGAAAAATGTTTCCCCATAAATATACATTGAGAAATCATGTGTAACAGCTCATTTCATGGGGCAGGATTTTATCCTACCCTTGGAAAGAGAGACGGAGGCGGACGGGCAAACAAAATGGCAAGGGGTGCCGTACCTGATTTGTCCAGGCCAATTGAGGCCCTTAAGTGACCAATTAATGGCCACTTAAGGGCCTCTTCCCAAATCCACTCCAATTTTATGGAAGATGGAGGGGCCTGCCGCCTCATAGTGGGACATCCGAGAGGCCTCCTTCCGGGGTTGGGTGTTCTTCTTTGGGGGGCAGTCCACGGGGGGGACCCACCATCCGTGGTTAACTAAAACAGTGAAAGGTAGAATGAAACTTAAAGAAAAAGCATATAATTGAGCAAAGATGGGTGGCAGGTCAGAAGATTGGACAGAATATAAAAAGCTGCAAAGAATGACTAAAAGACTGATACGGAAGGTAAAATTCGAGTACAAGAGAAAACTAGCTAGAAATATAAAAACGGATAGTAAGAGTTTCTATAGATATTTGAAAAAGAATAGTTAACAAAGTGAGCGTTGGTCCTATAGAAATTGAGTCTGGGGAATTAATAAGGGAAAATAAGGAGATGGCAGATGAAATGAAAAGGTATTTTGCATCGGTCTTCATTATAGAGGATACAAGTAACATCCCAGAATTAGCCGTAAGTCAGGAAATGGAAGGGAAGGAGGAACTCAAGAAAATTACAATCACCCGGGAAGTGGAACTGAGCTAATTGTTGGAGCTGCGGGCTGACAAGTCCCCGGGTCCTGATGGACTTCATCCTAGGGTCGTAAAAGAAGTCATTAGAGAGATAGTTGATGTGTTAGTTTAATTTTCCAAAATTCCCTGCATTTGGGGAGGTTCCATTTGAGTGGAAAACAGTGAATATGGCTCCTTTATTCAAAAAGGGAGGGAGACAGAAAGTAGGAAACTACAGACCAGTTAGCTTAACATCTGTCATAGGGAAAATGTTGGAATCTATTATTAAAGATTTTATAGCAGGGCACTTAGAAAAATTCAAGGTAATCAGGCAGAGTCAACATGGTTTTGTGAAAGGGAAATCATGCTTAACCAATTTATTGGAGTTCTTTGAGGGAGTTACATGTGCTGTGAATGTAGGGGAATCAATGGATGTATTATACTTAGATTTCCAGAAGGCATTTGATAAGGTGCCACACCAAAGGTTATTGCAAAAAGTATGAGCTCATGGTGTAGGGGGTAACATATTGGCTAGCTAACAGGAAACAGAGAATAGGCAGAAATGGATCATTTTCTGGTTGGCAAGATGTAACGATTGGTGTGCCGCAAGGATCTGTGCTGGGACCTCAACATTTTACTATTTATATAAATAACTTAATGAAGGTACCAAAGGTATGCTTGTTATATTTGCTGATGACACAAAGACAGGTAGGAAAGTAACTTGTGAAGAGGACATAAGGAGGCTACAAAGGGATATAGATAGGTGAAGTGAGTGGGGAAAAATCTGGCCAATGGAGTATAAACACTGAAACATAGAAAATAGGAGCAGGAGGAGGCCATACGGCCCTTCGAGCCTGCTCCGCCATTCATTATGATCATGGCTGATCATCCAACTCAGTAACCTGTTCCTGCTTTCGCCCCACATCCTTTGATCCCTTTAAACCCAAGAGCGATATCTAACTCCTTCTTGAAAACATACAATGTTTTGGCCTCAACTGCTTTCTACAGTAGCGAATTCCACAGGCTCACCACTACTGGGTGAAGAAATTTCTCCTCATCTCACTCCTGAATGGTTTACCCCATATCCTTAGGCTATGACCCCTGGTTCTGGACTCCCCCACCAACGGGAACATCCTTCCTGCATCTACCCTGTCAAGTCCTGTTAGAATTTTATAGGTTTCTAGGAGATCCCCCCTCATTCTTCTGAACTCCAGTGAATATAATCCTAACTGACTCAATCTTTTCTCATACGTCAGTCCCACCATCCCAGGAATCAGTCTGGTAAACCTTCACTGCACTCCCTCTATAGCAAGAACATCCTTCCTCAGATAAGGAGACCAAAACTGCAGACAATATTCCAGCTGTGGCCTCACCAAGGCCCTGTATAAATGCAGCAAGACATCCCTGCTCCTGTACTCGAATCCTCTCACTATGAAGGCCAACATACCATTTGCCTTTTTTACCGCCTGTTGCACCTGCATGCTTACCTTCAGCGACTGGTGCATGACCCAGGTCTCGCTGCATATTCCCCTCTCTCAGTTTATAGCCATTCAGATAATAATCTGCCTTCCTGTTTTTGCTACCAAAGAGGATAACCTCACACTTATCCACATTATACTGCATCTGCCATGCATTAGCCCACTCACTCAACTTGTCTAAATCACGCTGAATCCTCTCTGCATCCTCCTCACAACTCACCCTCCCACCAGTTTTGTGTCATCTGCAAATTTGGAGATATTACATTTAGTTCCCTCATCTAAATCATTAATATATATTGTGAATAGCTGGGGCCCTAGCACCGATCCCTGCGGTACCCCACTAGTCACTGCCTGCCATTCGGAAAAAGACCCGTTTATCCCTAAGCTTTGTTTCCTGTCTGCCAACCAATTTTCTATCCATCGCAACACACTACCCTCAATCCCATGCACTTTAATTTTACATGCTAATCTCGTACGTGGGACTTTGTTGAAAGCCTTCTGAAAGTCCAAATAAACCACATCCACTGGCTCCCCCTCGTCAACTCTACGACTTACATCCTCGAAGAATTCTGGTAGGTTTGTCAAGCATGATTTCCCTTTCGTAAATCCATGTTGACTCTGTCCGATTCTACCACTGTTCTCCAAGTGCTCTGCTATAAAATCTTTGATTTGATGACTGCAGAATTTTCCCCACTACCGACGTCAGGCTGGTCTATAATTCCTTGCTTTCTCTCTACCTCCATTTTTAAATAGTGGGGTTACATTAGCTACCCTCCAATCTGCAGGAACTGTTCCAGAGTCTATAGAATCTTGGAAGATGACCACCAATGCATCCACTATTTCTAGGGCCACTTCCTTAAGTACTCTGGGATGCAGACCATCAGGCCCTGGAGATTTATCAGCCTTCATTCCCATCAATTTCCCCAACACCATTTCTCTACGAAGACTGATTTCCTTCAGTTTCTCTCTCTTACTAAGCCCTGTGTTCCCTGACATTTCTGGTATGATATTTGTGTCCTCCTTTGTGAAGACAGAACCAATGTATGCATTGTTCCGAAGAAGGGTCACTGACCCGAAACGTTAACTCTGCTTCTCTTTCCAATGTATGCATTTAGTTGGTCAGCCATTTCTTTGTTCCCCATAATAAATTCCCCTGTTTCTGACTGTAAGGGACCTACATTTGTCTTCACATACCGACAGAAACTTTTACAGTCAATTTTTATGCTCCCTGCAAGCTTGCTCTCGTACTCTATTTTCCCCTTCTTAATCAATCCCTTGGTCCTCCTTTGCTGAATTCTAAACTGCTCCCAATCCTCAGGTTTGTCCTGGCAAATTTATATTTGGATCTAATGCTATCTCTAATTTCCCTTGTAAGCCATGGTTTGGCTACCCTTCCCGTTTTACTTTTGCGCCAGACAGGGATAAACATTTGTTGCAGTTCATCCATGCACTCTTTAAATGTTTGCCTTGCCTATCCACTGTCATCCCTTTAAGTAACGTTTCCCAATCCGTCATGGCCAACTTGCGCCTCAAACCTTCGTAGTTTCCTTTACTAAGATTCAGGACCCTTGTCTCAGAGTCAACTACGTCACTCTACATCTTGATGCAGAATTCTATCATATTATGGTCACTCGTCCCCAGGGGGTCTCGCACCACTAGATTGTCAATTATTCCTCTCTCATTACACAATACCCAGTCTAGGATGGCCTGTTCTCTAGTTGGTTCCTCAACGTATTGGTCCAGAAAACCATCCCGTATACACTCCAAGAATTCCTCCTCTACAGTATTGTAACTAATTTGATTTGCCCAATCTATATGCAAATTAAAGTCACCCATAATTATAGATGTTCCTTTATCGCATGCATCTCTAATTTCCTGTTTAATGCCATTCCCAACATCACCACTGCAGTTTGGGGGTCTATATACAATCCCCACTACCGTTTTTTGCCCCTTAGTGTTTCTCAGCTCTACCCATACAGATTTCACATAGTCAGAGCTAATATCTTTCCTCACTATTGCGTTAATTTCCTCTTTAACCAGCAATGCAACTCCACCGCCTTTAGCTTTTCGTCTGTCTTTTCTAAATACTGAATATCCCTGGATGTTCATTTACCATCCCTGGTCACCTTGCAGCCATTTCTCCGTAATCCCAACTACATCATACCCGTTTACACTTATTTGCGCGATTAATTCATCTACTTTATTGCGAATGCTCCGTGCATTAAGGCACAAAGCCTTAAGGCTTGTCTTTTTAACATTACTTGTCCTCTTCCCAATATTTTTCACTGTGTCCCTGTTTGATTCTGGCCCTTGATTTCTCTGCCTATCACTTTTCTTATTCCCCTTACTGTCTTTTGTTCTTGTCTTTGATTCCAACCCCCCCCCCACCGCCCTCCTTTGACTCCTTGCAAAGGTTCCCATCCCCCTGCCATTTTAGTTTAAACCCTCCACAGCCACTCTAACAAATACTCCCCCTAGGACATCAGTCCTGGTCCTGCCCAGGTGTAACCCATCCAGTTTGTACTGGTCCCACCTCCCCCAGAACCTGTCCCAATGCCCCAGGAATCTAAAACTCTACCCCTCACACCATCTTTTCAGCCATGTATTCATCCGATATATCCTGCTATTTCTACTCTGACTAACACGAGGCACTGGTAGTAATCCTGAGATCACTATCTTTGAGGTCCTACTTTTCAACTTACTTCCTAGCTCCCCATATTCTGCTTTTAGGACCTCATCCTTTTTTTTTACCTATGTCGTTTGTACCAATGTGTACCACGACCACTGGCTGTTTACCCTCCCTCTTCAGAATGTCCTGTAATCCCTCTGAGACATCCTTGACCCTAGCACCAGGGAGGCAACATACCATCTTGGAATCTCTTTTGCGGCCACAGAAACGCCTATCTATTCCCCTTACAATTGAATCCCCTATAACTATTGCATTCGCACACTGTTTATTCCTCCCCTGTGCAGCAGAGCCAACTGTGGTGCAATGAATTGGGCTGTTGCTGCTTTCCCCTGAGAGACCATTCCCCCCCAACGGTATCCATAGCAGTATATCTGTTTTGCAGCGAAATAGTCACAGGAGATTCCTGCACTGCCTGCCTAGTCCTCTTGCTCTGCCTGGTGGTCACCCATTCCCCTCCTGCCTGTGGGGTCTGAGCCTGCAGTGTGACCACCTCTCTCTACGTGCTATCCACGATACTCTCCACCTCGTGGATGCTCCACATTGTCCCCAGTTGCCGCTCCAGCTCCGAAACCCAGGCTTCCAGGAGCTGCAGCTGGACACACTTCCTGTACACATGCTGGTCCCGGGCACTGGAATTGTTCCCGGTTTCCGACATGGAGCACGAGGAGCACACCACAGCTTTGAGCTCTCCTACTATGACTTAACCCTTTAAATTACATTAAACTTTCTGGAAGATCTTAATGTCCAATAATATCAGTTACTCTAGGGCACTTCTTCCCTGGTCCTCGTTACTACAGAACTCCCTAAAAAAAAAAACTACTTACAATATTTGAAAGAAACTTTAAACTTTTCTTACCTGAGATACTTATCCAGCTATTTAGAGCTATTCCCTAACAGCAGTGACTCACCAACCAATCACCTTGCACCTGTCCTGTGACGTCACTGTTGGCTTTTTTTTTCAAAACTCCGGCGCACTGTAAGAGCTCTGCTCCCAGAAAGTAAGAGACTAGGCCTCGATCCTCGGGTTCAATTTATAGGCTCCGCTCTTGGCGTTCTCCCCACAGGTCTGCTCCGCTCCTGGAAGGTAATTTATCCCCTAGCTGCTCAGTTAGACGTTTCCCCTTCTTAATCAATCCCTTGGTCCTCCTTTACTGAATTCTAAACTGCTCCCAATCCTCCGGTCTGTTGTTTTTCCTGGCAGATTTATATGCCTCTTCCTTGGATCTAATGCTATCTCTAATTTCCCTTGTAAGCCATGGTTTGGCTACCTTCCCCGTTTTAATTTTGCAACAGACAAGGATAAACAATTGTTGCAGTTCATCCATGCACTCTTTAAATGTTTGCCATTACCTATCCACCGTCATCCCTTTAATTAACGTCATAGCCAACTCGCGCCTCATACCTTCGTAGTTTCCTTTACTAAGATTCAGGACCCTTGTCTCAGAATCAACTACGTAACTCTCCATCTTGATGAAGAATTCTATCATATTATGGTCACTCATCCTCAAGGGTTCTCGCACCATTAGATTGTCAATTATTCCTCTCTCATTACACAATACCCAGTCTAGGATGGCCTGTTCTCTAACTGGTTCCTCAACGTATTGGTCCAGAAAACCATCCCGTATACACTCCAAGAATTCCTCCTCTACGGTATTGTGACTAATTTGATTTGCCCAATCTATATGTAGATTAATGTCACCCATAATTACAGATGTTCCTTTATCGCATGCGTCTCTAGTTTCTTGTTTAATGCCATTCCCAACATCACCACTACAGTTTGAGGGTCTAAATACAACCCCCACTAACGGCCTATCGGGGGCAGGCTGCAGTGAACGGGCCTCTGGCACGGGGTCCTGCACTGTGGCTCAGAAGGGAAGGAGGGAGAACGGGAGAGCACTAGTCATCGGGGACTCGATGGTGAGGAGTACCGACAGGCGGTTCTGTGGGAGCAAGCGAGACGCACGGATGGTTTGTTGCCTCCCTGGTGCCAGGGTCAGTGATGTTTGTGATCGCGTCTTCAGGATCCTTAAAGGGGAGGGGGAGCAGCCAGAGGTCGTGGTGCACATTGGCACCAACGACGTAGGAAGGAAGGGTGGCACAGATGTTAGAAGTGAGTTTAGGGAGTTAGGCTGGAAGCTGAAAGCTCGGACGGACAGAGTTGTTATCTCTGGTTTGTTGCCGGCGCCACGTGATAGTGAGGCTAGGAATAGGGAGAGAGCACAGCTGAACACGTGGCTGCAGGAATGGTGTAGGAGGGAGGGCTTCCAGTTCTTGGATAATTGGACTGCATTCTGGGGAAGATGGGACCTGTTCAAACAGGACGGGCTGCATCTGAACCAGAGGGGCACCAATATCCTGGGAGGGAGGTTTGCTAGTACTGTTCGGGAGGGTTTAAACTAGTTTGGGAGGGGGATGGGAACCGGACTTGTAGTCCAGGGACCAGTGGGTCCACTCAGAAAGACAAAGAGTGTAGTGAGGTATTGGGGAAGGTAGCACTGTCGCAGAGGACAGATGGGCACGGAGAAGGGTTAAAGTGCGTATACTTCAACGCAAGAAGCATCAGGAATAAGGTGAGTGAATTGAAGGCGTGGATGGGCACTTGGGACTACGATGTTGTGGCCATCACTGAAACGTGGATAGGTGAGGGGGAGGAATGGTTCTTGGAGGTACCTGGTTATAGATGTTTTCATAAGATTAGGAATGGTGGTAAAAGAGGTGGGGGGGTGGCATTGTTAGTTAGAAATAGTGTAACAACTGCTGAAAGAATTTTCGAGGAGGATCTGCCGACTGAGGCACTGTGGGTTGAGGTCAGGAACAGGAAAGGAGCAGTCACCTTGATGGGAGTTTTCTATCGGCCCCCCAATAGCAGCAGGGAGGTGGAAGAGCAGATTGGGAAACAGATTTTGGAAAGGAGCAGAAGTCACAGGGTAGTAATTATGGGGGATTTCAACTTCCCAAATATTGATTGGCAACTCTTTAGATCGAATAGTTTGGATGGGGTAGTGTTTGTGCAGTATGTCCAGGAAGCTTTTCTGACTCAGTATGTAGACTGCCCGACCAGAGGGGAGGCAATATTGGATTTGGTACTAGGTAATGAACCAGGGCAAGTGATAGAGCTGTTGGTGGGCGAGCACTTTGGAGATAGTGATCACAATTCTGTAGCATTCACTGTGGTAATGGAGAGGGATAGGTATGTGCAACAGGGCAAGGTTTACAATTGGGGGAAGGGTAGATATGATGCTGTCAGGCAGGAACTGAGGAGCATAAGTTGGGAGCATATGCTGGCAGGGAAGGGCACGGTCGAAATGTGGAACTTTTTCAAGGAGCAGATAGTAGGGGCCATTGATAAGCATGTCCCTGTCAGACAGGGAAGGGATGGTCATGTGAGGGAACCGTGGTTGACAAGAGAGGTTGAGAGTCTTGTTAGGAAGAAGAAGGATGCGTATATAAGGTTGAGGAAAAAGGGCACAGGCATAGCTCTGGAGGGATACAAGATGGCCAGGAAGGATCTGAAGAAAGGGATTAGGAGAGCTAAGAGAGGGCATGAAAAATGCTTGGCGGGTAGGATAAAAGAAAACCCCAAGGCCTTTTACGCGTATGTCAGAAATATGAGGATGACTAGGGGGACCGTAGGTCCGGTCAAGGACAATAGCGGGAGACTGTGTGTTGAGCCGGAAGAGATAAGTGAGGTTTTGAATGAGTACTTCTCTTCGGTATTTACGAATGAGAAGGGGTGTATTACTGAAGAGGACGGTGTGAAACAGACTGGTAAGCTCGAGGAAGTGCTCGTTAGGAGGGAAGATGTGTTGGGGTTTTTGAATAACTTGAAGATAGACAAGTCTCCCGGGCCTGACGGGGTATATCCAAGGATGTTATGGGAAGCAAGGGATGAAATTGCAGAGCCGCTGGCAATGATCTTTTCATCTTCTCTGTTGACGGGGGTGGTACCAGGTGATTGGAGGGTGGCAAATGTTGTGCCCCTGTTCAAGAAAGGGAATAGGAACAACCCTGGGAATTACAGGCCAGTTAGTCTTACTTCGGTGGTAGGCAAGTTGATGGAAAAGGTGCTGAGGGATAGGATTTCTGAGCATCTGGAAAGACACTGCTTGATTCGGGACAGTCAGCACGGTTTTGTGAGGGGTAGGTCTTGCCTCACAAGCCTGATTGAATTCTTTGAGCAGGTGACCAAGCAAGTGGATGAGGGTAAACCAGTGGATGTGGTGTACATGGATTTTAGTAAGGCATTTGATAAGGTCCCCCATGGTAGACTTATGGAGAAAGTCAGGAGGCATGGGATAGTGGGGAATGTGGCCAGTTGGATTAAGAATTGGCTAACTGATAGAAGGCAGAGAGTGGTCTTAGATGGTAAATACTCAGCCTGGAGCCCAGTTACCAGTGGCGTGCCACAGGGATCAGTTCTGGGTCCTCTCCTGTTTGTGATTTTTATTAACGACTTGGATGAGGAAGTCGAAGGGTGGGTCAGTAAATTTGCAGATGATACAAAGGTTGGTGGAGTTGTGGATACCGAGGAGGGCTATTGTTGTCTGCAAAGGGACTTGGATAGGTTGCAGTGCTGGGCTGAAAAGTGGCAGATGGAGTTTAACCCTGAAAAGTGTGAGGTCGTCCATTTTGGAAGGACAAACACGAATGCAAAATACTGGGTTAACGGTAGGGTTCTTGGGCATGTGGAGGAGCAGAGAGACCTTGGGGTCTATGTGCATAGATCGTTGAAAGTTGCAACTCAAGTGGATAGGGCTGTGAAGAAGGCATATGGGGTGTTAGCGTTCATTAGCAGAGGGATTGAATTTAAGAGCCGTGAGGTGATGATGCAGCTGTACAGGACCTTGGTAAGGCCTCATTTGGAGTACTGTGTGCAGTTCTGGTCGCCTCATTTTAGGAAGGATGTGGAAGCCTTGGAGAGGGTGCAGAGGAGATTTACCAGGATGTTGCCTGGAATGGAGAATAAGTCTTACGAGGAAAGGCTGAACATTCTAGGCCTCTTCTCATTAGAACGGAGAAGGATGAGGGGTGACATGATAGAGGTTTATAAGATGATCAGGGGAATAGATAGGGTAGACAGTCAGAAACTTTTTCCCCGGGTGGAGCAAAGCGTTACAAGGGGTCATAAATTTAAGGTGAAGGGTGGGAGATATAAGGGGGATGTCAGGGGAAGGTTCTTTACCCAGAGAGTGGTCGGGGCATGGAATGCCTTGCCTGGGGAAGTTGTTGAGTCAGAAACTTTAGGGACTTTCAAACGGCTTTTAGATAGGTATATGGATAAAGGAGAATGATGGGGTATAGATTAAATTGTCCTTGACAGAGGACAAAGGATCGGCACAACATCGTGGGCCGAAGGGCCTGTTCTGTGCTGTATTTTCTATGTTCTATGTTCTAACACACATAATGTGGGAAAGTATGAAATTGTCCATTTTGGCAGGAAGAATAAAAAAGAAGCATATTATCTAAATGGTGAGAGATTGCAGAGCTCTGAGATGCAGAGGGATCTGGGAGTCCTAGTGCATGAATCGCAAAAGGTTAGTATGCAGGTACAGCAAGTAATTAGGAATGCTAACAGAATGTTATCGTTTATCACAAGGGGAATTGAATACAAAAGTAGGGAGGTTATGCTTCAGCTATGCAGGACATTGGTGAGACCACATCTGGAGTACTGTGTACAGTATTTGTCTCCTTATTTATGGAAGGATGTAAATGCATTGGAGGCAGTTCAGAGATGGTTTACTGGACTAATACCTGGAATGGGCAGGCTGTCTTATGAGGAAAGATTGGACAGGCTAGGCTTGTATCCACTGGAATTTATAAGAGTAAGAGGTGACTTGATTGAAACATATAAGATCCTGAGGGGTCTTGACAGGGTGGATATGGAAAGGATGTTTCCCCTTGTAGGAGAATCTAGAACTAGGGGTCACTGTTTAAAAATAAGGGGGTGTCCATTTAAGACAGAGATGAGGAGAAAGTTTGTTTCTCAGAGTGTTGTGAGTCTTTGGAACTCTCTTCCTCAAAAAGTGTTGGAAGCAGAGTCTTTGAATATTTTTAAGGCAGAGCAGATAGATTCTTGATAAGCAAGGGGATGAAAAGTTATTGGGGGTAGGTGGGAATGTGAAATCAGTTCAGCCATGAACATATTGAATGGCAGAGCAGGCTGGAGGGGCCGAATGGTCTACTCCTGCTCCTAATTCGTATGTTCGTTATGTTTCTCCCTTGTATTGGTTTTCTCACCATCTACCACAGGCCCAGTCTAGCAGCTACGCCCTTAGGACTGGACCAGCTTAGTCAGTTGTGGCCTTATTGAGCTACTCCTGGTGATGGACATTGAAGCCCCCACGCAGAGTACAGTCTGATCCCTGCTACCCTCAGTGCTTCTTCCAAGTGGTGTTCAACATGGAGGAGTACTGATTCATCAGTTAAGTGAGGGTGGTCAGTGGTAATCAGCAGGAGATTTCCTTGCCTATGTTTGACCTGATGCCATGAGACTTTATGGGGTCCAGAGTCAGCGTTGAGTACTCTGACGGCTGGTTGTAAACCACTGTGCCTCCAACTCTGGTGGGTCTGTCTTGCCTGTTGGACAGACATACCAAAGGATGGTGATGGCATAAGTCCCAACTCCTGGTGAGGAGGACTTTGCAGGGTTGGTTGGGTGTGCCTTTCTCCAGTCCAGTACCTAGGTCGATGCAGGGCGGTCCATCTAGTTTTATTCTTTTTGTTTTTTGTAGCAGTTTGATACAACTGAGTAGCTTGCTAGGCCATATCAGAGGGCAGTTAAGAGTCAACCACATTGTGACTCCATAGCATCTATGCCAGACTGGGTAAATTGGTAGCACTCTTGCCTCTCGGTCATGAGTTTCTAAGTTCAAGTCTGACTCCAGGACATGAGCACGAAAATCAAGGCTGACACTCCAGTGAAGTACTGAGTGGAGCTACACGATCAGAGGTGCCATCTTTCAGGTGAGACATTAAACCGAGGCCCTATCTACTCTCTCAGATGGATGTAAAAGATTCTATGGCAGTTTTTGAAGAAGAGCTTGGGGGTTATCTTCAATGTCCTGCCCAATATTTATCCCTCACTCAACATCACACAAAACAGATTATGTGGTCATTCTGGTAGGGAAGTTATGCTGAACATTTATAAGGCTCTGGTTAGGCCCCACTGGAGTATTGCATCCAGTTCTGGTCACCGCACTTTAGGAAGGATGTGAGGGTCCTTGAGAGGGTGCAGAGGAGATTTACCAGAATGGTAAGGGATGGGGGTTTTGGTTACAAGGTTAGGTTGGAAACATTGAAACTGTTCTCCTTAAAGCAAAGGAGGTTGAGGGGTGATTTCATTGAGGTGTACAAGATTATGACAGGCTTAGTTAAATTAGACAAGGAAAATCTGTTCCCTTTAACTAATGGTACAAGAACTAGGAGAAACAAGTTGAAGGAATTGGGCAACAGTTGCAGGGGGAATATGAGGAAGAACATTTTTACGCAGTGGGTGGTATTGACCTGGAACTTGCTGAGCACAAAGCTGGTGGAAGTGGAGACAATCAATGATTTCAAAAGGAAATTGGTTGGGCACTTGAAGAAAATAAATTTGCTGGGCTACGGGGATCGAAAGGGGAAGTGGTACTGATTGGATAGCTCCATGGAGAGCCAGCATGGACTTAATGGGCCGAATGGCCTTCTTCTGTGCTGCAAATGACACTACATGATTCTAAAAAAGAGCTTGCGGTGCGCAAATTGGCTCTCACATTTCCTACATTACAACAGTGACTATACTTCAAAAAAGTACTTCATTAACTGTAAAGCACATTGAGATGGTAAGATTTTTGGGGCCTCGCCATGGACAATTGGCCGGGCCCCAGTGTGGCAAGGGAGGGGTTTGGGGGGTGGAGGAGTGTTATGTGGCGGGGGCAGTTGGGGCTTTAGGGACAGCCCTCCGTGGGGCACAGAGTGCCCGATCAGTTCGGCCCCCACACAGCCTGCAAGAAGGCCGTCAGGCTTTACCTGGCGGTGTTCCTGGTGCCTTTGGTGTCCAGCCGCTGCGGGTAAAATACCTGCGGTGGTGGGAGGAGGCCCTTAAGTACCAGTTAGCTGGCCACAAGGGCCTTTATTGGCCTGGGGCGGGCGAGCCGTTTCTCACCACTGCCCCGTGTAAAATTGCAGCGGGTGCCAAGAACAGCACCCCCCTGCCTCCCACTCAATTTTACAGCCCCCGCAACCACCACCACCATCCCCCCTCCCCACTCCACACTGCCACCAGCCCACTGGTTGGGCTTCCATTAAATTCCGGCCTAGGTTTTTATTCCAGATTGTATTTAATCTATCAAATTTAAACTCCCCAACCGCCATGGTGGGATTTGACTTCATGTCTCCCAATCATTAGGATTACTAGTCCAGTAACAAAATCATAATGCTACCAAATGCCTGTAAATTGCTGCCTTAGGTTATTTTATAAATTCATCACTGGAATTCCAACCAGAATTCATGAAGTCAGACTTGCTGTTCCTGGAACATACACTAAATAAAACAATATTTAGTTCTTGCGCAAATTCCACTGAAATCCTCCCAACTGAGGTTCAACTTTAGAGGTCAAGAAAATGTTTGAATCTTCCAAGCTCTTTTACATTTTCTTGCCTTCAGGTATAAATAAAACTGCACTTCCCTGGCTTCTTTTCCGTCCCATTCTTTCTCTTCAGTGCTTTGGTATCCTCTACACTGAAATCTATCCATGGTTTTGACTAGCTTCAGCATTTGGGGAAATACTCAATTCTTATGTACACATTCCCGGGAAATTTTCTGCCAAATCATTTACAGAAGAATCCCAATACATTTTCCCGACATCAGTCAAGAAATCAGGTCTATGGCTGGCCAAAAAGAAGTCTCAAGTGCCCATCACAAATTCCCAAATGAGGTACTGCAAAAGCGCAATTATGCGCTTTAGACAGGACATCTCGTCATTTGGCAATGCTCGTATTGATTTCCACTAATTTGACCAAAGACTCATTAGTCTCCATATTTTATATTATTCTTTTATTTACAATCTCCAGTCCCTTTAATTACTATGAGGTTGTAACACCGTACATGATTTAGTTAAGGTGCAATGGCTGGAAATCTGCTGTGCAATTTTTGTCCCTTGCTGAGCTATGATGTCTTGCTGCAGATTCAGCAATGCCATGATTTTAAAATTCTCCTTGTGTTCAAATCCCTCCACGGCCTTGCCCATCCCTAGGTCTGTAACCTCCGCTGTTCAACTTCTTGAGATCTCTGCACCTCTCCAATTCTGGCCTCTTGCGCATACCTGATTTTCATCACTCCACCATGAATGACTGTATCTTAAGCTGCCTCAGCCCCAAGTTCTGAAATCCCCTCCCTAAAACTGTACATCCCTCTCTCTCTCTCTCTCCACCTTTAGGACACTCCTTAAAACCCATCTTTTTGGCCAAGCTTTTGGTCTGCTGCCTTTTATAAAGAGGAGCGGCCTAGTGGTATTGTCCCCAGACCAGACATCCAGGGTATTGCTCTGGGGACATGGGTTCCAATCCCACCATAGCAAAAAATGGAATTTGAATTCAATTAATAAATCTGAAATTAAAAGCTAGTCTGATAGTCATCTAATGATGGCAATTGTCATAAAAACCCATCTGGTTTACTAATATCCTTTAGGGAAGAAAATCTGCTGTCCTTATCTGGTCTGGCCTACAAGTGACACCAGACCCACAGCAATGTGGTTCACTCTTAAATGCCCTCTGAAATGGCCTAGCAAGCCACTCAGTTGTATCTGACCATTACGACGTCAAAAAGGAATGAAACCGGATGGGCCACTTGGCACCGACCTAGGCACCAGAAACGACAACAGCAAATCCAGCCCTGTTGGCCCTGCAAGGTCCTCCTTACTAACATCTCGGGGCTTGTGCCAAGGTTGGGAGAGCTGTCCCACAGACTAGTCAGGCAATAGCCTGACATAGTCATACTCACCGAATCATACCATACAGACAATATCCCAGACACTGCCATCACCATCCCTGGGTATGCCCTGTCTCACTGGCAGGACAGACCCACCAGAAATGGCGGCACAGTGGTATACAGTCGTGAGGCTATTGTCCTGGGAGTCCTCAACATTGACACCAGATCCCATGAAGTCTCATGACATCAGGTCAAACATGGGCAAGGAAACCTCCTGTTGATTACCAACGACTGCCCTCCCTCAGCTGATGAATCAGTACTCCTCCATGTCGAACACCACTTAGAGGAAGCACTGAGGGTGGCAAGGGCGCAGAATGTACTCTGGCTGGGGGACTTCAATGTCCATCACCAAGAGTGGCTCGATAGCACCATACTGACCGAGCTGGCCGAGTCCTAAAGGACATAGCTGCTAAACTGGATCTGCAGCAGGTGGTGAGGGAAAAACATACGACCTCACCTCACCAATCAGCCTGCCACAGATGTATCTGTGCATGGCAGTGTTGGTTTGAGTGACCACCGCACTGTCCTTGTGGAGACCAAGTCCTGCTTTCAAATTGAGGATACCTTCCATCGTGTAGTGTGGCACTACCACCATGCTAAATGGGATAGATTTGAACATATCCAACAATGCAAAACTGGGCATCCATGAGGTTCTCTTTGCCATCAACAGCAGCAGAATTCTATTCAACCACAATCTATAACTTTATGGCCCGGCAGATCCCCCAATCCACCATCACCATCAAGCCAGGGGATCAACCCTGGTTCAATGAAGAGGGCATGCCAGGAGCAGCAGCAGGCATACCTCAAAATGAGGTGTCAGCCTGGCGATGCTACAACACAGGACGATTTGCACACTAAGCAGCAGAAGCAGGATGCGAAAGACAGAGCTAAGCAATCCCACAACCAACAGATCAGATCTAAGCTCTGCAGTCCTGCCATGTCCAGTCATGAATGGTGGTGGACAATTAAACCACTGACAGGAGGAGAAGACTGCACAAACATCCCCATCCTCAAATGATAGGGGAGCCCAGCACATCAGTGCAAAAGATAAAGCATTTGCAACCATCTTCAGCCAGAAGTGCCGAGTTAGTGATTCATCTTGGCCTCCTCCTGAAGTGCCCAGCATCACAGACGCCAGTCTTCAGCCAATTCGATTCACTCCACGTTATCAAGAAATGACTGAAGAACATGCTCCTGAAGTGCTGTAACCTGCAAGTCTACGGACCAGGTATGGAAGGTGGGATTAGATTGGGTGGCTAGCTTTTTTTCCTGGCGGCATGGATGCGACAGGCTGAATGGCCTCCTTCTGTGCTGTAATTTTTCTATGGTTCTATGAAGGCACTGGATACAACAAAGGCGATGGGCACTGACAACATTCCAGCAAAGTACTGAAGGCCTGTACTCCAGAACTTACTGCGCCCCTAGCCAAGCTGTTACAGTACAGCTACAACACGGGCATCGCCCGGCAAAATGGAAAATTGCCCAGCTATGTCCTGCATACAAAAAGCAGGACAAATCCAACCCGGCCAATTACTGCCCCATCAGTCTACTCTCGATCATCAGTAAAGTGATGGAACCAACCAACCATAGAACCGGAGAAAAATTACAGCACAGAAGGAGGTCGTTCAGCCTGCCATGTCTGCACCGGCAGAAAAGACTAGCCGCCAAATCAAATCCCACCTTCCAGCACCTGGTCCATAGCTTTGCAGGTTACATCAGGTGCATGTCCAGGTACCTTTCAAAAGAACTGAGGGTTTTTGCCTCCACCACTGTTCCTGGCAGTGAATTTCAGACACCCACTACCCTCTGGGTGAAAAAGTTTTTCCTCATGTCCCCTCTAATCCTTCTACAAATCACCTTAAATCTGTGCCCCCAGGTAATTGACCTCTCTGCTACGGGAAACAGGTTCTTCCTGTCTATTCTATCTAGGCCCCTCATAATTTTATACATTTCAATTAACTCACCCCTCAGCCTCCTCTGTTCTAATAAAAACAACCCTCGCCAATCTAATCATTCCTCATAGCTACAACTTTCAAGCCCTGGCAACATTCTTGGAAATCTCCGCGGTACTCTCTCCAGAGCAATTACATCCTTCCTATAATGTGGTGACCAGAACTGTACGCAATACTCCAGCTGTGGCCAAACCAGCATTTCATACAGTTCCAGCATTACATCCCTGCTTTTGTATTCTATACCTCGGCCAATAAAGGAAAGCATTCCAATTGCCTTATTCACCACTCTATCTACTTGTCCTGCCACCTTCAGGGACCTGGGGACATGCACTCCGAGGTCTCCCACTTAATCTACCCCTCTCAAAATCCTCCTGTTTATTGTGTATTCCCTCACTTTGTTGGCCTTCCCCAATGCATCTTCTTTGGCCTCCTTGTCTTGAGAGACAATGGGTAAGCGCCTGGAGGTGGTCAGTGGTTTGTGAAGCAACGCCTGGAGTGGTTATAAAGGCCAATTCTAGAGTGACAGACTCTTCCACAGGCGCTACAGATAAAATTGGTTGTCGGGGCTGTTACACAGTTGGCTCTCCCCTTGCGCTTCTGTCTTTTTTCCTGCCAACTGCTAAGTCTCTTCGACTTGCCATACTTTAGCCCCGCCTTTATGGCTGCCCGCCAGCTCTGGCGATCACTGGCAACTGACTCCCACGACTTGTGATCAATGTCACAGAACTTCATGTCACATTTGCAGATGACTTTAAAGCGGAAACATGGATGGCTGGTAGGTCTGATACCAATGACGAGCTCGCTGTGCACTATGTCCTTGGGGATCCTGCCAACTTCCATGCGGCTCACATGGCCAAGCCATCTCAAGCACCGCTGGCTCAGTAGGGTGTATATGCCGCCTAGAGGACTTGTGTTGGGGATACGGTCCTGCCACCTGATGTCAAGGATTCTCCGGAGGCAGCGACGATGGAATGAATTGAGACGTCGCTCTTGGCTGACATACGTTGTCCAAGCCTCGTTGCCATGGAGCAAGGTACTGAGGACACAGGCTTGATACACTTGGACTTTTGTGCTCCGTGTCAGTGCGCCATTTTCCCACATTCTCTTGGCCAGTCTGAATATAGCAGTGGAAGCCTTTCCCATGTGCTTGTTGAATTCTGCATCGAGAGACAGGTTACTGGTGATAGTTGAGCCTAGGTAGGTGAACTCTTGAACCACTTCCAGAGCGTGGTCGCCGATATTGATGGATGGAGCAGTTCTGACGTCCTGTCCCATGATGTTCGTTTTCTTGAGGCTGATAGTTAGGCCAAATTCGTTGCAGGCAGCCGCAATCCTGTCGATGAGTCTCTGCAGACACTCTTCTGTATGGGATGTTAATGCAGCATCGTCAGCAAAGAGGAGTTCCCTGATCAGGACTTTCCATACTTTGGTCTTCGCTCTTAGACGGGCAAGGTTGAACAACCTGCCACCTGATCTTGTGTGAAGGAAAATTCCTTCTTCTGAAGACTTGAACGCGTGTGAGAGCAGCAGGGAGAAGAAACAAACAGTGTAGGTGCGAGAACACAGCCCTGTTTCACGCCACTCAGGATAGGAAAGGGGTCTGATGAGGCGCCGCGATGCTGAATTGTGCTTTTCATATTGTCATGGAATGAGTTGATGATACTTAGTAGCTTTGGTGGACATCCGATCTTTTCTAGTAGTCTGAAGAGACCACGTCTGCTGACGAGGTCAAAAGCTTTGGTGAGATTAATGTTAAGGGTACTATATAAATGCAAGTTGTTGCTCAAGTATCAACTTTTGGAAGTTGACTGAAGATACGACATCAAACTCACCCATTTTCCTGCTTATCTCATTGTTGGAGCTTCATTATGTCGCAAACTTGTTGAAAAGAAAGTGAAGGGCAGTTTTACATCTTAGATATTAACGTGGGATGATCTTCAAAGGGATTGCAAAAATAACAGACACACCTGCCAATTTGTTTTGTTTTATTTTCTGATAACAGATGGATAAAGAGATCTCCTGTGCATAGCCAGACAGCATTCCCAGTGCTATGACACATCTGATAGCTTCACCAATGCAAAAAGTCTTAATCTACAAGTTTTCACAGATTGCAAATCGAAGGGAAGCATGTGTATGCTCCATTCTGATTATGACAATGTTCTGAAAATGTGGTCAATTTAACTCGATCTATTGTTCCATCTGTTTTTATAGGTAGATCTTACCTATGGTGAGATCATTATTTTTCAATAAATTAGACGCTAAAACTCCATTTCCCTCTCTTTTCTCTTTGGAGATGATGATTTGGTCTTAAAGTTGTAAGCTTGAGCCAAGAATTTTCTTTCATGTATGTGATGAATTTGTACTGTTCGATGTTCTCTGCTGCTACATAAATAATAACAGCCACTCACTCCCTAGCTTTGGAAGTTAAGCAAATAGGCAACACTATTACTCACACATTCAAACATTTAGTATCATAAGAACGTAGAAGTAGGAGCAGGAGTGAGCCATACAGAACCTCGAGCCTACTCCCCCATTCAATAAGATCATGGCTGATCTTCTAACGAAACGCAATTTTTCTGCTCTATCCCCATATCCCTTGATTCCCTTAGTGTCCAAAAATCTAATCTTGAATATATTCAACAACTGAGCAGCCACAGCTCTCTGGGGTAGAGAATTCCAAAGATTTGCAACCCTCTAGTGAAGAAATTTCTCCTCATCTCAGTCCTAAATGGCTGACCCCTTGTCCTGAAACTATGACCTCTTGTCCAAGACTCTCCAGCCAGGGGAAACAGCCTTTCAGCATCTTTCCTGTCAAGCCCCTTAAGAATTGTCTATGTTTTAATGAGATTATCTCTCATTCTTCGAACCTCCAGAGAATACAGGCCCATACTGCTCTCCTCATAGGAGAGCACTCATATACCAGGAATCAACCCAGTAAACTTTTGTTGCACCACCTCTGAGGCAAGTATATCCTTCCTTAGGAAAGGAGATCTAAACTGTACACAGTACTCCAGGCGCTGTCTCACTAAATTCCTCTATAATTACAGCAGTACTTCCTTACTGTTATACTCCAACCCTCTTGCAATAGAGGCTAGCATACCATTTGCCTTCGTAATTGCTTGCTGGATCGGAATGTTAATTTTCTGTGATTCAGGTACAAGGACACCCAAATCTCTTTGAATACCAACACCTACTAGTCTGTCGCCTTTTAAAAATATTATGCTTTCCTATTCTTCCTAACAGAGTGGATAATTTCACATTTCCTCACAATATATTCCATCTGCCAACTTCTTGCATACTCACTTAACCTAGTTATAACCCTTTGGAGCCAGTTTGTGTCCTTTACACAGCTCACTGGTCCATCTAGCTTTGTATCATCAGCAAACCTGAATATATTACTCTCAGTCCTTTCATCTATGTCATTGATATAGATTGTAAATAGCTGAAGGTCAAGCAGTGGTCCGTGCAGCACCCCATTACTTACCACCTGCCATCTCAAAAATGGTCAATTTATTCCTACTCTCTCTTTGTCCGTTAACCAATCTCCAATCCAAGCTAAACTTTTGCAAATAGTCGTTTGGTAGTACAGAACTTGTATTGCTGAAAATAGAGACTTTTTGTCAAGGCTTTTCGTCTTGCACTCATCAGGACAATATGCAAGAATACCAATGTAAGGGAATGCATTCTCCACGGCAATGCCTCTACCAATCAGAGTTCACTTGCCAACCAATCAGCACTCTCTTCTCATACAGTATAAAGTTTTTGTTTTCCCTTACATTGGTATTCTTGCGGATTGTCCTGCTGAGTGCAAGATGAAAAGTTTCGAAAACATGTCTCTATTTTCAGCAATACTAATCTTTTGCATTCAATCCCAAGGAGCCTAATCTTGTGTAACAAACTCTTGTGTGGCATCTTATCAAATGCCTCCTAAAAATCTAACTATACTATATCTGCTGGTTACACCCTCAAAAACCTCTAATAGATTTGTCAAACATGATTTCCATTTCATAAAACCAAGTTAATGCTGCCTAATCGTATTATTATTTTCTAAGTGCCATGCCCCTGATTATCGATTCTACCATTTTCCCTATTACCGATGTCAAGCTAACTCGCCTATAGTTCTCTGTTTTCTCGCTCCCTCCTTCTTGAATAGCAAGGTTACATTAGCTACCCTCCAATCCACTGAGACCATTCTAGAATCCAAGGAATTCTGGAAGATCAAAACCAATGCATTCACTATCTCTGTAGCTACCTCTTTCAAACTCCTAGGATGTAGGCCATCACGTTGACAGTATTTGTTGGCTTTTAATTCCACTAATTTCTCCAGTACTTTTTTTTAACCAATATTAATGACTTTAAGTCCCTCACTCTCATTAGACCCTTGGTTCCCCACTATTTCCAGTATGGTTTTTGTGTCTTCTCTACTGTGAAAGCAGATACAAAATATTCATTTAATGGCTCTCCCATTTCCTTATTCTTCATTACATTTTTTTCTGTCTCCGCCTCTAAGGGACCCATGTTTACTTTTGCTAATCTTTTCCTTCGTGCATACTTGTAGAAGGTCTTACAATCTGTTTTTATATTTCTTACTAGTTTCTCATTCTATTTTCTTCTTCATCAATTTCTTGATCAAGCTTTGCCGATTTATAAAACCTTCCCAATCCTCAGCCTTACTACCCTTTTTTGGCAACATTGTTGGACCAGTTGTTCTGTAGAGTTTTTATTGCTCAAGGGGTGTTCATTCATTGAAAATTATGAAACATTTCTTTAAAGGTTTGCCATTGCTAATCTGTCATATTTTTAATCTAATTTCCCAATCTATTTCATCCAACTTGTCCCTCATACCACCATAATTGGAGTAATTTAAACTTAAGACCCTAGTTTCAGACTTAACCACATTACTCTCAAACTCAATATGGAATTCTATCATATTAGGATCACTCTTCCCCAGAAGATCCTTTACTATGAGATCACTAATTAATCTTGTCTCATTGCACAAGACTAGATCTAAAATAGCCTGTTCCCCAGTTGGTTCCTCAACATATTGCTCTATGTACAGTGAGAGAGTCATAGAGTCATAGAGATACAACACTGAAACAGGCCCTTCGGCCCACCGAGTCTGTGCTGACCAACAACCACCCATTTATACTAATCCTACATTAATCCCATATTCCCTACCACATCCCCACAATTCTCCTACCACCTACCTACACGAGGGGCAATTTACAATGGCCAATTTACCTATCAACCTGCAAGTCTTTGGCTGTGGGAGGAAACCGGAGCACCCGGCGGAAACCCACACGGTCACAGGGAGAACTTGCAAACTCCGCACAGGCAGTACTCAGAACCAAACCCGGGTCGCTGGAGCTGTGAGGCTGCGGTGCTAACCACTGCGCCCTCCTGTTTTGTAATATTTGTCCATACTTTATCTTTTTCTTATTTCAGCAGTTTGAATACTAAGCAGTTTAAAAATGTTAGGGATAAATTAGAAAATAAAGCTGCCATTTAAAAATATAAACATGCATAATACTGTAATGGTTAAATATACCACTGGAGATGGTTAGCTAACAGGAAACAGAACAGGCATAAATGGGGCATTTTGTGCTGGCAAAACAAGTGGAGCGCCACAGGGATCAGTACTGGGAACTCAAATATTCACAATCGATATCAATGACTCGGATGAAGGGACTCAATGCTAAATTTGCTGATGACACAAAGGTAGGTAGGAAAGTAAGTTGTGAAGAGGATATAAGGTGTCTGCAAAGGGATATAGATAGGTTAAGTGAGTGGGCAAAAATTTGGCAAATGGAATATAATGTGGGAAAATGTGAACTTATCAACTTTGGCAGGAAGAATAGAAAAGTAGTATGTTATTTAAATGGAGAGAGATTGCAGAACTCTCAGGTACAGAGGGATCTGGGTGTCCTGGTACATGAAACACAAAAGGTTGGTATGCAGATACAGCAAGTGATTAGGAAGGCATATGGAATGTTGTCATTTATTGCAAGGGGAATGGAATATAAAAGTAGGGATATTTTGCGACAGTTATATAGGGTATTGGTGAGATCACATCTGAAATACTGTGTACAGTTTTGGTCTCCTTATTTAAGAAAGGATATAAATGCATTAGAGGCAGTTCAGAGAAGGATCACTCGACTGATAACTGGGATGGGGGGTTATCTTATGAAGAAAGGTTGGACAGGTTGGGCCTGTATCCATTGGAGTTTAGAAGAATGAGAGGCAATCTTATTGAAACATATAAGAATCTGAAGGGACTTAACAGGGTGGATGATGAAAGGATGTTTCCCCTTATGGGAAAGACTAGAACTAGGGGACACAGTTTAAAAATAAGGGGTCACCCATTTAAGACGGAGATTAGGAGAAATTTGTTCTCTGAGGGTTGTGAGTCTTTGGAACTCTGTTCCTCAGAGAGCAGTGGAGGCTGGGTCATTGAATATTTTTAAGGCAGAGGTGGATAAATTCTTGACTAACAAGGCAGTCAAAGGGTATCGGAGGTAGGTGGAAAAGTGGCGTTGAGGTCACAATCAGATCAGCCGTGATCTTATTAAATGGCAGAGCAGGCTAGAAGGGGGCGAATGGCCTACTCCTGCTCCTAATTCGTATGTTCCTACGTATTAAACCACACAGAACAAAACATCCCACGTTCAACCTTTGTTTGATGCCATTAGTAATCTAAGGTTGAGCAGCAGTTGGGACACTACAATTGACCTCAGTTTCCCTGCAAGGACCTTGGGAAATCATTTCATGGTAAAGATGCGACATAAATGTAAGTTTTTTTTTATTCATTCATGGGATGTGGGCGTCACAGGCCAGGCCAGCATTTATTGCCCATCCCTAATTGCCCTCGAGAAGGTGGTGGTGAGCTGCCTTTTTGAACCACTGCAGTCCATGTGAGGTAAGTACGCCCACAGTGCTGTAAGGAAGGGAATTCCAGGATTTTGACCCAGCGACAGTGAAGGAACGGCGATATAGTTCCAAGTCAGGATGGTGTGTGACTTGGAGGGGAACTTGCAGGTGGTGATGTTCCCATGAATCTGCTGCTCTTGTCCTTCTAGCTGGTAGAGGTCGTGGGTTTGGAAGGAGCTGTCTAAGGAGCCTTGTTGTGTTGCTGCAGTGCATCTTGTAGATGGTACACACTGCTGCCACTGTGCGTCGGTGATGGAGGGAGTGAATGTTTGTGGATGGTGTGCCAATCAAGCGGGTTGCTTTGTCCTGGATGGTGTCGAGCTTCTTGAGTGTTGTTGGAGCTGCAACCATCCAGGCAAGTGGAGAGTATTCCATCACACTCCTGACTTGTGCCTTGTAGATGGTGGACAGGCTTTGGGGAGTCAGGAGGTGAGTTACTCGCCGTAGGATTCCTAGCCTCTGACCTGCTCTTGTGGCCATGGTATTTATATGACTACTCCAGTTCAGTTTCTGGTCAATGGTAGCCCCTAGGATGTTGATACTGGGGGATTCAGCGATGGTAATGCCATTGAATGTCAAGGGGAGATGGTTAGATTCTCTCTTGTTGGAGATGGTCATTGCCTGGCACTTGTGTGGCGCAAATGTTACTTGCCACTTATCAGCCCAAGCCTGGATATTGCCCAGGTCTTGCTGCATTTCTACACGGACTGCTTCTGTATTTGAGGAGTTGCAAATGGTGCTGAACATTGTGCAATCAGCGAACATCCCCACTTCTGACCTTATGATTGAAGGAAGGTCATTGACGCAGCAGCTGAAGATGGTTGGGCCGAGGACACTACCCTGAGGAACTCCTGCAGTGATGTCCCGGAGCTCAGATGATTGACCTCCCACAACCACAGCCATCTTCCTTTGCCCTAGGTATGACTCCAATCAGCAGAGAGTTTTCCCCCTGATTCCCATTGACTCCAGTTTTGCTCCGGCTCCTTGATGCCACACTCGGTCAAATGCTGCCTTGATGTCAAGGGCAGTCACTCTCACCTCACCTCTTATGTTCAGCTCTTTTGTCCATGTTTGAATCAAGGCTATAATAAGGTCAGGAGCTGAGTGGCCCTGGCGGAACCCAAACCGAGCAAGTGATTGTTGTTGTGCTGGATTGGGGAAAACCAGCCAGTCCTGATTTCTATCCGATGATCCATGCTGTAAAGAGCAAATGTGTGGGTGTCACATGAGCACAGGATTGGGCGTGGCTGTGATACCTTCCATGGAATACAGCCTGCCATTACTCTATCTAAGCAGACCCATGAAGAATGGCAACATGGACAAGGTACTGAAGAGTTGACAGTGCCTCGGGAACAATCAAATTTCAGGAAAAGGAGGAAGGGAGAAAACAGGAAAAAAAAATCATGTTGTTTCAACATAGGCACAAATAACTTAAATTGTTCAAATTAAATGATAAAATATACTGTTCTGCGTAGAGTCAACATCATTTTACAGAAACAAGTAAATTATCCACATGCTTTTTGGCATGAGCTGTCAATGCTTTCCTCTGTACCTACTTGCATTTTATTTTTAACCTTTAGTGGTTAAGCAATGTGGCATTTCAGACTGTTTTTAAACTCTACTATGAAATTAGGATCAATGCCACAAAAGATACAGGCTGCATTTGGCTTTTAGTGCCAATCCTGTATAATCTTCTTCTTCTTTGGCCTCCTTATCTCGAGAGACAATGGGTAAGCGCCTGGAGGTGGTCAGTGGTTTGTGGAGCAGCACCTGGAGTGGCTATAAAGGCCAATTCTAGAGTGACAGGCTCTTCCACAGGTGCTGCAGAAAAATTTGTTTGTCGGGGCTGTTACACAGTTGGCTCTCCCCTTGCGCTTCTGTCTTTTTTCTTGCCAATTGCTAAGTCTCTTCGACTCACCACATTTTCGCCCCGCCTTTATGGCTGCCCGCCAGCTCTGGCGATCGCTGACAACTGACTCCCACGACTTGTGATCAATGTCACAGGACTTCATGTCGCATTTGCAGACGTCTTTAAAGCGGAGACATGGATGGCCGGTGGGTCTGATACCAGTGACGAGCTCGCTGTACAATGTGTCCTTGGGGATCCTGCATCTTCCATGCGGCTCACATGGCCAAGCCATCTCAAGCGCCGCTGACTCAGTAGTGTGCATAAGCTGGGGATGTTGGCCGCCTCGAGGACTTCTGTGTTGGAGATACGGTCCTACCACCTGATGCCAAGTATCCTCCAGAGGCAGCGAAGATGGAATGAATTGAGACGTCGCTCTTGGCTGACATAGGTTGTTCAGGCCTCGCTGCCATAGAGCAAGGTACTGGGGACACAGGCTTGATACACTCTGACTTTTGTGTTCCGTGTCAGTGCGCCGTTTTCCCACACTCTCTTAGCCAGTCTGGACATAGCAGCGGACGCCTTTCCCATGTGCTTGTTGATTTCTGCATCTAGAGACAGGTTACTGGTGATAGTTGAGCCTAGGTAGGTGAACTCTTGAACCACTTCCAGAGCGCGGTCGCCGATATTGATGGATGGAGCTTTTCTGACGTCCTGTCCCATGATGTTCGTTTTCTTGAGGCTGATGGTTAGGCCAAATTCATTGCAGGCAGCCGCAAACCTGTCGATGAGACTCTGCAGACACTCTTCAGTGTGAGATGTTAAAGCAGCATCGTCAGCAAAGAGGAGTTCCCTGATGAGGACTTTCCGTACTTTGGTCTTCGCTCTTAGACGGGCAAGGTTGAACAACCTGCCCCCTGATCTTGTGTGGAGGAAAATTCCTTCTTCTGAAGACTTGAACGCATGTGAGAGAATCAGGGAGAAGAAAATCCCAAAAAGTGTGGGTGCGAGAACACAGCCCTGTTTCACGCCACTCAGGATAGGAAAGGGGTCTGATGAGGTGCCCCTATGCTGAATTGTGCCTTTCATATTGTCATGGAATGAGGTGATGATACTCAGTAGCTTTGGCGGACATCCAATCTTTTCTAGTAGTCTGAAGAGATCACGTCTGCTGACGAGGTCAAAGGCTTTGGTGAGATCAATGAAAGCAATGTAGAGGGGCATCTATTGTTCGCGGCATTTCTCCTGTATCTGACGAAGGGAGAACAGCATGTCAATGGTCGATCTCTCTGCACGAAAGCCACACTGTGCCTCAGGGTAGACGCGCTCGGCCAGCTTCTGGAGCCTGTTTAAAGCGACTCGAGCAAAGACTTTCCCCACTATGCTGAGCAGGGAGATTCCACGGTAGTTGTTGCAGTCACCACGGTCACCTTTGTTTTTATAGAGGGTGATGATATTGGCATCACGCATGTCCTGAGATAATGCTCCCTCGTCCCAGCACAGGCAAAGCAGTTCATGTAGTGCTGAGAGTATAGCAGGCTTGGCACTCTTGATTATTTCAGGGGTAATGCTGTCCTTCCTAGGGGCTTTTCCACTGGCTAGAGAATCAATGGCATCACTGAGTTCCGATTTTGTTGGCTGTACGTCCAGTTCATCCATGACTGGTAGAGGCTGGGCTGCATTGAGGGCAGTCTCAGTGACAACATTCTCCCTGGAGTACAGTTCTAGGTAGTGCTCAACCCAGGGGTCCATTTGCTTGCGTTGGTCAGTGATTATGTCCCCTGATTTAGATTTGAGGGGGGCGATCTTCTTGATGGTTGGCCCAAAAGCTCTCTTAATGCCATCATACATTGCTCTGATGTTTCCGGTGTCTGAGGCCAGCTGAATATGACTGCATAGGTGTTGCCAGTAGTCATTTGCACAGCGCCTGGCTGTTCTTTGTGCAGTTCTTCTGGCTGCTTTAATTGCTACGGATGTTAACTCGCTGGGGGCTTTCTTGTAGTTCAACAGTGCAATGCGCTTAGCGGCTATGACAGGTTCCAGCTCTTCAATATGAGATTGAAACCAGTCTGCATTCCTCTTCACACGTTTGCCGTAGGTGGTCAAAGCTGACTCATAGATGGCGTCTCTGATGTGGGCCCACTTGGTCTCAGCATCCCCTGTGGGAGTGTTTTGGAGGGCATTTACAAGTGAATTTAGAAATTTTTGTAACAGCTGTGGATGAGAAATTCTGCTCGTGTTGATGCGCGGGTAGCCCTTCTGCTTGGAGTGATGCAGCCTCTTTGGTCTGAGTCTAACCTTGCTGCACACCAGGGGGTGGTCGGTGTCGCAGTCCGCACTGTGGAAGCTGCGTGTGATTTGAACACTGTTTAAGGAGGCTCGCCTTGTGAAGATGAGGTCCAGTTGGTGCCAACGACGCGATCTTGGGTGCCTCCATGAAACCTGATGACAGGGTTTAGTGTGAAAGAACGAGTTGGTGATGCAGAGGTTATGATAGGTACTCAACTCAAGCAGTCTCTGTCCATTCTCATTCATCCTTCCAATGCCAAAGCACCCAAGGCAGGAGGGCCATGAGTCATGGTCGGCCCCAACCCTGGCATTAAAGTCCCCCAGCAGGAACAGGTGTTCGGTGTTGGGGATGCTACTAATGATATTATGGAGTTCCTCGTAGAACTGGTCTTTAGCTTCAGGTGGGGAGCAGAGTGTTGGAGCATAGATGCTGAGTAGGTGTACTGGACCAGAGGCGGTGAGCAGTCGGATGGACAGTATGCGTTCCGAGCCATTTGAGGGAGGCTCTATCATGCTGAGCATGGAGTTTCTGATGGCGAAGCCCACTCCATGCTGTCCTGGTTCTATAGGATCCCTACCCTGCCAGAAGAAGGTGTAGTCTTGCTCTCTTAGAGATCCACTCGCAGGGAGGCGTGTCTCCTGAAGTGCTGCAATGTCTACATTGAGTCTACTGAGCTCGTTGTTAATGATGGCGGTCTTCCGAGAATCGTTGATTTGTGTAAGGTCTTCCGACAGGCCAGGACACATAGTTCTGACGTTCCAGCTTGCAAAGCGAAGGGCTGGTACCTTCTTTCCTTTTTTCATGTTGTTTGGTGCGGTGTTGCAGTCCACTTTTCGGGCAATGACCCTGAGCTCCAAGCACCCATTGAAGCAGGTGGACTGTGGCGGGACAGAACCTTATTGACCGGGGGCTGCCCGGTTTGAGGCGGGCGGTCGCTGTCCAGTGAGGTGCGACGACCTCTCCCACCGACAAAGGCAACCTGTGGCGCCCAATCACTACGCCAATTGAGCTGGACTTATCACCCGTAACTGCTGCCTTCCGTGCTGTTTCAGTCGCTGTGAGGCGGCTATGGAGTGACCTCTCCATGGCGCATGCCTGGGCGAATGTATGGAGGTTCAGAGTTGCCCAAGCGTCAAAACCCCCTCTCGGCCTTTCTGGTGGGGTCCAAAGGAGTGCAGAGCATGACGTTTGGCACCGGTATGGCTGCAGGAACTGCCGGAAACATGCCAAAGGTGACACATGACCGCCTATGGGGTTTCGCTCTGGATTTTCTGTTAGGGTTTACTCCCTTAGCCTTGGTCTCTCCCGAGACACCCACAAGGCAGTGGGGTTGTTAGGGCCCCTACACAGGGGTAGGAGGATGCCGGTGGGAGGAGGGGGTGCGAGGGGCAGGGGTGGAGGGAAGGGGGTGAGGGGGGGAGCTGGGAAGGGGGCTGTAAGGGGGTGGGGGGGTGCAGGGGGTGAGGGAGGGGGGTGCGGGGGGGGGGTGAGCTGGGAGAGTGGAGCGGGGAAGGGGAAGGGGGGGGAAAGGGGAACGGGGGGAAAGGGGGTGCAGGTAATAAACCATTTCATCAGTTCCCACCATTGACGCCGGGAAAGCTCATCCGCGTTCTCCGGGAGGTGAGCGACATCCTTGGGCGCCGGTACCAGCAGGAATTCGCTGACATTGCGCCGCAGATGCTCTCCGAGCCATCTCCCGCGGGCGCTTTGAAGTTGTGGCCGAGGAGCCGTTCGTGGCTTTTTGTTTGTTCGGGGCACCTTTTTTGCAAGGCTTCCCCTCTGTGATAGTCTTATTGCCCTCGGGTCCCGCTGCTCCTTCTTCTCTACAATGGACTTACCGCACGCCGTGGCGTGCACTCTGGACGGTGTAGACAGCAGGATCGGAGATCAAAGTATCACCAGCTGTACTTTGCAATTTCGTCCGGATTACGTTCAATTCCACTGAGTGCTCAATGAGGAAAACAAAGAGCAGGTACGGCTGGGGGAGGGCAGTGGGCCCAGGTAACATAAACTAGCTGTTAGCTTGTAGTTAGGGCTAAAATGAACTGATTAAAGAGCCAGGGGAATTTAAACAGTTCAAGAGGGTAGATTGGGGGAGAAAACACTAAGAATGGGAGTAGATGGCCATGGATAGACTTGAACAGCAAGGGAGCTTCCTTAGGAGCTTATAGCCCAGGAGCCATCTTGGAGGGAGCTGTATAATAATAAGAAAAACATTAAGAATGCATATCATGATCTAAGTCAATATGAGCCCTCACTGGAATGAGGAAATTACAATGATTTGGCGATGTGAGTGTGAGGTGTCGCATACACCTATCTAACAGAGTGTTGGACTCAAAGGGCTTGATTTTCAATACAGGGTCAAGAACCTGATGCCCAGATATTTTCCAGCTCATGCGATACAATCTTCAAATATAGATGCCCTAATAGAGCCTGCAGTGAGCTCAGTGTCCAATGAATCGCGGCGAACTCTGCCAGGAGGCGGGTGCTGCCTGCTGAGCATGATTGTCAAAGGCAGATGACAGCCATGATGGGGCCTGCCGCTGCCTTGCGGAAGAGAGGAGGCAGGACATCGGAGAGCCATCAGCCTCACTGCACAAAGAAGTGGCCAAACTGCCAACTAAAATGTACTGCATCCAAGTAAACACATAAACCCCTAGTGGCAAATACTTTTCCGCATTTAAAGAAATTACTTCATTGTTCTCTGCATTGAACCTGACAGCTGTGCGTTAACATGCCAGACTGCTTGGGTTTGGCGACTGCGAATTGAAAATCGCCTTCTGGCCCTCCCCGTCCCATTAACAAGCTTTTCAAGGTCCTTAATGGGCTGTTAATCGAAGGTGAACGGGTTCTCAGCTCCCCGCCCCCACACCCCTTCAATATCTGGTTTCACCAGTTAAACTAGTTTTTTTTAGGGGGGGTCTGTGTAGTTGTAAATATTCTCTAGATTTTGTCCCCTGCCCTCACGTTGAAAATACAAGTGTGTACCAGAGGCGTCGGCACACTGACACGCCATCTGGGAGTGCTATTCTCAAAGCGCGCCCGCTCCCAATCTCGCCCCATGGGCGAATGAAAATCCCAGCAAAAGTGAGAGAAAGGAAGATTAGAAGGGCAATATCAAGAAATGGCTAAATAGCAACAAATAATATCACAGATATTTTATGAGTTCTAGTACTCAACAAAAAGGAATCAATTTACCTGGACACCCAGAAATGCTTGCTATTTTATCATATAAACTCATAAGTTTTCTTAAAAGAGAAAGGCTGTTTGGTCCAAGGAGATCATTTTTGTTTGATCGACCTCAAATCCACTACCTACTTCTCACTGATCCCCTTCTCTGCAGAATCACAGAATCAGAGAATCGTTATAATGCAGAAGGAGGCCATTCGGCCCATCGTGTCCACATTGGCTCTCCAAATGAGCAATTCACTCAGTTCCAATGATTTACACAGTTCCAGCATAACCTCCCTGCTCTTATATTCTATACCTCAGCTAATAAAGGAAAGGATTCCATATCCGTTCTTAACCACCTTATTGACCTGTCCTGCTACCTTCAGGGATCTGCGAACATTCACTCCAAGGTCCCTCACTTCCTCTACACTTCTCAGTATTTTCCCATTAATCCTGTATTCCTTGTTTGACCTCCCTAAATGCATCACCTCACACTTCTCCAGGTTGAATTCCATTTGCCACTTTTCAGCCCATCTGACCAGACCATCAATATCTTCTTGCAACCTACAGCTATCCTCCTCGCTATCTACCACATGGCCAATCTTTGTGTCATCTGCAAACTTCTTGATCATGCCCTCCATATTTATGTATAAATCGTTAATATATACCACAAAAAGCAGGAGACCCAGTATTGAGCCCTGCGGAACGCCACTGGAAACAGCCCTCCAGCAGCTAAAACACCCGTCAACAATTACACTTTGTTTTCTGCCACTGAGCCAACTTTGCTGCATTTCCCTGGATCCATGAGATGTTTTTTTAAGCACTATGCCATTTGGGACCTTGTCAAAAGCCTTGCTAAAAATCCATGTAGACCACATCAACTGCACTACCCTCATTTAACTTCCTTGTTACTTCTTCAAATAATTTGATCAAGTTGGTCAAACAAGATCTTCCCTTAACAAACCCATGCTAACTGTCCTTGATTAATCTGTGCCTTTCTAAGTGACAGTTTATCCTGTCTCTCAGAATACATTCCAATAATTTGCCCATTACTGAGGTTAGACTGACTGGCCTGTAATTATTCGGTCCATCCCTCGCTCGCTTTTTAAACGTACAACATTAGCAGTCCTCCAATCTTCCGGTACCACACCTGTATGCAGTGAAGACTGGAAAATGATGGTCTGACCTTCCACTATCTCCTCTCTTGCTTCTTTTAACAGCCTGGAGTACATTTTATCCGGCCTTGGTGATTTATCAACTTTCAAGGATGCTAATCCCATTAATATGTCCCCTCTCCCTATGATGATCACACCCCTAACACTTCACACCCCTTTTCCTTACCGACAATATCTGCATCATCCCCCTCTTTTATGAAGACCGATGCAAAGTGTTCATTAAGAACAATACCAACATCTTCCACCCCTACATAAGTTACTTTATTGGTCTTTTATGGGCCCTACTCCTTCCTTTGTTATCCTCTTACTCGTAAAGTATTGATAAAACATCTTTGGGTTCACCTTTATTTTGCTTGTCAATATTTTTTCATGCCCTCTCTTAGGTTTCCCAATTTCCTTTTTGATTTCATCCCTCCACTTTCTATACTCCTCTTGGCTTTTTGTAGTATTGAGTTCTCTGTGTCAGGCATAAGCTTTCCTTTTGTGCCTTATCTTACCATGGGGCTCTAGATTTAGCTGTCCCACCCTTTTTCTTTGTGGGAACATGTTTACTCTGACCCCCTTGAATCTCCCATTTGAATGCCTCCCACTGCTCTGACACTGATTTGCCTTCAAGTAGTTGTTTCCAGTCCACTTTCGCTATATCACTCCTCAGTTTAGTAAAACTGAACTCCTGTTCTATCCTTGTCCTTTTCCATAATTATGTTAAAATTAACTGAATTCTGATCACTACCACCAAAATGCTCTCCCACTACCACTCTTTCCACCTGCCCATCTTCATTTCCTAAAACTAAGTCTAAAACTGCTCCCTCTCTTGTTGGGCTTGCTACATACTGGCCAAAAAGGTTCTCCAGATTGCACATCAAGAATTCTGCTCTATCAATTCCTTTCACACTAAAACTATCCCAGCTAATATTGGGGTAGATAAAATCCTCTACTATTACTGCCCTATTGTTCTCAGAGATTTGCCTACATACCTGCTCTTCTAACTCCCTCTGACTGTTTGGGGGTCTATTGTACACTCCCATCAATGTGATTGCCCCTTTTTTGTTCTTTAGCTCAATCCATATGGCCTTCTCCAATCTATCTTCATAACTGAAGTTCCTCATCCCTGGAACCATTCTCATGAATCTTTTCTGTACTCTCTCCGATGCCCACATGTCTTTCCTGAAGTGCAGTGCCCAGAACTGGACGCAATACTCCAGCTGAGGCTGAACTAGTGTCTTATACAAGTTCAACATAACTTCCTTGCTCCTGTACTCGATACCCCTATTACTAAAGCCCAGGATACTGCATGCTTTATTAACCGCTCTCTCAACCTCTCCTGCCACCTTCAATGACTTATGCACATATACACCCAGATCTCTCTGCTCCTGCACCCCATTTAGAATTGTTCCCTTTATTTTATATTGTCTCTCCATGTTCTTCCTACCAAAATGAATCACTTCACATTTCTCTACATTGAACTTCATCTGCCACCTGTCTGCCCATTCCACCAACTTGTCTATGTCCTTTTGAAGTTCTACACTATCATCCTCACAGTTCACAACGCTTCCAAGTTTTGTATCATCTGCAAACTTTGAAATGGTGCCCTGTACACCGAAGTCTAGGTCATTAATATATATCAGGAAAAGCAAGGGTCCCAACACTGACCCCTGGGGAACTCCACTACAAATCCATTAACCACAAATCCATTAACCACTAACTCCAGCAAGTTAGTTAAATATGATTTTCCCTTAAGAAATCCATGCTGGCTTTCCTTAATTAACCTGCATTTGTCAATGTGACTATTAATTTTGTCCCAAATTATTTTTTCTAGAAGTTTCCCCACCACCATAGTTAAACTGACTGGCCTCTAGTTGCTGGGCTAATCTTTACACCCTTTTTTGAACAAGGGTGTCCTCTGGCACCATCCCCGAGTCTAAGGAATCCTGAAAAATTATGGTCAGTGCCTCCGTGATTTCCACCCTCACTTCCCTCAGTATCCTTGGATGCATCTCATCCGGTCCTGGTGTATTATCCACTTTAAATACAGACAACCTATCTAATACATCCTCTTTATCAATGTTAAACCCTTCTAGTGTCTAAATCATTCCTTGATTCCAGTTATATTCTTTGCTTTAATGATCTTCCCTAGTAACTTATGCCCCATTAAATAGGCTCCTAACTTCTTAATTTTCAATATGTCCCTCAATGTATCACTTCAACTATCAACCTTCTGACTCAGAGGTGAAGCATTTTGAGCTTTTTGATATGGAGTTTTTGGTGCTTACTGTTAAGGAGAACTAATAAGGCCTCTGGGGCAGAAACTGTCAAGGTGATGCTTGTCTGGGAACTGTGAGATGATTAAAGGAATGGACTTGAAACCTTAGCTGAATACTTGGTAAAAGATCATAATGAGTTAAAGTATGAGCAGCAGCGAAAAATCCTTAATACTTAGGGATGGGCAATAAATGCTGGCAGTGACGCCCATATCTCATGAACGAATAAAAAAATATACAGTCACATGCAATTGAAACAAAATTACAGGTAGATTAATTTGGGATTGATAGCCGACTAAGGAATAGGTCTGTTTTAAATGAAACACATGAGCAAAGGCTTCTGGGCCATAATCATCAGTCTGATCAAAATGGAAACACATTTGTTTTCTTGGTTTTTGCTCCAGCTGCCTTGAGAAAGGAGGTATGGTAGACCGACTGGAATCTGCTTTATTGTTCAAGGACACTTACTCATTCTGCTGGCAGTGAAAGATAAGGAAAAATAACAATGGAAGAGATAAAACAGCTACTTTGCTGAACCGTGAGAAATGAAAAAACGAACCAGCCTAGTCTACCCAGCAACAGACTTAGAAAGAGAAGGTATAAATTATACAGGGCTACAGTGATTTTCTTGAGACCAAAAGCATATTACAATGAAAACGTTGAAGAAGAATCAATCTCCCCAACTTTCCGAGAACAACGACCTAAACACTCTTGATTTTAAATTGTGCTCCCCAAGATAAGGTTGTATGACTTTGTTACCGCAAAAACTACTATTGGGATTTTATGACCCTGCAGGAGCCAACTGGAGGGAGTGTAAAATTGAGTGGGAGGTGGGGGATGCCATTCCTGTTGTCTTCCTGCCCCCACTGCAACTTTACAAGGTGAAAATCAGCCTGCCCGCCCCAGGCCAATTAAGGCCCTTAAGTGGCCAGTTAATTGCCACTTAAGCGCCTCCTCCCACCACTGCTGACATTTTTCCCTGCAGGCTCGGGGGAGGGTGGCCTCCTGATCAGGCACCCTATGCCCCTTGGAGGGCCCCCCAACAGCACAAGCCGCCCACGCTGGAGCACCTCCGCCTCCCACCCCACGACCAACCACCCCAAACCCCCACTCCACCCCACTTCGCCAGGGACAATCGACTGGGCCCTGGAAAGGCCCCATACAATTAGTTAATTCTGGGGCTTCCTTCATTGCTACTCCTCTTGCATGCAGTCCCAGCAGTGGCCACCGTTCTGGGACTGAAGAGCCGCCAGCCTGCTGATTGGCCATCAACTCGTGGAGGCGGGACTTGCTGCCTCAGAGGGGCGAAGTTCTGCCCAAGGCCAATTAAGGGCCTGGGGGACGTAAAACCATGGGCTTCTAGGCCCAGCAGAGGCAGGCTCGCCCCCGACTTTCTGGCCAGTGGGCGGGCGCCCTGACATAAAATTCCGGCCATTGTGTCTGAATGTCACTAAAATTACTTAGAGTGCTTAAAACCAATCTAGAGTCTCCTTTGATTCTTGACATTTTGGGCCCAATATAAGAAATCTGACAGATTCAAGAATGCTACCAGAACCAATGTTTACAACTTGCTACAGCACTAATGTAATCATTAACAGAGCTGATCTTTAAAGTTTTCTCTGTAAAAGTGCCTATTGTTTTTCCATTCCCTACATACTTTCAGGTTGACAAAAATGTGGTGGGGAGATGACAAGTAATTGTTTCACAGACTGACCATATAATAGAGCAAGATTAAATTCAGATCAGCACAACTGTGAAAGCACTACAAAATTGCACAATAACTAGGAGATTTTCAACCTCATATTTTAAATGGGAAGTGACCCCACCAATTTTTGGTTGCAATTCAGAAAACACAAAATGTGTCATATATACTGTATATAAATGTAATATATGAAAATATATAGCTGCAGGTTTAAGTTCAGAATATGATCAATGTTCCCATCCCTCAAACATGAAAGGTAGGATTCAGGCTCCAACTGACACTCTCCAGCTTGTCACTGAAATATGTTGCATCTACTAGAAGGATATATGAACAATAACAACAACAACTTGTATTTATATTGCACCTTTAACATTGTAAAGCATCCCAAGATGCTTCACAGGAGCATAATTAGACAAAAACTGACACCAAATCAAACAAGGAGACATTAGGACATGTGACCAAAAGCTTGGTCAAAGAGAGAGGTTTAAGGAAGATTTTAAAGGAGGAGGAGGGAGAGGTGGAGAAGGATAGGGAATGATTTCCTGAGCTTAGGGCTTAGGCAGCTAAAGAAACGGGTACCAATGATGGGATGAGGGAATTGGAGGACAGACAAGACACCACAGCTGTAGAAATGCAAAATTCTCATAGGGTTGTGGGACTGGAGAAGGTCGCAGAGATGGAGAGGGACGAATCGGGTTTCATTCAAAGTTAATTGCAATTCAATCGTTATAATGATTCTTCCACTGGGTTCAAAACCCTTTTGCCCTCCCTCAATACCTAGGCACTTAAACTCTTCTTTCTTTATTTATTTAGAGATACAGCACTAAAACAGGCCCTTCGGCCCACCGAGTCTGTGCCGACCATCAACCACCCATTTATACTAATCCTACATTAATCCCATTACCCTCTCACATCCCCGCCTTCCCTCAATTCCCTTACCACCTTCCTATACTAGGGGCAATTTACAATGGCCAATTTACCTATCAACCTGCAAGTCTTTGGCTGTGGGAGGAAACCGGAGCACCTGGCAAAAACCCACGCGGTCACAGGGAGAACTTGCAAACTCCGCACAGGCAGTACCCAGAATCGAACCCGGGTCGCTGGAGCTGTGAGGCTGCAGTGCTAACCACTGCGCCGCTGTGCTGTCCATTAATATGATACAGTGAGGAGCAAAAGGGCCCTTACAGATTGAAGTGGGTCAATCAGCGAGCAGCACTTGCTGATTTGAGAATGACATACCTTCCAATTTTAGCTCTTCACAGCTCCACTAAATTTTTGATCAAACTTGTATTGTTTCTGGGAGATGTTAAGCGAAGGCCTGACACATTTACCAAAAAGAGCGAGCAAGGAAAAAAATCATCAGTGGGCCATTCCCATTACTATCATATTGGGTGGATTTCAACTGAGATCAACAGAAGCCTAGGGACACATCAAAAACCCCTCTCTTGGTCCCAGATGAGTGGCTCAGGGAGACGAGGAGGGAAAAAAGGGAGAAAGTACCCTCTAAACTTAAAAAAGCTTTTACCAAACAGTGGTTTACCAGAATTTGTCATTCTCCTTTTCTGCTTTGCTGTAACTGCAATCAAAGACACAACATCTGAAGATTAATCATTTCCTTCCCTCCTCCTGCCTGACCCCTGTTTTTTTAGCTTTTAACCTGTAATTTTATCTTGGGCCAAATATAGAGAATGGAATTCTAGGGTGGGCTGCCTGTCTTTCACACAACAAAGCTTCAAAGAGGGTGTTGTCACTTTTAACATCCTCCTTTGCAACCACTGCAATTGGTTGCATGGAAACGTAGTGATTGTGCACAATTTGGCTCCACACCCTCAGCCGAAAACTAGTTTGCCTCTTGTGCTGCTCAATACTTTGGTGGTCCAAGCCCAAAAGCATAACATAGCATGACGCAAGTTGTCTCTTTTCAGAACAGGGAGGGGAGGGAAAATTTAAGAGATTAACCTCTGCATGGTTCTGCAAAACGTTCCCAGTGATTTTCTTCACAGTGAAACTAACCTTTTTCTGTAACCTCCTCTGTCTGGGTTTGCATTCTTAATGTATTGTTAACATGTATCTGTCTGATTGTAGTACTTCCCAGACATAGTGACACATGGTATAGATAAACCACTCACAAAGTTCATCATTCAGTCTATATCATTTTGTTTCAAATCAATACTACTGATAAAGATCTGTTAGCAGTGCCTTGAAATTCTTTTTAAGTTTTACTGTGGACTTCACCCGTTATCCCTATCCTCACTTACTTTACCAGCAACAGTAAAACTGAAAAAACTAAATCCAACACCTGGCCACAGATCTACCCAGATTCATACACTGAACAATTTCACATGTCATGGGACCCTAATAGAAAATTAGTATTATGGGCTAGTAACGGCATCAAAATGGGTCATAGACCTACTGCTCTTTTAGAGAGCAAAGAAAGAAAGCAGGGAATTATAGACCAGTCATCCTGACGTCGGTTGTGGGGACAATTCGAGAGTCCATTATCAAAGATTTTATAGCAGAGCACTTGGAGAACAGTGGTAGAATTGGACAGAGTCAGCATGGATTTATGAAAGGGAAATCTACTAGAATTCTTCGAGGATGTAACTAGTAGAGTTGATGAGGGGACGCCAGTGGATGTGGTTTATTTGGACTTTCAGAGGGCTTTCGACAAAGTCCCATGTAAGAGATTAGCGTGTAAAATTAAAGCGCATGGGACTGTGGGCATTATATTGCGATGGATAGAAAATTGGTTGGCAGACAGGAAACAAAGAGTAGGGATAAATGGGTCTTTTTCCGAATGGCAGGCAGTGACTAGTGGGGTACCGCAGGCACCAGTGCTAGGACCCCAGCTATTCACAATATATATTAATGATTTAGATGAGGGAACTAAATGTAATATCTCCAAATTTGCGCATGACACAAAACTGGGTGGGAGGATGAGTTGTGAGGAGGATGCAGAGAGGCTTCAGGGTGATTTAGACAAGTTGTGTGAGTGGGCTAATGCAAAGCAGATTCAGTATAATGTGGATAAGTGTGAGGTTATCCACTTTGGTAGCAAAAACAGGAAGGCAGATTATTATCTGAACAGCTATAAACTGAGAGAGGGGAATATGCAACGAGACCTGGGTGTTCTCGTACACCAGTCGCCGAAGGTAAGCATGCAGGTCCAACAGGCGGTAAAAAAGGCAAATGGTATGTTGGCCTTCATAGCGACAGGATTCGAGTACAGCAGCAGGGATGTCTTGCTGCAATTATACAAGGCCTTGGTGAGGTCACACCTGGAATATTGTGTCTCCTTATCTGAGGAAGGATGTTCTTGCTATAGAGGGAGTGCAGCGAAGGTTTACCAGACTGATTCCTGGGATGGTGGGACTGGCATATGAGGAGAGATTCAGTCGGTTAGGATTATATTCCCTGGAGTTCAGAAGAGTGAGGGGGATCTCATAGAAACCTATAAAATTCTAACAGGACCTGACAGGATAGATGCAGGAAGGATGTTCCCGATGGTGGGGGAGTTCAGAACCAGGGGTCATAGTCTAAGGATACGGGATAAACCTTTCAGGACTAAGATGAGGAGAAATTTCTTCACCCAGTGAGTGGTGAACCTGTGGAATTCGCTACTACAGAAAGCAGCTGAGGCCAAAACATTGTATGTTTTCAAGAAGGAGTTAGATATAGCTCTTGGGTTTAAAGGGATCAAAGAATATGGGGCGAAAGCAGGAACAGGTCACTGAGTTGGATGATCAGCCATGATCATAATGAATGGCAGAGCAGGTTCGAAGGGCCAAATGGCCTACTCCTGCTTCTGTTTTCTATGTTTCTAAGAGTAGGGAGGTTATGATGGAGTTATACAAAATGCTTGTTAAGCCACAGCTGGGATACTGTGTACAGTTCTGGTCGCCATACTATAGGAAGGATGTGATTGCACTGGAGAGGGTGCAGAGGTGATTCACCAGGATGTTGCCTGGGCTGGAGCATTTCAGCTGTGAAGAGAGACTGGATAGGCTAGGGTTATTTTCCTTAGAGCAGAGAAGGCTGAGGGAGGATCTGATTGAGGTATACAAAATTATGAGAGGCATAGATAGGGTAGATAGGAAGAAACTTTTTCCGTCAGCAGAGGGGTCAATAACCAGGGGGCATAGATTTAAGGTAAGGGGCAGGAGGTTTAGAGGGGATTTGAGGAAAAATGTTTTCACCCAGAGGGTGGTTGGAATCTGGAACACACTGCCTGAAGGGGTGGTAGAGGCAGGAACCCTCACAACATTTAAGAAGTATTTAAATGAACACTTGAAATGCCATAGCATACAAGGCTATAGGCCAAGTGCTGGAAAATGGGATTAGAATAAATAGGCGATGGACGGCACGGACACGGTGGGCCGAAGTGCCTGTTTCTGTGCTGAATAACTCTCTGTCTATGACTCTAAGTTTGTGGGCAAATATTGACAACTTGTGCAAGCAAATAAATGCCAGGTATCTCACTAGAATCAGTGTCCAACATTGCGATGAGAAAGTAAGCCGATAAAGTAATCTCTTTTAAAGTTTTTTCACAAAAATGCACATTGTTGTTGATTTGATTAATAGTAAGATGAATGTTTAATGCCTTTATCTTTCCGAAATTGTCTCACCTGCTTACTATGTAAGACAAAAAGTGAAATGCAGCCCCCCCTAGGCGAAAAGGATGGACAACCGTGGTTTAACTCCTCCTCAATAGCATCAGCAAATCATCCCATGTTCAAGGTTCAAACGAAGAGAACTAATATTTATATAATAAAAGCAAAATACTGCAGATGTTGGAAATCTGAAGTAAAAACAAGAAATGCTGTAAATACTCAGCAGGTCTAGCAGCATCTGTGCAAAGAGAAGCAGAGTTAACGTTTCAGGTCAGTGACATTGGAGGTTCTACTTTAAGATTTTCATGACCTCGGGAGGAAGTTAAAAAAAGTAGAGCCTCAAAAGGTAATAATCTCTGGATTACTCTCAGTGCAGCATGCTAGTGAGAATAGAAATAGGAAGATGGAGAGGATCAACTTCTTTTTTGGCAAACGGCTAACTTCAATGGGATGAGAGGAGATCTAGCCAGGGTAAAACGGAACCAAAGACTGACAGGAAAAACTGTAATGGAACAATGGGTGATCTTTAAGGAGGAGATGTTTCAGGTGCAGGCTAGGTACAATCCAACAAGGGCAAAAGGTAGGGGAACCAAAGCCAGGGCTCCTTGGATGATGAGGGACATAGAGAATATGGTGAAACAAAAAAAAAGATGGTGCATGATGCATGTCAGGTGAATTCTTCAAGTGAGAATCAGGCCAAATACAATAAGTTGAGTGGGGAAGTGAGGAGCAAAATAAGACTGTTAACAAGAGAATATGAGAAAAAACTGGCAGTTAAGATAAAAGGGAACTCAAAAATCTTCTACCGAATGTAAATAGTAAGTGGCTAGGATGAGGCGGGGTGGGTCTCAGGGACAAAGAGGGCGATATATGCTTAGAGGCACAGGGCAAGGCGAGAATACTTAAATGAGTATTTCTATCGACGTTTACTAGAGGAGGATGCTGGCAAAACATCAGTAGAAGCGAAAATGGTAGAGGTAATGGATGGGGTGAAAATTGGTAAGCAGGATGTATGCTTAGAGTGGATAGGTTGCCTGGTCCAGATGGCTTGCATCTCAGGTTGCTCAGGGAGTTGGGGTGGAGAAAGCAGAAGGCCTTTCCATAACCTTCCAATCTTCCCTGGATATGGGTTAGGATTAGACTATGGCAAATGTGACATGCTTATTCAAGAAAGGTTGTAAGGGACATTGCTAGTAACAACAGGCTGGCAACATCAGCAGTGGGTAAGGTTTTAGAAACAAGCAATAAATCGGGGGAAAAAGATCAACAAGCACTTGGAGAGGTTTGAGTTAATTCAGGAAAGTCAGCATGGATTTGTAAAAAACAGATCAAGCTTGACTAATCTAACTGAATTTTTTGATGAAGTAACAAACAAGGTTGATGAAGGGAATGCAATGCACGTTGTCTATGACGATTTTAAGAAAGAGTTTGACAAAGTAGCACATAAAAGGCTGGTTTACAATTGAGGCTCATGGAACAGAAGGGTCAGTGTCCGTTTGGATAAAGAATTGGCTTAAGGACACAGAACAGAGAGTCATGGTAAATGGGTATTTTTCCAGACTGGAGGATGGTAGACAGCCGTGTTCCCCAAGGGTCAGTGCTGGGACCACTTCTTTTTTGGTGTGTATGTATATATATATAAAATATATACTTATATAATGACTTGGATAATGAAATACAGAGTAAAAAATCAAAATTTGCCAATGATACTTAACTTGAAGGTGTGGCAAACAGCAACAGTGGCGCAGTGGTTAGCACCGCAGCCTCACAGCTCCAGTGACCTGGGTTCAATTCTGGGTACTGCCTGTGCGGAGTTTGTAAGTTCTCCCTGTGTCTGCGTGGGTTTTCGCCGGGTACTCCGGTTTCCTCCCACATGCCAAAGACTTGCAGGTTGATAGGTAAATTGGCCATTATAAATTGCCCCTAGTATAGGTAGGTGGTAGGGGAATATAGGGACAGGTGGGGATGTGATAAGGAATATGGGATTAGTGCAGGATTAGTATAAATGGGTGGTTGATGGTCGGCACAGACTCGGTGGGCCAAAGGGCCTGTTTCAGTGCTGTATCTCTAAATATAAATATAATATAAATGACTGTAACAGGACATAGGTAGGCTAGCAGAATGGGCAGACAAGTGGCAGATAGAATTTAATACAGAGACGTGTGAGGTGATGCATTTTGGCAGAAGCAATAGGAAGAAGAAATATAGTTTAATTAATGGCACAGTTCTAAAGAGTGTGCAGGGACAGAAAAACCTGAGGGTTCATGTGCATAGATATTTAAAGATGGCAGGACATACTGAGAGGGTAATTCGCAAAGCATATGGGATCTTGGGCTTCATAAATAGAAGTATTGAGTACAAAAGCAGGAAAGTTATGATGAACATTTATAGAGCTATGGATAGGGCACTTTACAGTACAGTCTACATCAGACCAGTGGGAGTCATTTGGAAGGGAAATTGTGAGGGTTCAGGTACAGCATGTTCTTGCAAAGGTGAAGAGTAGGACCAACAGGACAAGGGAACCCTGGATGTCAAGGGATAGAGGATTGGATAAGGAAAAAAAAGGAGGCGTAGAGCAGATTCAGTGCTGAAAACAGCGGAGGCCCTGAAGGAGTACAGAAAGCGTAGGGGAGTACTTAAAAAAGTAATTAGGAGAGCGAAGGGGGGCATGAAAAATCACTGGCAGACAAGATAAAGGAAAATCTCAGGGCGTTTTATAAATATGTTAGGGGCAAGAGGATAACTAGGGAAAAAGTGGGGCCCATTAGGGATCAAAGAGGCAATCTGTGTGTGGAGTCGGAGGATATAGGTGAGGTTCTGAACGATTACTTTTCATCTGTTAACGTTAACTCTGCTTCTCTTTCCACAGATGCTGAGTGGTTCCAGCATTTCTTGTTTTTATTTCAGATTTCCAGCATCCGCAGTATTTTGCTTTTACTTTTCATCTGTGTTCACTATGGAGAGGTACGATGTAGGTGTAGTGATCAAGGAAGGGGATTGTGATATACTTGATCAAATTAGCATTGAAAAGGAGGAAGTATTAGCTGTATTAGCGGGCTTAAAGGTGGATAAATCCCCAGGCCCAGATGAGATGTATCCCAGGCTGCTATGTGAGGCAAGGGAGGAGATAGCCGGGGCTCTGACACAAATTTTCAGATCCTCTCTGGCCACAGGAGAGGTACCAGAGGATTGGAGGACAGCGAATGTGGTACCATTATTCAAGAAGGGTAGCAGGGATAAACCAGATAATTACAGGCCGGTGAGTCTAACATCAGTGGTAGGGAAATTACTACAAAACTTTCTGAGAGACAGGATTAATCTCCACTTGGAGAGGCAGGGATTAATCAGGGATAGTCAGCATGGCTTTGTCAGGGGGAGATAGTGTCTAACAAATTTGATTGAATTTTTCGAGGAGGTGACTCGAGGTGTAGATGAGGGTAAAGCAGTTGATGTAGTCTACATGGACTTCAGTAAGGCTTTTGATAAGGTCCCGTATGGGAGATTGGTTAAGTAAGTAAAAGCCCATGGGATGCAGGGTAATTTGGCAAATTGGATTCAAAATTGGCTAGTGGAAGGAGGCAGAGGGTGATGGTCGAGGGTTGTTTCTGCGATTGGAAGCCTGTGACCAGTGGTGTACCGCAGGTATCGGTGCTGGGACCCTTACTGTTTGTAGTGTACATTAATGATTTAGACGTGAATATAGGCGGTATGATCAGTAAGTTTGCAGACGACACGAAAATTGGTGGTGTTGTAAATAGTAAGGAGGAAAGCCTTAGAATACTGGACAATTATAGATGGGCTGGTAAGAAGGGCGGAGCAGTGGCAAATGGAGTTTAATCCTGAGAAGTGTGAGGTAATGCACTTTGGGAGGTCTAACAAGGCAACAGAATATACAATGGATGGTAGGACCCTAGGGAGTACAGAGGGTCAGAGGGACCTTGGGGTGCTTGTCCATAGATCACTGAAGGCAGCAGCACAGAGAGATAAGGTGGTTAGGAAGGCATACGGCATACTTGCCTTTATTGGCCGAGGCATACAGCATTAGAGCCGGGAGGTTATGAAGAAGCTGTATAAAATGCTCGTTAGGCCACTGCTGGAGTACTGTGTACTGTTGTGGTCGCCACACTATAGGAAGGATGTGATTACAGTGGAGCGGGTGCAGAGCAGATTCACCAGGATGTTGCCTGGGCTGGAGCATTTCAGTTATGAAGACAGACTGGATAGGCTGGGGTTGTTTTCCTTGGAGCGGAGAAGGCTGAGGGGGGACCTGATTGAGGGATACAAAATAATGAGGGGCATTGATAGGATAGATAGGAAGAAACTTTTTTTCCCTTAGCAGAGAGGTCAATAACTAGGGGGCATAGATTTCAGGTAATGGACAGGAGGTTTAGAGGGGAGTTGAGGAAGAATTTTTTCACCCAGAGGGTGGTTGGAATCTGGAACACACTGCCTGAAGGGATGGTAGAGACAGGAACATTTTATGACATTCAAGAAGTATTTAGATGAGCACTTGAAGTGCCATAACATACAAGGCTACGGGCCGTGTGGAGAAATGGGATTAGATAGGATGGGTGCTTGATGGTCGGCGCAGGCGCCTTGGGTCGAATGGCCTGTTTCTGTGCTGTAAAGCTCTATGGCTCTATTGCATCGTGTTCTGGTCAACACCCTTTAGCAAGGATGTGAGGGTCCTTAGAGAGTGCAGAGGAGATTTACCAGAATGGTTCCAGGAATTAGGGATTTTAGCTACAAAGTTAGGTTGGAGAAACTGGGGCTGTTCTCCTTGGAGCAAAGGAGATTGAGGGGAGATGTGATAGAGGTTTAGATAAGGTAGACAAAGGAAAGCTGTTTCCATTAGCTGATCATACAAGGGCTAGGGGACACGGATTTAAGATTTTAGGCAAGAACTGCAAGGCTGACGTTAAGAAACTTTTTTTACGCAATGAGTGGTCATAACCTGGAACTCGCTGCCTACGAGGGTGGTGGAAGCAGATACAATGAATGATTTCAAAAGGAAATTGGAAGGGCACTTGAGTGACATAATCTTGGGGATAGAGCAGGGGCATGAGACTAACAGCATTGGTCTACAGGGAGCCAGCATGGATTCAATGGGTCAAATAGCCTTCTTTTAGTTTAGTTTAGTTTAGAAATACAGCACTGAAACAGGCCCTTCGGCCCACCAAGTCTGTGCCGACCATCAACCACCCATTTATACTAATCCTACACTAATTCCATATTCCTACCACATCCCCACCTGTCCCTATATTTTCCCTACCACCTACCTATACTAGGGGCAATTTCTAATGGCCAATTTACCTATCAACCTGCAAGTCTTTGGCATGTGGGAGCAAACCGGAGCACCCGGAGGAAACCCACGCAGACACAGGGAGAACCTTTGTGCTGTAATAATTCAATGCCAGGATTTTAAGAGTCCCACGGTGTACTTGACAGCGGGACCGGAAGTTGGCGTAACTTCTGCTTCTGCTATTTTTCCCATTTTACACATTTCATATGTAAATTATGTAAATATGATGGGCACAGGAGACACATGGGATTATGTGGCAGGGATGTTATGACTCAGCTGGGAGCAGTGCACTGTTGATTCAGTCCCACTTCTCCACAGGTCACAACATATATTTAAATTTTGCCACTTAACAAAACAATCAGATGCTCTATTTGTCGGTTTGTCCCGAGAATAAAACACAGTAACCAGGTTTCTTTAATAAACAACTAAATTATCATAAAACAAGTCTTAACCAATAATGAAGTAAAATATACACAGAAATGGAAACATTAAAGCCCATTATTTTATCCTAGCGCGCACACACACACACACACACACACACACACACACACACACACACACACACACACACACACACACACACACACACACACACACACACGTTAACCTAGAAAAAAACTGAATTTTTGTTTACAGCTATTACAAAGAAATAGAAGGAATTAAAAAAAATACACCAAAGAGCAGGTATGGATGTCCTTTATTTTGGTGAGGTGTCCCAAAGGCGAATAGGTGGCTGCCACTGGGAATCTTCCTAGAACAGTTCTTCCAGGTGATGTTGATGGTCCATTTGGGTGGGCATTCAAAGAGATTTAGCACAGAAGGCTTCACACAGGTCTTACATCAGGTGTGCAGCAACAAACATTTCATTTCTCACACTTTCGATGTAATGTTTTTCAAGGATGCAAGGTTTCTGTAAACATTCAGGATTTCTTCAAATATAGGAGGCAACAGTACATCTTGATACAGGATTTGCTTTTCAAGAGCAGGGATTCTTCAAAGAGAGAAAAATGTCAGCTGTCTGGATTTTCTTCTATTCTCCTGGCAGGTCCATAAGCAAACTCCACCTGCTTGTTTTTAGCCAAACCAGCTGGCATTTTTTTTAAACAGTTCAAAATGAAACAAAAACCTTTCCAGAGGCAAGTCCTATGACAGCCATAAATCCTGACTTGTCAATACGCAAATAGCTCTTCAAGTCAAAATACAATCCCCTGCTGTGTTTTCTTGAAATCAGATGCTTTCTGGTAAGATTTGTTTACTGGTCAACCTTCTGTTGACCTTCCTTTTAAGAAAAGCACCCAAAGTTTAGCTTCTTCAAGATTCCAACATCCATGAAATCCCTTTGTTTTAAAATATAGATCCTCAAGTTTTAACAGAAAATGGAAACCCTTGTAACATGGACAGCCTTTCATTGGTGGAACCCGCCATCACTGGGCCAAGCATCATCATTGCCACAGCTATGAAGCATTCTGTGCTTGTAGCCTCAACGATCAGCAGGACTTCCTGTCATGTAAGTCTCTGCATAGGACCCTGAATTAAAGCTTGAACTTAATTCAAAATGCTTTTGCCTCCCTTAATTTTTGTAATCCAGCACCAACTTCAGATCATTTATTTTCCTCTGCAGCAATACCAAAGAAAATACTATTGAGAACCAGACTGAATATAGAAGAAATAAGGAGGAAGTGAAAAAGCAAATAAGAGAAGCAAAGAAAGAGTATGAAAAGAGACTGGAAGCTAGCATTAAAAGAAATCCCAAAGTTTCCTATAGGCATATAAATAGTAAAAGGTGGTAAAAGGAAGAGTGGGGCCGATTAAGGACCAGAAATGGAATTACACATGGAGGCAGAGGGCATAGCTGAGGTATTAAATGAATACTTTGCATCTGTCTTTACTAAGGAAAAAGATGCAACCCACGCAATGTTGAAAGAGGAGGTAAGTCAGACACTAGAGGGGTTTAAAATTGATGAAGAGGATGTATCAGATAGGCTGTCTGTACTTAAAGCACCAGGACCGGATGTGATGCAAGGAAACTGAGGGAAATGAGGGAGGAAATCGCAGGGGCACTGGCCATAATTTTTCAGTCTTCCTTAGACTCAGGGGTAGTGCCAGAGGACTGGAAAATTGCAAACGTTACACCCTTGTTCAAAAAAGGGTGCAAAGATAAGCCCAGAAACTACAGGCCAGTCAGTTTAACTTCGGTGGTGGGAAAACTTCTAGAAAAACTAATTCGGGACAAAATCAACAGTCACATTGTCAAATGTGAGTTAATTAAGGAAAGCCAGCATAGATTTCTTAAGGGAAAATCATATTTAACTAACTTGCTGGAGCATTTTTGAGGAGGTAACAGAGAGAGTTGATGAGGGCAATGCTGTTGATATGGTGTACATGGACTTTCAAAAGGCGTTTGATGCAGCGCCACACAACAGACTTGTGAGCAAACCTGTAGCTCATGGAATAAAAGGGACGATAGTAGCATGGATACGAAATTGGCTGAGTGACAGGAAACAAAGAGTAGTGGTTAATGGATGTTTTTCGGGCTGGAGGAAGGTTTGTAGTGGAGTTCCCCAGGGATCAGTGTTGGGAACCTTGCTTTTCCTGATACATGTTAATGACCTAGACCTCAGTGTACAGGGCATAATTTCAAAATTTGCAGATGATACGAAACTTGGAAGCATTGTGAACTGTGAGGAGGATAGTGTAGAATTTCAAAAGGATATAGACAAGTTGGTGGAATGGGCAGACAGGTGGCAGATGAAGTTCAGTACAGAGAAATGTGAAGTGAGTCATTTTGGTAGGAAGAACATGGAGCAAAAATATAGTATAAAAGGTACAATTTTAAAGTGGGTGCAGGAGCAGAGGTACCTAGGTGTATATGTGCATAAGTCATTGAAGGTGGCAGGAGAGGTTGAGAGAGCAGTTAATAAAGCATACAGTATCCTGGGCTTTAATAATAGGGGCATAGATACAAGAGCAAGGAAGTTATGTTGAACTTGTACAAGATTCTAGTTCGGCCTCAGCTGGAGTATTGCTTCCAGTTCTGGGCGCTGCACTTAAGGAAAGACGTGAGGGCACTGGAGAGAGTGCAGAAAAGATTCATGAGATGGTTCCAGAGATGAGGAATTTCAGTTATGAAGATAGATTAGAGAAGTTAGGACTGTTTTCCTTGGAGAAGAGAAGGCTGAGAGGGGATTTGATAGAGGTATTCAAAATCATAAGGGGCCTGGACAGAGTAGATAGAGAGAAACTGTTCCCACTCATGAAAGGATCTAGAATGAGAGGGCACAGATTTAAAGTATTTGCTGAGAGAAGCAAAAGTGATATGAAGTAAAACTTTTATACGCAGCGAATGGTTAAGATCTGGAATGTGCTGCCTGAGAACGTGGAGGAGACAGGTTCAATTGAAGCGTTCAAAAGGGAATTAGACAGTTATATGAACAGGATGTATGTGCAGGGTTGTGGGGTGAAGGCAGGGGAATGGAACTGAGGGAGTTGCTCTTTCAGAGAGCTGGTGCTGACACGATGGACGAATGGATTCCTTCTTCCCTGTAACAATTCTGTGAAAATGGCAGGTAGCTGGCAGCGCCTGCCCCATGTTTCAGTGATGCCTCCCTGCAGGTTCTCCTCCAGGCCGTCACTGCAGGTTCTCCTCCAGGTCATCAGGGAAAGGTGGAAGGTCCTCTTCCTTGGAGATAGGGTCTGAAGACCCTCCTGCCTGACCAAAGTGACCTGGATGGAGTTAGCAGAGGAGGTCTCAAACCGTGGGGTGATGCGGTGAACCTGCGTGCAGTATCGCAAGTGCATCAATGACTTGCTCAGATCGGAAAGGGTAAGTGGTCTTGGTGAAGCCCCCTGGTAACTGACCTCCCTGCCAGGGGAAACAGATCATTCCTGTCTACTCTATCTAGGTCCCTCAGCCTCCTCAGTTCCAGGGAAAACAACCCTAGCCTATCCAATCTTTCCTCAGAGCTGCAACCTTCAAGCCCTGGCAACATTCTTGTAAATCTCCTCTGTACTCTCTCCAGAGCAATTATGTTCTTTCTGTAATGTGGTGACCAGAATTGCACGCAATACTCCAGTTGTGGCCTAACCAACACTCGATACATTTCCAGCATCACATCCCTGCTTTTGTACTCTATACCTCAGCCAATAAAGGAAAGCAAACCAGATGCCTTCTTCACCTGTCCTGCCAACTTCAGGGACCTGTGGGCATACACTCCAAGGTCTCTCACTTCTTCTACCCCTCTCAATATCCTCCCTGTGTATGCCCTCGCTTTATTTGCCCTCCCCAAATGCAATACCTCACACTTCTCTGGATTGAATTCCATTTGCCACTTTTCCACCCACTCAACCAAAACATTGATATCATTCTGGAATCCACAGCTTTCCTCCTCACTGTTAACTACACAGACAATTTTTGTGTCATCAGCAAATTTCCCAATCATGCCACCCACATTTAAATCCAAATCATTAATATATACCACAAACAGCAAGGGACCCAACACTGAGCCCTGTGAAACAGCACTGAAAACCACTTCCCATTCACAAAAACATCCTTCCAGTACGACCCTTTGTTTCCTGTCACTGAACCATTTCTGGATCCAACCTTGCCATGTAGTGGGATTACATTTGCTACCTTACAATTTGCAGGCACCATTCCAGAATCTATAGAATTTTGGAAGATGGCCACCAACGCATCCAGTATCTATACAGCCACCTCTTTCAACACTCTGGGATGTAGATCATCAGGTCCAGGAGATTTAATAACTTTCGGTCCCATTAATTTCTCCAGTACTACTTTTTTACTAATGCTAATTTCTTTCAGTTCCTCATTCGCATTGGTCCCTTGCTTCTCTATATTCCTGGAAGGTTTTCTGTATCTTCCTCTGTGAAGACAAACACAAAGTATTTGTTCAGTTTCTCTGCCATTGCCTTATACCCCATTATAAATTTTCCTGTCTCTACCTGTAATGGGCCCACATTTTTCTTTGCTAATCTTTTCCTTTTTACATACCTATAGAAGCTTTTACAGTCCATTTTTATGTTTCTTGCTAGTTTACTTTCATATTCTATTTTCTCTTTCATCATCAGTTTCTTGCCCTCCTTTGCTGAATTCTAAAATGCTCCCAATCTTCAGGCTTTCTACATTTTTTGGCAACTTTATAAGCTTCTACCTTTGATCTAATACAATCTTTAACTTCTCTTGTTAGCCATGGTTGGATCACCTTTCTTGCTAGGTTTTTGTGCCTCAAAGGAATGTAAATTTGCTGTAAACTATGTATTAATTCTTTAAATGCGAGCTATTGTCTCTCTACTATCATACCTTTTAATGTAGTTTCCCAATTTACCACAGCCACTTTGCCCCTCTTACCTTTGTAATTTCCTTTGTTTAGATTTAAGACCCTAGTTTCTGACTGAACTATATCACTTTCAAACTTCATGTAAAATTCTAACATATTATGGTCATTCTTCCCTGGAGGCTCCTTTACGCGATCATTAATTAGTCCTTCCTGATTGCACAATACAAGATCTAAAATAGGCTGTTTTCTAGTTGGTTCGGCAACATACTGTTCTAGAAAACCATCTCATATACATTCCAGGAATTCGTCCTCTACAACATTAGTGCTAATTAGGTTTACCCTGTCTATATGTAAATTGAAGTCCCCATTACTGTATAACCCTTGTTACATGCACCTCTAACTTCCTGATTTATACTGTGCCCTGCATTACCACTACTGTTTGGTGTCCTATAAACAACTCCTACCAATGTTTGCTGCCCCTTCCTGTTTCTTACTTCCATCCAAACTGATTCTACGTCTTGATCTTGCGATCTAAGACCCTCACTCACTAACGTACTGATCTCATCCTTTATTAACAGCGCTACCCCACCTGCTTTTCCTTTTTGCCTACACTTCCTAAATGCCGAATACCCTTGGGCATCAGTAACTTGATCATCCTGCAGCCACATCTCTGGAAGGGAAATTATATCATACCTGTTTACTTCCATTTGAGCTGCCAATTCATCTACCTTGTTGCGAATGCTGTGTGCATTCAGATAGAGTGCCTTAATTCTGCCTTCTTATTATTTTCGCAACATCTAGCCTTATCTACTGGTGCACTCTTAATTTTGTATGCTCTGTCCCTTCCTGCCACAGTCAGATTATCGATTCCATTATTGCTACCTTGTTCTCTTGCCTTGTCCCCTCTCTGTAAAATATCACATCTTCCCTCACTTGATCCCTCATCTCCACTATTTAGTTTAAAGCCCTCTCTACCATCCTAGCTTTACGACTCACCAGACTCACTGGTCGCAGCATGGTTCACGTGAAGACCGTCCCAAAGGTACAAATCCCACTTCCCCCAGTATTGGTGCCACTGACCCATGAATCAAAACTCTTTACTCCCACACCAATCTCTGAGCCACGCATTTAACTCTCTAATCTTATTTACCCTACTCCAATTTGCTCGTGGCTCACGTAATAATCCAGAGGTTATTACCTTTGAGGTTCTGCTTTTTAATTAGAAAACATAGACATAGAAAATAGGAGCAGGAGTAGGCCATTTGGCCCTTTGAGCCTGCTCTGCCATTCATTATGATCATGGCTAATCATCCAACTCAGTAGCCTATTCTGACTTTCGCCCCATATCCTTTGATCCCTTTAGACACAAGAGCTATATCTAACTCCTTTTTGAAAACATACAATGTTTTGGCCTCAACTGCTTTGTGTGGTGGTGAATTCCACAGGTTCACCACTCTCTGGGTAAAGAAATTTCTCCTCGTCTCAGTCCCGAAATGTTTACCTCGTATCCTTAGACTATGACCCCTGGTTCTGGACTCCCCCACCATCGGGAACATCCTTCCTGCATCTACCCTGTCAAGTCCTGTTAGAATTTTATAGGTTTCTATGAGATCCCCCCTCATTCTTCTGAACTTCAGCGCATATAATCCTAACCGACTCAATCTATCCTCATACGTCAGTCCCACCATCCCAGGAATCAGTCTGGTAAACCTTCGCTGCACTCTCTCTATAGCAAGAACATTCTTCCTCAGATAAGGAGACCAAAATTGCACACAATATTCCAGGCCTCACCAAGGCCCTGTATAATTGCAGCAAGACATCCCTTCTTGTGTACTCGAATCCTCTCGCTATGAAGGCCAACATACCATTTGCCTTTTTTACCGCCTGTTGCACCTTCAGCAACTGGTGTACAAGAACACCCAGGTCTTGCTGCATATTCCCCTCTCTCAGTTTATAACCGTTCAGATAATAATCTGCCTTCCTGTTTTTGCTACCAAAGTGGATAACCTCACATTTATCCACATTATACTGAATCTGCCATGCATTAGCCTACTCACTCAATTTGTCCAAATCACCCTGAAGCCTTTCGGCATCCTCCTCACAACTCACCCTCCAATCCAGTTTTGTGTCATGCGCAAATTTGGAGATATTACATTTAGTTCCCTCATCTAAATCATTAATGTATATTGTGAATAGCTGGGGTCCTAGCACCGATCCCTGCGGTACCCCACTGGTCAGTGCCTGCCATTCGGAAAAAGACCCATTTATCCCTACTCTTTGTTTCCTGTCTGCCAACCAATTTTCTATCCATCGCAATACACTACCCCCAATCCCATGCGCTTTAATTTTACACGCTAATCTCTTATGTAGGACTTTGTCGAAAACCTTCTGAAAGTCCAAATAAACCACATCCACTGGCCATCAACTCTACTAGTTACATCCTTGAAGAATTCTAGTAGATTTGTCAAGCATGATTTCTGTTTTGTAAATCCATTATGACTCTGTCCGATTCTACCACTGTTCTCCAAGTGCTCTGCTATAAAATCTTTGATAATGGACTGTAGAATTTTTACCACTACCGACATCAGGCTGACTGGTCTATAATTCCCTACTTTCTCTCTACCTCCCTTTTTAAATAGTGGGGTTACATTGCTACCCTCCAATCTGTAGGAACTGTTCCAGTGTCTATAGAATCTGGGAAGGTGACCACCAATGCATCCACTATTTCTAGGGCCACTTCCTTAAGTACTCTAGGATACAGACCATCAGGCCCTGGGGATTTATCGGCCTTCAATCCCATCAATTTCCCCAACACCATTTCTCTACTAATACTGATTTCTTTCAATTTCTCTCTCACACTAAGCCCTGTGTTCCCCAACATTTCTGGTATGATATTTGTGTCCTCCTTTGTGGAGACAGAACCAAAGTATGCATTTAGTTGGTCAGCCATTTCTTTATTCCCCATAATAAATTCCCCTGTTTCTGACTGTAAGGGACCTACATTTGTCTTCACCAATCTTTTTCTCTTCACATACCAATAGAAACTTTTACAGTCAGTTTTTATGTTCCCTGCAAGCTTGCTCTCGTACTCTATTTTCCCCTTCTTAATCAATCCCTTGGTCCTCCTTTGCTGAATTCTAAACTGCTCCCAATCCTCAGGTTTGTCCTGGCAAATTTATATTTGGATCTAATGCTATCTCTAATTTCCCTTGTAAGCCATGGTTTGGCTACCCTTCCCGTTTTACTTTTGCGCCAGACAGGGATAAACAATTGTTGCAGTTCATCCATGCACTCTTTAAATGTTTGCCTTGCCTATCCACTGGCATCCCTTTAAGTAACGTTTCCCAATCCGTCATGGCCAACTTGCGCCTCAAACCTTCGTAGTTTCCTTTACTAAGATTCAGGACCCTTGTCTCAGAGTCAACTACGTCACTCTCCATCTTGATGCAGAATTCTATCATATTATGGTCACTCGTCCCCAGGGGGTCTCGCACCACTAGATTGTCAATTATTCCTCTCTCATTACACAATACCCAGTCTAGGATGGCCTGTTCTCTAGTTGGTTCCTCAACGTATTGGTCCAGAAAACCATCCCGTATACACTCCAAGAATTCCTCCTCTACAGTATTGTAACTAATTTGATTTGCCCAATCTATATGCAAATTAAAGTCACCCATAATTATAGATGTTCCTTTATCGCATGCATCTCTAATTTCCTGTTTAATGCCATTCCCAACATCACCACTGCAGTTTGGGGGTCTATATACAATCCCCACTACCGTTTTTTGCCCCTTAGTGTTTCTCAGCTCTACCCATACAGATTTCACATAGTCAGAGCTAATATCTTTCCTCACTATTGCGTTAATTTCCTCTTTAACCAGCAATGCAACTCCACCGCCTTTAGCTTTTCGTCTGTCTTTTCTAAATACTGAATATCCCTGGATGTTCATTTACCATCCCTGGTCACCTTGCAGCCATTTCTCCGTAATCCCAACTACATCATACCCGCTTACACTTATTTGTGCGATTAATTCATCTGCTTTATTGCGAATGCTCCGTGCATTAAGGCACAAAGCCTTAAGGCTTGTCTTTTTAACATTACTTGTCCTCTTCCCAATATTTTTCACTGTGTCCCTGTTTGATCCTGGCCCTTGATTTCTCTGCCTATCACTTTTCTTATTCCCCTTACTGTCTTTTGTTCTTGTCTTTGATTCCAACCCCCCCCCACCGCCCTCCTTTGACTCCTTGCAAAGGTTCCCATCCCCCTGCCATTTTAGTTTAAACCCTCCACAGCCACTCTAACAAATACTCCCCCTAGGACATCAGTCCTGGTCCTGCCCAGGTGTAACCCATCCAGTTTGTACTGGTCCCACCTCCTCCAGAACCTGTCCCAATGCCCCAGGAATCTAAAACTCTACCCCTCACACCATCTTTTCAGCCATGTATTCATCCGATATATCCTGCTATTTCTACTCTGGCTAACACGAGGCACTGGTAGTAATCCTGAGATCACTATCTTTGAGGTCCTACTTTTCAATTTACTTCCTAGCTCCCCATATTCTGCTTTTAGGACCTCATCCTTTTTTTTTACCTATGTCGTTTGTACCAATGTGTACCACGACCACTGGCTGTTTACCCTCCCTCTTCAGAATGTCCTGTAATCCCTCTGAGGCATCCTTGACCCTAGCACCAGGGAGGCAACATACCATCTTGGAATCTCTTTTGCGGCCACAGAAACGCCTATCTATTCCCCTTACAATTGAATCCCCTATAACTATTGCATTCACACACTGTTTATTCCTCCCCTGTGCAGCAGAGCCAACTGTGGTGCAATGAATTGGGCTGTTGCTGCTTTCCCCTGAGAGACCATTCCCCCCCAACGGTATCCATAGCAGTATATCTGTTTTGCAGCGAAATAGTCACAGGAGATTCCTGCACTGCCTGCCTAGTCCTCTTGCTCTGCCTGGTGGTCACCCATTCCCCTCCTGCCTGTGGGGTCTGAGCCTGCAGTGTGACCACCTCTCTCTACGTGCTATCCACGATACTCTCCACCTCGTGGATGCTCCACAGTGTCCCCAGTTGCCGCTCCAGCTCCGAAACCCAGGCTTCCAGGAGCTGCAGCTGGACACACTTCCTGTACACATGCTGGTCCCGGGCACTGGAATTGTTCCCGGTTTCCGACATGGAGCACGAGGAGCACACCACAGCTTTGAGCTCTCCTACTATGACTTAACCCTTTAAATTACATTAAACTTTCTGGAAGATCTTAATGGCCAATAATATCAGTTACTCTAGGGCACTTCTTCCCTGGTCCTCGTTACTACAGAACTCCCTAAAAAAAAAACACTACTTACAATATTTGAAAGAAACTTTAAACTTTTCTTACCTGAGATACTTATCCAGCTATTTAGAGCTATTCCCTAACAGCAGTGACTCACCAACCAATCACCTTGCACCTGTCCTGTGACGTCACTGTTGGCTTTTTTTTTCAAAACTCCGGCGCACTGTAAGAGCTCTGCTCCCAGAAAGTAAGAGACTAGGCCTCGATCCTCGGGTTCAATTTATAGGCTCCGCTCTTGGCGTTCTCCCCACAGGTCTGCTCCGCTCCTGGAAGGTAATTTATCCCCTAGCTGCTCAGTTAGACTTTAAAGAGTGGAAGTTGTCCGTTTAAAGAGTGAAAGCGTTTGCAATTCACAAATATAGTAAGCTGGTCCCAGGGAGCTCAAATAGCCATGAGTACAGTCGATCACCCCTTGCACTCTAGGGAACCCAGTGATGGCGCCGAAGGCCGTAGACTTTGTTGCCTGGCTGCCCTCATCGACAGGTAAGAGGTTGAAATTATTGGCACATTGAAAAAGGGCATTGATTACCTCTTTGATGCACCTATGGATCACAGACTGTGATATGCCACATATGTTGCCTGTGGATGCCTGGAAGGAGCCACTAGCAAAATAATTCAGTGAGGACAACTGGCAAGGGATTCCCACCAAAGCCAAGCAGTTGCAGGTCATGCTGCAGGGAATCCTACAAATTTCTGTGACCATTTTAAGTGACATCCTTAGGTGCCTCTGGCATTGTCTCTCTGACATTTGAAGGTCATTTGTCCTTGCCCTAAGGATGTGCTGACATGCCAGTGCCCATCTTCCATAAAGTCATTCCTGGATGTTATTATTCGGAGCATCCTCACCTTCCTGTTCTGCCTGTGGCTGGCATTCAGGCATCATCAGTTGAGGGAAAAGAGCCCTCCTTAGTCTCTCCCTTTGCTGTTCTTCCCATGGTACTGGACAAATTGGGTGTATGAGACCCATGTCGCTGCAGTTTTTCTGAATAAATAAATAAGCAGAGTGTAGCAATTCAGCCCTCTGTTGCCAGTAAGCTGAAATAGCGAAGCAATGAGCAGTTCACTTTTATTTGCCTTAGAACTGCAGATACTATCAGCTTTTAGGTTATTCCTGACTATCTGCTTACTGTAAAACTCTAATTAACCCAGTACCCCGCAGCCGCCCATATCCAGCTTCAGCAGCAATAACAACCACTACATGCCCTGGACGCTCCACTCCTCCCTCCCCTGCTCCTCCAAGCACCCCATCACCCCACCCTTTCCTCCCTGAGGACCTTCCCCTGCTCCTCCACGTAGAACCGCCATGCCTTCGACGCCATCCCTTGGGAAGAATCACCCTTGCTGTGCCGAGCCTGGAGCCAAACATCCATTCTAATGCTGGCCTGGAGGCAAACATCTATTCCAATGCTGCCATTCGTTTTGCCGATGAGTTCAAGAGAGAACAACAAAGACCTGAGACTCAACTGCACAAAGCCGACTGTGCACGCCACATTGAAACAAATGTGAACTGGGTAGCATGGGAACAGTGCTCGCTGTGCATTTAATCGGGCAGGTAGGACGTAATTGGAACTAAATGTAGGGTAATGGAAGGGATCAATGATTATGACACTGTGCACGGTAATGGGGCAAGGTTCATTTGGTAATGGAGGGAAGGAGAACAGTAATGTTGGGTGGGTCAAGGGTGATGGGTTCAGGTCGGAAGGTTGCAGGAGGAGGTTAGAAGGTGGGCAAATTTGCCCTAAATTTTTTTTCTATTTGTTCGTGGGCTGTGGGCATCGCTGGCTAGGCCAGCATTTATTGTCCATCCCTAATTGCCCTTGATAAGATGGTGGTGAGCTGCCTTCTTGAACCGCTGCAGTCCTTGGGGTGTAGGTGCACCATTTTCTCCAACGATCATGGCGTGTAAATGAATGTAAAGCTGCAAACCGCCACCGACTCAATTTCTCGACTGTCGGGAATCCAAAAAAACACTTCCTGCCTAATTAAATCACCCCGCATGCCACAAAAGCCACTCCTGCAGAGCCCATAAAATCCACCCTATGATTCCATGAAAGAGCAAAAATACCTCAGCAATATAATACATATATATTTGCAACAAATATACCAACCAATTTCCTGAAAGATAATTCAAGGTTACAACCCACAAGCTAAACTATCTTTTTGCAGATTACTTTATAATAGTTTTCTATTCTTGTAGTCTTCCTTGAATGCAGGAGTTGGTTACTGTAGTTTTTCTCAAAGTTCTAATCAATTACATTCAGCTCAAATTGACTGAAATTGTTGAACAACTTCAGCTCATTAAATATGCCAAAAATAGGGACTACTTCGATTTGAATAACCGTCAGCTACATTCATAACTCAATGGCTGTCATGTACAAACTCAAAACAAAAATCACCCACACTGAACATGGCCTTGCTTTTTCCTCGAGTCTTCCAGTTAGAAAGCCAGACCAGACTGTACTCATAATGCTTGTTTTGAGTCAGACTAGAATGTGGATTTTAACTGCAGCTGGTTTTAAAGTCCTTATTTCATGTGACAGAGTTAACAAAACTTTACCAAGCTTAAATGCTAAATTTATGTCACAGCAACATTCTATGAATACAGCAATTTTACTGATGTAGGTTTTCTAGCTGTGGTACAAAGTTGTAAGATCTTGCAGCATGCTTTATCTTGCACCTGAAAAGAAAATATCATCGGCCACAGAATATTGTATTGCCGAAGTTACGACATTTCAGCATACCAACAAAAAGAACTTGTGATTCATTTACACTGAAAAATGTAAACAAGACTTTTAAGTTCTGGGTTTTGTTTGTGTGATATTCTGACATTACCAAGCTTAAGAAACTTTCCAGAGAACAAACAGGCTTGGTACAGGATACTAAATCAGATTTCCTACCCTACACTTTTTCTTCCATAAATTTGTGTGATACTAACACCAGTAATTTCTTTCCCTTGTCCTATCCTATTCTCCCTTCCCCATAAGTCTCGAAGTTCCTCAGCAGGAAGGGCAGTCAATTCAAGGACCACAAACTTCAAAACCACCACCCATGTTTGTCTGTCTGGAACTTGCTATTTCACAGACTTTAAAGAACATTTTTAGTTTTATCATTCTCTGAACTGTTCACTTCTGCTTCGTCATTCAGCAATTGGGCATTAACAAGCTGGTAAAGCAGCATGCCTCTTCAGTTTTCTGCACTACTGTTCTTATCCCATAGAGGCATGCCAATGGCAGCAGCAGCAACACCCAAAACAAAAAATGGTACTGCATCCTGCCTGACTAAACACTTGCAATGAGACTAATTACAGTTTAGCCAAACTGTAAATTAACTACTCCACAGGCATTATCTTGGTATTTATAAAAGGTAATAAAAAAGGACATGTCATCCCAAGCCATTATTATTCATCTTAGAAATTGATTACAGGTTTTGGCAATGATCTTCATTAAGTTACCTACATGCCCTCACAACTGAAGCAATTGTAAGGAAATGTCAATAAAAGGTCTCAGTTGGAGAATGAATTTCAGGGCCAGATTTCCCACTAGCCTAGTGGGGAAAGGTGCAGTGTGCTTTCAGCTGCCAAGGCTCTGGGATTTCCTCCCTAAACTTCTCCACCTCTCTTTCCTCCTTTAAGACCCTCCTTAAAACCTACCTCTTTGGCTAAGTTTTTGGTCATCTGCCCACAGGTCTCCTTATCTGGCTAAGTGGCAAACTTTGTTTGACAACACTCCTATGAAGAACCTTGGGACGTTTTACTACGTTAAAGGCACTAGAAAAATACAAGTTGTGTATTCAAAACATTATCAGTTCCACATGACACCCAGTTCTACCTCACCACCACCTCTCTTGACCCTTCCACTGTCTCTAAATTTTGAGAATGCTTGTCTGACATCCAGTGCTAGATGTGCAGAACTTTCCTCCAACTAAACATTAGGAAGACCAAAGCCATTGTCTTCGTTCCCCACCACAAGTCCATTCCCTAGAATTAGACTCCAACCTTTCCTTGGCAACTGTCTGTGGTTGAACCAGATTGTTCGCAAACTTGGTGTCATTTTGCAACTGGAGATGAACTTCCAACCATATGTCCTTGCCATCACAAACACCATCTATTTACACCTCCCTATAACATCACCCGACTTTTCCCCTGCTCAGCTCATATACTGCTGAAACCCTCATCCATGCCTTTGTTCCCTCTAGACTTGACTATTCCAACAAACTCTTGGCCGCCTTCCATGTTCTATCCTCCGTTAGCCTGTGGTCAACCAAAATTCTACTGCCCATGTCCTACCTCATACTAAGTCCCATTCACCCATCACCCCTTTTTTCACTGATCGACACGAGTGCCCGGTTAAGCAACACCTCAAATTCAAAATTTTCACTCCATTTCCAAAGCTCTCCATGGCTTTGCCCCTCCCTATCTCTGTAATCTTCTCCAGCTCTGCATTCTCCAGAGATATCAGCACTTCTTCAATTCTAGCCTCTTGCACAATCCCAATTTTAATTGCTCCACCATTGGTCGCCCTGCCTTCAAGATCCTAAGCTATGGAATTCCTTCCCTAAACCTCTCTGCCTGTTTACCTTTCTTTCCTCCTTTGAGATGCTTCTTAAAATCTACCTCTTTGACCAAGGCGATGGTATAGTGGTAACGTCACTGGGCTAGTAATCAGAGGCCAAGGCTAATGCTCTGCAGACATGGGTTAGAATCCCACCACAACAGATGGTGAAATTTGAATTCAATTAGTAAATCTGTAATTAAAAGCTAGTCTCATGCTGACCATGAAACCATTATCGATTGTTGTAAAAATCCATCTGGTTCACTAATATCCTTTAGGGAAGGAAATCTGCCATCCTGTTCGTGGGGCACTGGCAACAGTACTGTAGAAAGTGGAGTCTGTACCGTTTGCACATCCTTCACCTGAACTGTGCTGGGACCAGTGTTCTAGCGAGTCATATAACAAGGGAAGTAGAGAAGGCTTTAAATTAAATAGAGGGGGGAAGGGATCATGTAGGGGAAAATTGAGTAAATTAAAGGGAAATGACAAGGCAATAGATCAAGGTAGCAATAAAGGTAATGATGATCAGAGTATGGCAGGAAGGGACAGTGATTGCAAACTTAAGAGTGTGCCAACAGATTGGGCCAGAGTTTACAAAAACAGGAAAACAAAAAACTGAATTAAGGACTCTGCATCTGAATGCCAACAACATTTCCAATAAAAAAGATGAATTGTCAGCTCAAAGAGAAATTCATATGTATGACCTGACAGCCAGTACAGAGACATGGCTACAAGAAAACCAAAACTGGGACCTGAATATCCAAGGGTATATGACATTCAGGAAGGACAGGAAGCTGGGAAAAGATGGTGGGATAGCTCCGTTACTTAAAGAGGGCATTAGTACTGTAGTGAGAGATGACCTTAGTTCTAAAGATCAAGACGTAGAATCAATTTAGAAACTAAGAATGAGCAAAGGGCAAAAAACATTGGTGGGAGTTGTTTATAGGCCACCAAACAGCAGTGGTAATGTAAATCACAGCATAAATCAGGAAATTAGAGGTGCATGTAACAAGGGTAATGTAGTAATCATGGGGGATTTCCATCTACATAGAAACTGAGTAAACTTTATTAGTACTAACATTGTGGAGGACGAATTCTTAGAATGTATGCAAGATGGAGCTGAATTTCGGGTCTGAAGAAGGGTCACTGACCCGAAACATTATCTCACATTAACTCTGCTTCTCTCTCCACAGATGCTGCCAGACCTGCTGAGTATTTCCAGCATTTCTTGTTTTTATAATCAATAATCTTGTTGTAAAGGAGTCTTTAGGAAAGAATGACCATAATAGGATAGTATTTTACATTAAGTTTGAAATGATGTAGTTCAATCAGAAACTAGGTACTTAAATCTAAACAAGGGAAACTATGAAGACATGAGGGGCAAATTGGCTATGGTGGATTGGGAAACTACATTAAAAGGTATGACATTAGACAAACAATGGCTAATATTTAAAGAACTAATACATAGTTTACAACAAAAATACATTCCTTTAATGCACAAAAGCATTCCAACCGTGGCTAACGAAAGAAATCAAGGATTATATGAGAGCAAAGGAAGAGGCGTATAAAGTTGCCCAAAAATGGTAAGCCTGCAGATTGGCAGCATTTCAGAATTCTGCAAAGGAGGACCAAGTCAAAGATTAAGAAAGGGAAAATAGAATATGAGAGTAAACTAGCAAGAAACATAAAAATGGACTGTAAAAGCTTTTATCGGTATGAGAAAAGGAAAAGATTAGCAAAGACAAATGTAGGTCCATTACAAGCGGAGTCAGGAGAATTTATATTGGGAATAAGGAAATGGCAGAGAAACAAAACAACTACTTTGTGTCTGTCTTCACACAGGAAAATACTAAAAACCTCCCAGAAATAATGGAGAATCAACGGACTAGAGTAAATGACGAATTACAAGATATTATTAGTAAAAAAAAAGTACTAGAGCACTTATTGGGATTTAAAGTAGATAAATCCCCTGGACATGATGATCTACATCCCAAAGTGTTGAAAGAGGTGGCTATAGAAATAGTAGACGCATTAGTGGTCATCTTTCAAAATTCTATAGTTCCAAGAGATCGAAAGGTGGCAAATATAACCCCACTATTTAAGAAAGGAGGGAGAGATAAAACAGCGAACTACAGACCTGTTAGCCTAACATCAGTTGTAGGAAAAATGCTAGAATCTATAATAAAGGATGTGGTAACAGGACACTTAGAAAATAATGGAAAGATTGGGCAGAGGCAACATGGATTTATGAAAGTGAAATAATGTTTAACAAACATGTTTTGAGTTTTTTGAGGATCTAACTAGCAGAATCGATAAGGGGGAACTGGTGGATGTGGTATATTTAGATTTTCAGAAAGCTTTTGATAAGGTCCCACAAAAGAGGTTGGTAAACAAAATCAGAGCACGTGGGATTGTGAAGAAAATACTGGCATGGATTGAGAACTGGTTAACGGACAGAAAACAGAGAGTAGGAATAAACAGGTCATTCTTAGATTGGCAGGCTGTGACTAGTTGGGTACCACAAGGATCAGTGCTTGGGTCCCAACTATTCCCAATCTATATCAATGATTTGGATGTGGGGATTAAGTGTAATATTTCCAAGTTTGCAGATGACACAAAACTAGGTGAAAGTGTGAGTTGTAAGGAGGATGCAAAGACGCTTCATTGGGATTTGGAGAGGCTAAGTGAGTGGGCAAAAATTTGGCCGATGGAATACAACGTGGAGAAATGTGAGGGTATCCACTTTGGTAGGAAAAACAGAAATACAGAGTATTTCTTAAATACAGAGAGGCTGGGAAATGTTGAATTTCAAAGGGACTTGGGGTGTCCTTGTTCATGAATCACTGAAAGCTAACATGCAGATACAGCAAGCAATTAAGAAGGCAAATGGTCTGTTGGCCTTTATTACAAGAGGATTAGAGTATAGGAGTAAAGATGTCTTACTGCAATTATACAGAGCCTTGGTGAAACTGCACCTGGAGTATTGGGTGAAGTTTTGATCTCCTTATCTAAGGAAAGATATACTTGCCATTGAGGGAGTGCAACAAAAGTTCACCAAACTAATTCCTGGGATGGAGGGATTGTCCTATGAGAAAGGATTAAATAGATTGGACTTTTATTCTCTGCAGTTTAGAAGAATGAGAGGTGATCTCATTCAAACATACAAATTTCTTACAGGGCACAACAGGGTAAATGCAGGACGGATGTTTCTCTTGGCTGGGGAGTCCAGAACCAGGGGATACAGTCTCAGAATAAGAGTTAGACCATTTAGGACTGAGGTGAGGAGGAATTTATTCACTCAGAGGGTGATGAATCTTTGGAATCCTCTGCCGCAGACGGCTGTGGAGGCTCAGTCATTGAGCATGTTCAAGACTGAGATTGAGAGATTTCTACACATTAAAAACATCCAGGGTTACAGGATAGTGCAAGACAATGGTGTTGAAGTAGAAGATCAGCCATGATCTCACTGAATGGCAGAGCGCGCTCAAAGAGCTGAATGGCCTACTCCTGCTCCAGTTTCTTACCTCGTCTGGCCAACAGGTAACTCCGGACCCACAGCAATGTGGTTGACTCTTACATGCCCTCTGAAATGGCCTAGCAATACACTCGTTTGTATCAAACTGCTACGAAGTCTAAGAAAGGGAATGAAACTGGACGGACCACCCAGTATCGATCTATGCAGTGGAAACAAGGACAACGGCAAATCCAGCCCTGTTGACCCTGCGAAGTCTTCCTTACTAACATCTGGGGGCTTGTGCCAAAATTGGGAGAGCTGTCCCACAGACTAGTCAAGCAACAGCCTGACATTGTCTGTAAGGTGTGATTCCGAGAGTATGACTATGTCCCAGATATCATCATCACCATTCCTGGGTATGTCCAGTTCCATTGGCAGGACAGACATACCAGAGGTGGTGGCACGGTGGTATACAGTCGGGAGGGAGTTGCCCTGGGAGGGCTCAGCATTGACTCTGGAGTCCATGAGGTCTCATGGCATCAGGTCAAACATGGGCAAGGAAACATGCTGATTACCACCTACCGCGCCCCCACCCCCTCGGCTAATGAATCAGTGCTTCTCCATGTTGAATGCCAAATGGAAGAAGCACTGAGGGTAGCAAGGGCACAGAATATACTCTGGGTGGGGGACCATAACCAAGAGTGGTTCGGTAGCACCACTACTAGCCAAACTGGCCGAGACCTAAAGGACATAGCTGCTAGTCTGCGGCAGTTGGTGAGGGAACCAACAAGAAGGAAAGAACTGCTTGACCTCGTCCTCACCAATTTACCTGTCGCAGTTGCATCTGTCCATGACAGTATTGGTAGCAGTGGCCACTGCACAGTCCTTGTGGAGACAAAGTCCCATCTTCTCATTGAGGATACCCACCATCATGTTGTGTGGCACTACCACGGTGCTAAATGGGTTGATTTCAAACATCCAGCAACTCAAAACTGGACATCCATGAGGTGCTGTGGGCCATCAGCAGCAGAATTGTATTCAACCACAATCTGTAACTTCATGGCCCGGCACAGCCCCCACTTTACCATTACCATCAAGCTGGGGGCCAACCCTGGTTCAATGAACAGTGTAGGAAGGTATGCCAGGAGCAGCACCAGGCACAGTTAAAAATGAGGTGTCAGCCTGGTGAAGCTACAACACAGGACTACTTGCATGCCAAACAGCGGAAGCAGAATGAGATAGACAGGGCTAAGCGATGCCACAACCAATGGATCAGATCTAAGCTCTGCAGTCCTGCCACATCCAGTCATGAACAGCTAACAGGAGGAGAAGGCTCCACAAATATCCCCACCCTCAACGATGAAAGAGCCGAGCACATCAGTGCAAAAGACACAGCTGAAGCATTTTCATCCAACTTCAACCAAACGTGCCGAGTGAATGATACATCTTGGCATCCTCCTGAGATCCCCAGCATCACAGATGCCAGTCTTCAGCCAACCCGATTCACTCCACATGGTATCAAGAAACAGCTAAAGACAAAGGCTATAGGCCCTGACAACATTCCAACAATAGTACTGAAGACTTGTGCTCCAGAACTAGCTGCTGCACTAGCTAAGCTGTTCCAGTACAGCTACAACACTGGCATCTACCCGGCAATTTTGAAAAATTGCCCAAGCATGTCCTGTGCACAAAAAACAGAACAAATCCAACTCGGCCAATTACCATCCTATCAGTCTACTCTCGATCATCAGCAAAGCAATGGAAGGAGTTGTCAACAGTGCTCAGCAATAATCTGCTCACTGATGCTCAGTTTGGGTTCCGCCAGGGCCACTCAGCTCATGACCACATTACAGCCTTGGTCCAAAGATGGACAAAAGAGCGAAACTCAAGAGATGAGGTGAGAGTGATTGCCCTTGAAAGCAAGGCTGCATTTGACCAGGCATCAAGAAGCGCTAGCAAAACAAGAGTCAACGGGAATCAAGGGGGAACACTCTCTGCTGGTTGGAGTCATACCTACCACAAAGGAAGATGGTTGTGTGTTTTTTTAATTCATTCATGGGAAATGGGCGTCACTGGCTATGCCAACATTTATTGCCCATCCCAAATTGCCCTTGAGAAGGCGGTGGTGAGCTGCCTTCTTGAACCGCTGCAGTCTATGTGAGGTAGGTACACCCACAGTGCTGTTTGGAAGGGAGTTCCAGGATTTTGCCCCAGCGACAGTGAAGGAACGGCAATATAGTTCCAAGTCAGGATGTTGTGTGACTTGTACGGAAACTTGCAGGTGGTGATGTTCCCATGAATCTGCTGCTTTTGACCTTCGAGGTGGTAGAGGTCGCGGGTTTGGAAGGTGCTGTCTAAGGAGCCTTGGTGCGTTGCTGCAGTGCATCTTGTAAATGGTACACACTGCTGCCACTGTGCGTCGGTGGTGGAGGGAGTGAATGTTTGTGGATGGGGTGCCAATCAAGCGGGCTGCTTTGTCCTGGATGGTGTCGAGCTTCTTGAGTGCTGTTGGCGCTGCACCCATCCAGGCAAGTGGAGAGTATTGCATCACACTCCTGACTTGTGCCTTGCAGATGGTGGACAGGCTTTGGGGAGTCAGGAGGTGAGTTACTCGCTGCAGGATTCCTAGCCTCTGACCTGTTCTTGTAGCCACGGTATTTATATGGCTACTCCAGTTCAGTTTCTGGACAATGATAGTCCCCAGGATGTTGATAGTGGGGGATTCAGCGATGGTAATACCATTGAATGTCAAGGGGAGATGGTTAGGTTCTCTCTTGTTGGAGATGGTCATTGCCTGGCACTTGTGTGGCGCAAATGTTACTTGCCACTTATCAGCCCAAGCCTGGATATTGTCCAAGTCTTGCTGCATTTCTACATGGACTGCTTCAGTATTTGAGGAGACGCGAATGGTGCTGAACATTGTGCAATCATCAGCGAACATCCCCACTTCTGACCTTATGATTGAAGGAAGGTCATTGATGAAGCAGCTGAAGATGGTTGGGCCGAGGACACTAGCCTGAGGAACTCCTGCAGTGATTGATGTCCTGGAGCTCAGATGATTGACCTCCAACAACTACAGCCATCTTCCTTTGCGCTAGGTATGACTCTAACCAGCAGAGAGTTTTCCCCCTGATTCCCATTGACTCCAGTTTTGCCAGGGCTCCTTAGAACATAGACATAGAACATAGAAAAATACAGCACAGAACAGGCCCTTCGGCCCACGACGTTGTGCCGATCCTTTGTCCTCTGTCAAGGACAATTTAATCTATACCCCATCATTCTCCTTTATCCATATACCTATCTAAAAGCCGTTTGAAAGTCCCTAAAGTTTCTGACTCAACAACTTCCCCAGGCAAGGCATTCCATGCCCCGACCACTCTCTGGGTAAAGAACCTTCCCCTGACATCCCCCTTATATCTCCCACCCTTCACCTTAAATTTATGACCCCTTGTAACGCTTTGCTCCACCCGGGGAAAAAGTTTCTGACTGTCTACCCTATCTATTCCCCTGATCATCTTATAAACCTCTATCATGTCACCCCTCATCCTTCTCCGTTCTAATGAGAAGAGGCCTAGAATGTTCAGCCTTTCCTCGTAAGACTTATTCTCCATTCCAGGCAACATCCTGGTAAATCTCCTCTGCACCCTCTCCAAGGCTTCCACATCCTTCCTAAAATGAGGCGACCAGAACTGCACACAGTACTCCAAATGAGGCCTTACCAAGGTCCTGTACAGCTGCATCATCACCTCACGGCTCTTAAATTCAATCCCTCTGCTAATGAACGCTAACACCCCATATGCCTTCTTCACAGCCCTATCCACTTGAGTTGCAACTTTCAACGATCTATGCACATAGACCCCAAGGTCTCTCTGCTCCTCCACATGCCCAAGAACCCTACCGTTAACCCAGTATTTTGCATTCGTGTTTGTCCTTCCAAAATGGACGACCTCACACTTTTCAGGGTTAAACTCCATCTGCCACTTTTCAGCCCAGCACTGCAACCTATCCAAGTCCCTTTGCAGACGACAATAGCCCTCCTCGGTATCCACAACTCCACCAACCTTTGTATCATCTGCAAATTTACTGACCCACCCTTCGACTTCCTCATCCAAGTCGTTAATAAAAATCACAAACAGGAGAGGACCCAGAACTGATCCCTGCGGCACGCCACTGGTAACTGGGCTCCAGGCTGAGTATTTACCATCTAAGACCACTCTCTGCCTTCTATCAGTTAGCCAATTCTTAATCCAACTGGCCACATTCCCCACTATCCCATGCCTCCTGACTTTCTCCATAAGTCTACCATGGGGGACCTTATCAAATGCCTTACTAAAATCCATGTACACCACATCCACTGGTTTACCCTCATCCACTTGCTTGGTCACCTGCTCAAAGAATTCAATCAGGCTTGTGAGGCAAGACCTACCCCTCACAAAACCGTGCTGACTGTCCCGAATCAAGCAGTGTCTTTCCAGATGCTCAGAAATCCTATCCCTCAGCACCTTTTCCATCAACTTGCCTACCACCGAAGTAAGACTAACTGGCCTGTAATTCCCAGGGTTGTTCCTATTCCCTTTCTTGAACAGGGGCACAACATTTGCCACCCTCCAATCACCTGGTACCACCCCCGTCAGCAGAGAAGATGAAAAGATCATTGCCAGCGGCTCTGCAATTTCATCCCTTGCTTCCCATAACATCCTTGGATATACCCCGTCAGGCTCCTTGATGCCATACTCGGTCAAATGCTGCCTTGATGTCAAGGGCAGTCACTCTCACCTCACCTCTTGAGTTCAGCTCTTTTGTCCATGTTTGAACCAAGGCTGTATTGAGGTCAGGTGCTGAGTGGCCCTGTCGGAACCCAAACTGGGTATCACTGATTGTTGGAGGTCAATCATCTGAGCTCCAGGACATCACTGCAGGAGTTCCTCAGGGTAGTGTCCTAGGCCCAACCATCTTCAGGCTGCTTCATCAATGGCCTTCACTCCATCATAAGGTCAGAAGTGGGGATGTTTGCTGATGATTGCACAATGTTCAGCACCATTCGCAACTCCTCAGATACTGAAGCAGTCCGTGTCCACATGCAGCAAGACCTGGAGATCATCCAGACTTGGGAAGATAAGTGGCAAGTTACATTTGCACCACACAAGTGCCAGGCAATGACGATCGCAAACAAGAGAGAATCTAACCCTCTCCCCTTGATATTCAATGGCATTACTATTGCCGAATCAACATCCTGGGGCTTATCATTAATCAGAAACTGAACTGAACAAGCCATTTAAATGCTTTGGCCACAAGGGCAGGTCAGAGGCTGGGAATTCTGTGGCGAGTCACACACTTCCTGTCTCTCCAAAGCCTGTCCACCATCAATAAAGCACAAGTCAGGAGTGTTATGGAATACTCTCCACTTGCCTGGATGAGTGCAGCTCCAACAACACTCAAGAAACTCGACACCATCCAGGACAAAACTATCTGCTTGACTGGCACCCGATCCACCACTTTCAACGTTCACTCCCTCCACCACTGACGCACAGTGGTAGCAGTGTGTGCTATATACAAGACGCATTGCAGCAACCAACCAAGGCTCTTTCGACAGCAACTTCCAAACCCACGACCTCTACCACCTAGAAGGACTAGGGCAGCAGATGCTACCACCTGCTAGTTCCCCTCCAAGCCACACACCATCCTCACTTGGAACTATATTGCCGTTCCTTCACTGTCACTGGGTCAAAATCCTGGAACTTCATCCCTAACAACACTGTTGCTGTACCTAACCCACATGGGCTGCAGCGGTTCAAGAAGGCGGCTCACCACTACCACCTCAAGGAAAATTAGGGATGGACAATAAATGCTGACCTAGCCACATAGAATTATTGAAAGTGTAAGACACAGAAAGAGTCCACTTGGCCCATTTCGTCTGTGCCGAACGAAAAACGATCCACCTATTCGAATCCCACCTTCCAACATTTGGTCCGTAGTCCTGCAGATTACGACACCTGAGGTGCATATCCAGACTCCTTTTGAATGAGGTGAGGGTTTTTGCCTCAACTACCCCATCAGGCAGTGAGTTCCAGACCCCCATCACCCTCTGGGTGAAAAAGATTTTCCTCATCTCCCCTCTAATTATTCTATCAATCACTTTAAATCTATGCCCCCTCGGCACTGACCCTCTGTTATGGTGAAGAGACACTTCACCTCCACTCTAACAAGGCCCCTCAAAATTTTGTACATTTCAATCCGATCTCCCCTCAGCCTCCTTTGTTCCAAGGAGAACAACCCATCCAATCTTTCCTCATAGCTGCATTTTTCCAGTCCTGGCAACATCCTTGTAAATCTCCTCTGTACCCTCTCTAGTGTAATTACATCCTTTCTGTAATGAGGTGACCAGAACTGGACACAGTACTCTAGGGGCGGCACAGTGGCGCAGTGGTTAGCACCGCAGCCTCACAGCTCCAGGGACCCGGGTTCGATTCCGGGTACTGCCTGTGTGGAGTTTTGCAAGTTCTCCCTGTGTCTGCGTGGGTTTTCTCCGGGTGCTCCGGTTTCCTCCCACAAGCCAAAAGACTTGCAGGTTGATAGGTAAATTGGCCATTATAAATTGTCACTAGTATAGGTAGGTGGTAGGGAAATATAGGGGCAGGTGGGGATGTTTGGCAGGAATATGGGATTAGTGTAGGATTAGTATAAATGGGTGGTTGATGTTCGGCACAGACTCGGTGGGCCGAAGGGCCTGTTTCAGTGCTGTATCTCTAATAAATAATAAAAAAATACTCAAGTTGTGGCCTAACCAATGAGTTATTCAGTTCCAGCATAACCTCCCTGCTCTTATATTCTATACCTCAGCTAATAAAGGAAAGGATTCCATCCGCCTTCTCAACCACCTTATCGAACTGTCCTGCGACATTCAGGGATCTGTGGACATTCACTCCAAGGTCCCTCACTTCCTCTACACTTCTCAGTATTTTCCCATGAATCTTGTATTCCTTTGCCTTGTTTGACCTCCGCAAATGCATCACCTCACACTTCTCCAGGTTGAATTCCATTTGCCACTTTTCTGCCCATCTGACCAGACCATCAATATCTTCCTGCAGCCTACAGCTATCCGCCTCACTATCTATCACACGGCCAATCTTAGTGTCATCTGCAAACTTCTTGATCATGCCCCTACTTTTACATCCAAATCGTTAATATATACCACAAAAAGCAGGGGACCCAGTACTGAGCCCTGCGGAACACCACTAGAAACAGCCCTCCAGTTGCTAAAACACCCGTCAACAATTATACTTTGTTTCCTGCCACTGAGCCCATTTTGTATCCCCCTTGCTGCATTTCCATGGATCCCATGGGATTTTTTTTTAAACCAGTTTGCCATGTGGGACCTTGTCAAAAGCCTTGCTAAAATCCATGCAGACCACATCAACTGCACTACCCTCATCTATCTTCTTTGGTAGTTCTTCAAAAAATTTGATCAAGTTGGTCAAACAAGATATTCCCTTAACAAACTCATGCTGACATGCTGACTATCCTTGATTAATCTATGCCTTTCTAAGTGACAGTTTATCCAACATGAATGCGTGGCTTGAGAGATGGTGCAGGAGAGAGGGGTTCAGATTTTTGGGACATTGGGACCAGTTCTGGGGGAGGTGGGACTATTACAAATTGGACGGTCTACACCTGGGCCGGACTGGAACCAATGTCCTTGGGGGTGCTTTTGCTAATGCTGTTGGGGAGGGTTTAAACTAATGTGGCAGGGGGATGGGAACCAAATGAGGAGGTCAGTGGACAGTAAGCAGGTAGTAACTGAAGCCTGTAAGGAACTAGATAATGAAGTCAGCGTGACTAAGGGAAAGAGTAGACAGGGAGCAGATGATGAACGCAAAGGGACTGGTGGTCTGAGGTGCATTTGTTTTCATGCAAGAAGTGTAGTGGGTAAGGCAGATGAACTTAGGGCCTGGATTAGTACCTGGGAGTATGATGTTATTGCTATTACTGAGACTTGGTTGTGGGAAGGGCATGATTGGCAACTAAATATCCCAGGATACCGATGCTTCAGGCAGGATAGAGAGGGAGGTAAAAGGGGTGGAGCAGTTGCATTACTGGTCAAAGAGGATATCACAGCTGTGCTGAAGGAAGGCACTATGGAGGACTCGAGCAGTGAGGCAATATGGGCAGAACTCAGAAATAGGAAGGGTGCGGTAACAATGTTGGGGCTGTACTACAGGCCTCCCAACAGCGAGCGTGAGATAGAGGTACAAATATGTAAACAGATTATGGAAAGATGTAGGAGCAACAGGGTGGTGGTGATAGGAGATTTTAATTTTCCCAACATTGACTGGGATTCACTTAGTGTTAGAGGTCTAGATGGAGCAGAATTTGTAAGGAGCATCCAGGAGGGTTTTCTGGAGCAGTATGTAAATAGTCCAACTCGGGAAGGGGCCATACTGGACCTGGTGTTGGGGAATGAGCCTGGCCAGGTGGTTGAAGTTTCAGTAGGGGACTACTTTGGGAATAGTGATCACAATTCCCTAAGTTTTAGAATACTCATGGACAAAGACGAGAGTGGTCCTAAAGGAAGAGTGCTAAATTGGGGGAAGGCCAACTATACCAAAATTCGGCAGAAGCTGGGGAATGTAGATTGGGAGCAGCTGTTTGAAGATAAATCCACATTTGATATGTGGGAGGCTTTTAAAGAGAGGTTGATTAGCGTGCAGGAGAGACATGTTCCTGTGAAAATGAGGGATAGAAATGGCAAGATTAGGGAACCATGGATGACAGGTGAAATTGTGAGACTAGCTAAGAGGAAAAAGGAAGCATACATAAGGTCTAGGAGGCTGAAGAAAGACGAAGCTTTGAAAGAATATCGGGAATGTAGGACCAATCTGAAACGAGGAATTAAGAGGGCTAAAAGGGATCATGAAATATCTTTAGCAAACAGGGTTAAGGAAAATCCCAAAGCCTTTTATTCATATATAAGGAGCAAGAGGGTAACTAGAGAAAGGATTGGCCCACTCAAGGACAAAGGAGGAAAGTTATGCGTGGAGTCAGAGAAAATGGGTGAGATTCTAAACGAGTACTTTGCATCGGTATTCACCGAGGAGAGGGACATGAAGGATGTTGAGGTTCGAGACAGATGTTTGATTACTCTAGGTCAAGTCGGCATAAGGAGGGAGGAAGTGTTGGGTATTCTAAAAGGCATTAAGGTGGACAAGTCCCCAGGTCCGGATGGGATCTATCCCAGGTTACTGAGGGAAGCGAGAGAGGAAATAGCTGGGGCCTTAACAGATATCTTTGCAACATCCTTAAACACGGGTGAGGTCCCGGAGGACTGGAGAATTGCTAATGTTGCCCCCTTGTTTAAGAAGGGTAGCAGGGATAATCCAGGTAATTATAGACAGGTGAGCCTGACGTCAGTGGTAGGGAAGCTGCTGGAGAAGATACTGAGGGATAAGATCTATTCCCATTTGGAAGAAAATGGGCTTATCAGTGATAGGCAACATGGTTTTGTGCAAGGAAGGTCATGTCCTACCAACTTAATAGAATTCTTTGAGGAAGTGACAAAGTTGATTGATGAGGGAAGGGCTGTAGATGTCATATACATGGACTTCAGTAAGGCGTTTGATAAGGTTCCCCATGGTAGGCTGATGGAGAAAGTGAAGTCGCATGGGGTCCAGGGTGTACTACTAGCTAGATGGATAAAGAACTGGCTGGGCAACAGGAGACAGAGAGTAGCAGTGGAAGGGAGTTTCTCAAAATGGAGACGTGTGACCAGTGGTGTTCCACAGGGATCCGTGCTGGGACCGCTGTTGTTTGTGATATACATAAATGATTTGGAGGAAAGCATAGGTGGTCTCATTAGCAAGTTTGCAGACGACACTAAGATTGGTGGAGTAGCAGATAGTGAAGGGGACTGTCAGAGAATACAGCAGAATATAAATAGATTGGAGAGTTGGGCAGAGAAATGGCAGATGGAGTTCAATCAGGGCAAATGCAAGGTGATGCATTTTGGAAGATCCAATTCAAGAGGGAACTATACAGTAAATGGAAAAGTCCTGGGGAAAATTGATATAGAGAGAGATTTGGGTGTTCAGGTCCATTGTTCCCTGAAGGTGGCAACGCAGGTCAATAGAGTGGTCAAGAAGGCATACGGCATGCTTTCCTTCATCGGACGGGGTATTGAGTACAAGGGTTGGCAGGTCATGTTACAGTTGTATAGGACTTTGGTTCGGCCACATTTGGAATACTGCGTGCAGTTCTGGTCGCCACATTACCAAAAGGATGTAGATGCTTTGGAGAGGGTGCAGAGGAGGTTCACCAGGATGTTGCCTGGTATGGAGGGTGCTAGCTATGAAGAGAGGTTGAGTAGATTAGGATTATTTTTATTACAAAGACGGAGGTTGAGGGGGGGAGGTGTACAAAATCATGAGAGGTATAGACAGGGTGGATAGCAAGAAGCTTTTTCCCCAGAGTGGGGGATTCAATTACTAGGGGTCACGAGTTCAATTTGAGAGGGGAAAAGTTTAGGGGGGATATGCGTGGAAAGTTCTTTACGCAGAGGGTGGTGGGTGCCTGGAACGCGTTGCCAGCGGAGGTGGTAGACGCGGGCATGATAGCGTCTTTTAAGATGTATCTAGACAGATACATGAATGGGCAGGAAGAAAAGAGATACAGACCCTTGGAAAATAGGCGACATGTTTAGATAGATGATCTGGATCGGCGCAGGCTTGGAGGGCCGAAGGGCCTGTTCCTGTGCTGTAATTTACTTTGTTCTTTGTTTGTTCTATCTTCCACCCCTACACATAGGTTATCTTTTCGGTCTTTTATGGGCCCTACTCTCTCCTTAGTTATCTTCTTACTCTTAATGTATTGATAAAACATCTTTGGGTTCACCTTGATTTTGCTTTCCAATATTCTTTCATGCCCTCTCTTTGCTTTTCTAATTTCCCTTCTGATTTCATCTCTCCACTTTTTATACTCCTCTCAGCTTTCTGTAATATTGAGTTCTCTGTGTCGGACATATGCTTTCCTCTTCTGCTTTATCTTACCCTGTAGGCTCTTTGATATCTATGGGGGCTCTACATTTGGCCATCTCACCATTTTTCTTTGTGGGGACATGTTTACTCTGAACCCCTTGAATCTCCCCTTTGAATGCCTCCAACTGCTAAGTAGCTGTTTCCAGTCCACTTTCGCTAAATCACTCCTCAGTTTAGTAAATTGGCCTTGCCCCAATTGAGAACTCTAACTCTTGTTTTATTTCTGTCCTTTTCCAAAATTATGTTAAAACTGACTGAATTATGATCACTACCACCAAAATGCTCTCCCATTGCCATCCCTTCTACCTGCCCATCTTCATTTCCTAAAACTAAGTCTAAAACTGCACCCTCTCTTGTTGGACTTGCTACATACTGGGCAAAAAAGTTCTCCTGAATGCACCTCAAGAATTCTGCTCCCTCAGTTCCTTTCACACTAAAACTATCCTAGTTAATACTGGGATAGTTAAAATCTCCTACTATTACTGCCCTATCGTTCTTGCACTTCTCAGAGATTTGCCTAAGTGTCTGCTCTTCTATCTCCCTCTGACTGTTTGGGGGTCTATTCTTTCTTTCTTTTGGGCCTCCTTATCTCGAGAGACAATGGATACGCGCCTGGAGGTGGTCAGTGGTTTGTGAAGCAGCGCCTGGAGTGGCTATAAAGGCCAATTCTAGAGTGACAGGCTCTTCCACAGGTGCTGCAGAGAAATTTGTTTGTCGGGGCTGTTGCACAGTTGGCTCTCCCCTTGCGCCTCTGTCTTTTTTCCTGCCAACTACTAAGTCTCTTTGACATCGACAGGTTTGCGGCTGCCTGCAATGAATTTGGCCTAACCATCAGCCTCAAGAAAACGAACATCATGGGGCAGGACGTCAGAAATGCTCCATCCATCAATATTGGCGACCACGCTCTGGAAGTGGTTCAAGAGTTCACCTACCTAGGCTCAACTATCACCAGTAACCTGTCTCTAGATGCAGAAAGCAACAAGCGCATGGGTAAGGCTTCCACTGCTATGTTCAGACTGGCCAAGAGAGTGTGGGAAAATGACGCACTGACACGGAACACAAAAGTCTGAGTGTATCAGGCCTGTGTCCTCAGTACCTTGCTCTATGGCAGCGAGGCCTGGACAACGTATGTCAGCCAAGAGCGACGTCTCAATTCATTCCATCTTCGCTGCCTCCGGAGAATACTTGGCATCAGGTGGCAGGACCATATCTCCAACACACAAGTCCTCGAAGCGGCCAACATCCCCAGCTTGTACACACTACTGAGTCAGCGGCGCTTGAGATGGCTGGGCCACGTGAGCCGCATGGAAGATGGCAGGATCCCCAAAGACACATTGTACAGCGAGCTCGCCACTGGTATCAGACCCACCGGCCGTCCATGTCTCCGTTATAAAGACGTCTGCAAACGCGACATGAAATCCTGTGACATTGATCACAAGTCGTGGGAGTCAGTTGCCAGCGTTCGCCAGAGCTGGCGGGCAGCCATAAAAACGGGGGGGACTGTAGTACACTCCCAACAGTGTGATTGCCCCTTTTTGTTCCTTAACTCAATCCACATGGTCTCATTTGATGAGCCTTCCAACATATCATCCCTCCTCACAGTTGTAATAGTTTCCTTGACCAAAATTGCCACTCTCCCTCCTTTCTTATCCCCCTCTCTATCGCCTCTGAAAACCCTGTTACCAGGAGCATTAAGCTGCCTTTCCGGTCGCTCTTTAAGCCATGTTTCTGTAATAGCTATGATATCATACTGCCACGAACCCACGAACGTCCCATGAACAAATTTTTTAAAAGCCTTTAGTCATCTTTCTTAATATCTACTTCCATGGCTTTGTTTCACAATTTGCTTGGTTAAGAATCCTGTCAAGCACCTTGGAACATTTTGCTGTACTGAAGGCATTATATAAATGCAAGTTGATGTTAAGCTAACCAGCCAATAAGGTTCCAGGTTTGATCCCTGGTTTCTGTTGAGTTAGCTTATCTAAGCTAGAATGGAAGTTGAGGCACAGTGGCGCAGTGGTTAGCACCGCAGCCTCACAGCTCCAGTGACCTGGGTTCAATTCTGGGTACTGCCTGTGTGGAGTTTGCAAGTTCTCCCTGTGTCTGCGTGGGTTTCCTCTGGGTGCTCCAGTTTCCTCCCACATGCCAAAAAGACTTGCAGGTTGATAAGTAAATTGGCCATTATAAATTGCCCCTAGTATAGGTAGGTGGTAGGGAAATATAGGGACAGGTGGGGATGTGATAGGAATATGGAATTAGTGTGGGATTAGTATAAATGGGTGGTCGATGGTCGGCACAGACTTGGTGGGCCGAAGGGCCTGTTTCAGTGCTGTATCTCTAAAACTAAAACTAAATAGAATTGGCCCCTGTGCACTGACTTTTTCTGATCCTGTGGAGACGTGTTTGGAGGCGGGGAAGCCAGAAAAACAGCGGAGAGCCACGTCATGACAGCTCCCCAACGCATTCCCACCTCCGCCACTTAAGGGCCTAATTAGAGGCCATTTTTCGATGAAGACAGGATCTTCCCGCTGTTGGAGCGGCCCGTCTGTGTGCAGAGCCCACCACCTCTCTAGAGGTGGCCTCCTGGCAGCAGGCCGGGGAGCCATCGCCACCTCCTCTAAATGCCACCCACCCCTTCTGGAGCTTTGGGAATAATTGTGACACACCCGCAGCCACAGGCCATCAATTGGAAGGGCTCCCCCTCCATAATGATGAACTGGCAGCTATGGCCACACTTACTTTAACAATTTTAGACATCTTCAGAGGGTGCCTCCATCTTAAGGCCACCACTTGTGATCTCCCAACTACACCGGCAGTGCCTACCTCTCCTAGTACGGCTTCTGGCTGCCCACAGCCTTAGGTGCTCCGATTGACCCTTCCACCTGCACAGGGCCTCCAGAAAGATCGCGCAGGCAGGCAGGACTTGGACTCCATCAGGGTCAGGACCTGCATATGGTTTCTATGTCAGGGTCTCAACACCCACTGGAAAATTAAGCTCTGTGTGTTTCTGAGCATGATAGTTTGTGCCTGACCTGAATACTCTCTAGTGAATCAAGCTATAAAGCGTGCAACTGAAGACATCAGGTAATGAGAGTATCAGTCTTGGCTGCAGTTCCTTCTATACTTCAACAGCCCACCCATACAAGAAAAAATGGACACTTGAGCTAGGTTATAGAGGCTAACAATCATGAAACCATACCCAAAGAGGTAACAAGTAAACAGGGGAGGGAAAGAGGGTGTAACTGCAAACTAAAATAAAACAAAAATATTCCACACATATTAAATTTTTTTTTTAAACTATTAGGCTGTTAGAGGGGAAAGAGGAGAAAAAGTGAAAAAGTATTCCTTTTCAATCCATTTCAGAGATTTTACATTTTACAGCAGAGATTAAGGTAATGAACAATTTGGGTGCTCACCTCTTCCCCAAAGAGTGCTTCCAATCTTCATGGGAAATAAGGAAATGGCAGAGACATTAAACAAATATTTTGTAACAGTCTTCACAACAGAAGACACAAAAAGCCAATCAAAAATAGTGGGGAACCAACGGCTGATGAGAGTGGGGACTTAAAGTAATTAATCTCAGTCGAGAAGAAGTACCAGAGAAACTAACAGAACTAAAAGCTGACAAATCCCCTAGACCTGATGGCCTGCAGCCTAAGGTTCCAAAAGAGGTGGCTACAGAGACTGGCTGCATTCGCTTGATCTTCCAAAATTTCCTATATTCTAGAACAGTCCAGCAGATTGGAAGGTAACAAATGTAACACCGTTATTAAAGAAAGGATGGAGAGAGAAAAAACAGGCAACTACAAGCCTGTTAGCCGAACATCAGTTGTCAGGAAATGTTAGAATTCATCATTAAAGAAGGCAGAGCCAACATGGTTCTATGAAAAGGAAACTGTGTTTGACAAATTTATGAGAATTTTTGAGGATTTAACTCGTAGTGTAGATAAAGGGGAACCAGTAGATGCCATATACTTGGATTTTCAAAAGGAATTCGACAAGGAACCACATAAAAGGTTAATAAACAAGATTAAGGCTCATGAGGTTGGGGTAATACATTAGCATGGACAGAGGATTGGTTAACAGATAAAAAAGAGAGGTACGAATAAATGGGGCATTTTCAAGTCAGCAGGCTGTACCTAATGGAATGCCTCAAGGATCAGTGCTGGAGCCTCAGCTATTTACAATCTATATTAATGACTTAGATGAAGGGACCAGGAGTACTCCAAGTTTGTTGATACAAAACTAGGTGGGACAGTGAGCTGTGAGGAAAATTCAAAGAGGCTGCAAAGGGATCTATAATAAAAGCAAAATACTGCAGATGCTGGAAATCTGAAATAAAAACAAGAAATGCTGGAAATACTCAGCATGTCTAACAGCATCTGTGGAGAGAGAAACAGAGTTAACGTTTCAGGTCAGAACTGATGAAGGGTCACTGACCTGAAATGTTAACTCTGATTCAAGGGGGTTGCAGTACAAGAATAAGGAAGTCTTGCTACAATTGTACAGGGCTTTGGTGAGACCACTCTTGAAGTACTGTGCACAGTTTTGCCTTGGGGCGGTGCAGTGAAGTTTCACTGTATTGATTCCTGGGATGAGGGTTGCCCTGTGATGAAAGGTTGAGTAAATTGGGCCTACACTCTCTGAAGTTTAGAAGAATGAGAGGTGATTTCACTGAAACATATAAGTTTCAGAGGGGACTTGACAGAGTAAATGTTGAGGCAATTTCCCCTGGCTGGAGAGTCTAGAACTAGGGGGGGCAGAGTCTTTTTTTAAATTTGTTTTATGGATGTGGGCATCGTTGGCTAGGCCAGCATTTCTTGCCCATCCCTAAATGTCCTTGAAAACGTAGTGGCGAGCTGCTTTCTTGAACCGCTGCAGTCCATCAGGTATCGGTGTACTCACAGCGCTGTTCGGAAGGGAGTTCCAGGATTTTGACCCAGCAACAGTAAAGGAACGGCGATATAGTTCCATATAAGGATGGTGTATAGCTTGGAGGGGAACTTGCAGGTGGGGGTGTTCCCATGCATCTGCTGCCCTAGTTCTTCTAGGTGACAGATGTTGCAGGTTTGGAAGGTGCTGTTATAGGAGGCATGGTTAGTTGCTGCAGTACATCTTGTATATGGTACACATTGCTGCCACTGGGTGTTGGTGGGGAAGAGAGTGAAAGCTGAAAGTGGTGGATGGGGTGCCAATCAAGCAGGCTGCTTTGTCCTGGATGATTTTGAGCTTCCTGAGTGGTGTTGGAGCTGCACCCATCCAGGCAAGTGGAGAGTATTCCATCACACTCCTGACTTGTGCCTTGTAGATGGTGGGTAGACCTTGGGGAGTCAGAAGGTGGGCCACAGAACTCCCAGCCTCTGACCTGCTCTTTTAGTCACAGTATTTATGTGGCTGGTTGAGTTCTTTCTGGTCAATGGTAACCCCCAAGATGTTGATAGTTGGGGATTCAGCGATGGTAATGCTGTTGAATGTTAAGGGGAAATGGGTAGATTCTCTCTTGTTGGAGATCGTCATTGCCTGGCACTTATGTGGCACAAATGTTACTGGCCACTTATCAGCCCAAGCCCGAATGCTATCTAGGTCTTGCTGCATACGGACGCGGACAGCTTCATTATCTGAGGAGTCCAAATGGTACTGAACATCATACATTCAGCAGCAAACATCCCCGCTTATGATTGAATGAAGGTCATTGATGAAGCAGCTGAAGATGTTTGGGCCTAGGACACTACCCTGAGGAACTTCTGCAGTGATGCCCTGGGACTGAGATGATTGGCCTCCAACAACAACAACCATCTTCCTTTATGCTAGTTATGACTCCAACCAGCAAAGACTTTTCCCCCCGATTTCGATTGAGTTCAATTTGGTTAGGGCTCCTTGATGCCACACGGTCAAATGCAGCCTTGATATCAAGGGCAATCACTGTCACCTCACCTCCCGAGTTCAGCTCGGACCAAGGCTGTAATGAAGTCAGGAGCCGAGTGGCCTTTGTGGAACCCAAACTGAGCATCAGTGAGCAGGTTTTGCTGTTTAAGTGGTGCTTGATAGCACTGTCGATGACATCTTCCATCTCAGAATAAGGGATCAATCATTTAAGACTGAGATAAGGAGAAATTTTGTTACTGAGGAGTGTGAATCTTTGGAATTCTCTACCCCAGACGGTCCTGGATGCTAAGTCATTTGGTATATTCAATGCCGAGATATTTGAATTTTAAAGGAATCAAGAGATATGGGGATTGGGCAGGAAAGTGGAGTTGAGGTCAAAGATCAGCAATGATATTACTGAATGGCAGAGGGGGTGTGAAGGACCGTATGGCCTATTCCTATTCCTTTTTCTCCTTATGTCGATATCCCAATTGAGGATCAGCACTCAGGAAATCAAATGGAATGAATATTTATTTTGCCAAAATCCATGTCAAATAAGGAGCTGTAAATCATGCTAAGATCCCACTATCTGTTCCCACCAGAGAAAGATTTTTTTGTTCAACTGTGAGAAGACGTGTAATTATGGGTCAACTACAGAGTACTACACTTTAATAAAGACTGAAACCAACCCAGGGACAGCTTAATATGGAAACAAATTTAATTCACTATTACAGCAATAACATTGGCTCAGTCAAATCAAGAGCAGAGGCAGGATCATAATTACACCATTTGAACCTACCATTTTGTACAAATATAGATTATATACAAAAACACACACAAATACACATACACAGTAAAATTTTTTAAAAATACATTTCTGCTGATTTTTCAAAAGTCCAAATGCCAAATGGAAATGACACTTTTGAAATTTCTGAAGTAAAGCTAATAGATTACAGGAATCTTACATTCTTATATTCACAAAAACAATTTGTTGATAGTTTTCTGATAGCTTGCAAGCCAGCAATTGGACGACTTCTTTTTTTAAATGGACATGCGTCATCCCTTTAGAGCAGTGAGAAATTGGGGCGTCTGTTGTACAGTGGATTACTCAAATGATCTAACCCCTAAAGGGTCTTGATCCTGTAACTTTTTTCTGCTTCTTAACCAGTATTGCTGTGATTACCCCGGGTGTTGACTCAGCAGCACAACTGAATCTTGAGCATCACCACTATTTTTCTTTTCAATGAAGGTTCAATTTGTTCTCCAATATTTAACAGTTACAGTGCCTCCTGGATTCCCACTACAGAATCAGGGCTCAAAATTAACGTTACAGAACCACTGGGAAAATAGAATCAGCAACCGACCAAATGCCTTGGTCTTCATGTCTCCTTAAGCTTCAGTCATGTCTCCTTAAGTTTCAGGGAATGGCACGTGATGGGGTGTGACTTCAATCCCTATTTCATGCAACTCCCAGCTTTAGATATGCTATAAGAAGAAGGCCCTCAGGGCAACCTCACATCTTCCCACAGGGAGAAGAAAAACTGGAGCAAGAGCTGTTCTCTCACTGCTCTTCCATACTCTAAATGGTTCCCTACAACGATGACCAGCATTAACTGAGGCCCAGGAGTAGTCAGTGCATGATCCAGCCTGACTGGAAAGAAAATATAAAAAGATTCATAACATGCAACTGGCTTGTTATGCACACATAACATAATTTTGTCTATTTTAACCACTCATCTCAGCAATTAAAAGACCCAGCCTGTGTGCATCTTTTTTCTCTTTTCCAACAAAAAGCTAGTTCTATTTTCAGTCACTTCATAACTTAGATCCTTAAGTCCAGGACTATACAAAAAGTATCCTGGGAGGATATGTTGAAGCAGGAATAGTTTAAATTTTACTAACAAAGCAGTCATATTGCCAGTGGAACACTGGTAAAGACAATGGGCTGAACAGAGGCCCACCACAGACCTCGACGCCGGAAAGCCCATCCCCATATTGCCGGTGGCAGCAAGGCCTTGTGGCGCCCCACCCCATCCCTCCACCACCACTCGGCGACGGGAGCCCAATTTCAATATGTAAATTAATTTAAATATCTAGATTAATGACCGTTGCACTCCCACTGTCCATCCTGGAGCAATATTAGTGCCGGTGGTCGGCACTCCCACGCTATCCGGGTATCCAAAGCAGAACGCTGGTGGGAGGGGGGAGCAGGTAAGTTTTCCAGTGCAGTGGGGGAGGCGGAGCTTGATCAAACTCTTCTGATTGGTGTAGGTGATGGTGGGAAGGGGTACAGGCACAGTTTATGAACTTTGGGGGGGAGGGGGGCGGGGGAAGGTCAGGTGGACAGGGCTAGTGTTTGGGGGTGGGGGAAGAGGGCAATTAATGCATTGCATGGTTATTGGGGGGGGGGGAATGGGAGAGTGGCAAATTAAATGTTTTAAAAAATTTTTGTAACTCTTTCCTTAAATATTTAAATTAAATGGAAGGGCACGAAGCTCTTTAAAAATGGCGTCAGCGCCTGCACAAAGGCTGCTGACACCATTACTGTCCAGCCCTCCACGTCATCGGGGTGTGCGGTCCGCCCCGGCTATTTAAATGAGCCGCCACGATCCACAACGAGTGGCCTGCGCAGGCGGACCGCCGTTGTTTAGGTCTGCCACCGATTACGGCAGCGACACCATAAATTTTAGCCCAATGTCTTTTTAGGTGGATCAGTGTTAATTTCAAGCATTCCTGTGCAGCTCTCTGACAATATCTGGTCTCATTTCACTAAAGTGCAAAACAACCTAACGTTAAGAAGCCTGGAGAAGCACAAGTGGCCAGACATGAGAGAACAGTATCCAGTTCATATAACGAGAGACGTCAATTTTTTTTATTCATCCATGAGATGTGAGCGCCGCAGGCAAGGCCATCATTTGTTGCCCATCTTTAATTGCCCTCGAGAAGGTAGTGGTGAGCTGCCTTCTTGAACCGCTGCAGTCTAGGTA